>NW_027187345.1:7396456-7501801 GCF_028583685.1 Petaurus breviceps papuanus
GAGAGAAGGCAGTCAAGTCACCTCTCCACTCACAGCACTTGCTCCACCACGGCATGGTGCGGTTAAGTCTGCCAGGTTCTGCCTGGCTGCTACCATATGCGAGCCCAGGAGGATCAAGTGGGAAGCTCCGCCCAACAGTGCTCCACCGCTAGGTGGAGACTGTCTGGGTTCCGTTTACCCCCTCCCTTCCACTCTCCCCTCCCCCCAGATACAAAGCTATCTCCATGACTACCCAGGGCAGATGAGCACTAGGGAGTTAGTCTTGGCTGCTTAGTAGGTTCTTAAACCTTGCATGATTTATGAGAGACAGAGAGACAGGCAGACAGAGAGACAGAAAGACAGACACAAAGAGACAGACACAGACACAAAAAGACACAGACACAGAGAGATAGAAAGACAGACACAGAGAGACACAGAAAGACAGACACCAAAAGACAGACAGACACAGAGAAACAGAGAAAGACACAGAGACAGAGGAAGACAGGCACCAAGAGATAGACAGACACAGAGAGACAAAGTCACAGAAAGACAGACACAGAGACACAGACACAGAGAGACAGAAACAGAGAAAGACACCAAGAGACAGATACACAGAGAGACAGACGCAGAAAAAGACAGACATAGAGAGACAGACACAGAAAGACAGAGAGAGACAGACACACAGAGAGAGACAGAGAGAGAAAAGACAGTCAGAGAGAAAGAGATCCCTTTAGCAGGGTTTTCTAATCTTTATGTGTGTGTGTGTGAGAGAGAGATTGAGCCCTTTGGCAAGGGTTCTTAAATAGTAAAATACATAGCTATGAAGGAAGACGATAAGGTTGAAATAATATTAAAAGAAATATTAATGTATTTTTGTTTTAAAAATCCCAAGGACAGACCCCAAGTGAAGAACGCCTGGTTGGAGGCTCTTAAGATAGAATGAGCTGCCTGGGGAGGGACTGCTTCATTTCTGTTTTCTAATCTTTGAAGCCTCTAGCACTGTGCATGGCACAGAAAAGACATTTAACTCTACTGATTTATTGTGTGGGCAGAGAGACTGGCCACTTGTCAGATGTTAGGGTGAGAGTTCATCTCACTTGCATATTGGAATAGGTCCAACTTTCCAATTCTATGATTCTGGAACTGAAAGAAATTGAAGAAACAAAGCGAGAAGGATGATGGGAGTGAGGGAGCCTACAGGATATAAAAGTCGGTCTCTGTCAGAAAGGTCCAGGGTCAAGGCCCAGTTCTGGTACATACTAGCTATTCCACAAACACTCAGTGTCCCAGGCAATTCTCAGGCTATAAATTGTGGCAACAAGTATAATATTTTGCCTCATGTATACAGTTCAAATTTATCATCCAATCAAGATTCTGGTAGTTTTATCTACTGACCCCCAGGACACTCATTTCTTCCTCAGTGAGTTTAGTGCATGGCTTTCCCTCCACTCCTGTCCTCAAATTAGGGGTCAAATATACTAACTTCCAAGTGTCTGAGTTCCCATGACCTACTGCACTCCACCTCAGCTACACACAGAGATGGTAATACCCTTAACATCACTCAGAAGCAATTATTTCCATGTTCCAGAACTCTAAAATTCCTTTATCAAAGCATAATCTTTTATCATTCCACCTTTCCACTTTTGTCTTACAATCCCTAACCCTGACCTCCAGTCCCTTCAGTTCTTTGCCAGACCATCATCCCTATATCAGCAACACTCAGCAGAGTGTAGCCTTTCCCCATCTTGGCCCATTCATGAACAATTCAACAATCAAATTCAACAATCAAATCAATATTTTCCTTTACACATTCCAGTCCCTTGCCTGCTTGTCCTGTCCTCAAGCATCAAGCCTACCAAGCCTCAGATGTGTATTATTCCCATTTTTTCTTCTATTTTCAGGCTAACAAACAGAGCTAGAGAAAATCATGAAATCCTGCACAACTGGGACCTCCCTACAGCAAGGCAATCCCTTTATAGCTTCGCTACATTTCACTTTTTTTCTGTTTCTTTCTCCTTGGTTTCCCTTTTATTGTTGTTTCCTTCCCTTCCTTCCTTCCAGACCCTTGTCAGTGAAGTCTCAGTCAACCCTCAATACAGAGCTTCCATTTTTCTTCCATTAGAAGAATGCTGTCATCAGGGGACAGTACTCCTTTAAAAACTAGCACATCTTAGATCTTCCATGATTAGAAAAACTTTGATTTCCTCAGTTGGTAGCAACTCACTCCCATCTCTAGGTATATCCCCTGCTAAAAGGGTTTTTACTGAGCCAGACTCCAACCTGAGAATGCTCAGCGCTACACAAAGCAGGTCTAGAGACCAGAGTAGTAATCAAGTAGTTTAATCAACTTCAGAGTAAAGAATGTTCTACCCTAGCTGAAATAAAAGCACAGGTTATAGGCTTAAATCACAAGTGGGGAAAGGGGGGGTAAGGTGTATTACAAACAATCATTTAGTGGTTTCCCACGAGAAACCCACAAATCCCACAATACAGCAATTCTAGAGTCAGGCCTTTGGGGGTCATGACCACCTCCCCTAGGGTACAGAATCAGAGTTCTGTGTTGGAAACAATACAATCTTTGATTCGCTTTACTTAAGGTCCAGTGATTGTGAGCATTGTCAAAGTTTTGATTAATCAGTTCAAGTGCATTGTGAGCTCTGACTTCTAAGCCAGAGAGGTAGCTCTTGAAAAAACTAAATTATTAGTATATTCATTACACATATCATATTGATTAATATGAAATTATAATTCAATTCTCACCCCAAATAAGTATAAAATTTTGTCTCAAGTATATTATTTCAACCAAGTAAGGGCCAAATATATTTCTTTCTTATCATAGCTACAGTTTTCACAAACTTTTCCATTTTTATATTTGCCATCTTGGTATCTAA
Organism: Petaurus breviceps papuanus; assembly: GCF_028583685.1. NCBI lineage: Eukaryota > Metazoa > Chordata > Mammalia > Diprotodontia > Petauridae > Petaurus > Petaurus breviceps. The sequence goes on from NW_027187345.1 coordinate 7,399,327, forward strand.
ACCTACCTCTTTCAATACCTCTCTTTTTAATGGCTCCCTAAAATGTCATTTCTCTACCTAGTTCCTGGGTGATACTCTTGGTTATCTCCCACAGATTCACAGGGAACTAGGATTACTGCTGATTAATTTTGAAAAGCACACAATCATGAAGCAAAAACATTGTAATATATTACAGAGCAGGCATTTGTAAGGCCTGAGTCTATGAACTATTCTGAAATCAAATTCAAACCAAACAAGTATTTATAAAATTCCTATCACCTTCAAGGTATTGCGGAAGACACAAAGATAAAATTTTAAAGTTTTTAATGCTCAAAGAACTTACTTACAGAGGACAAGAAGAGAAGGGATGGCTTTCCCCACTAAACACAGATAAAAATTTACACTATAATTTGAGGGCAGATCAGAAAAAAATCTCACATAAAATGTTTACTTTTCCCATAGCTTTTTGCATGAGTTTCTCTCCCCCTCCCCAAGGAAGGAGGGAAATCATCCCTCTTTTCCATTTAGTTTCAACATAGCTAATGTTCCTAAATGTCAAAAAGCCAAAGGATAATTGAAGATTTTTCTGAGTAAATCCTTTTTTTAATTTGAAAAATCTGAAAGTTAATCTGCGTCCTCCATGGTTTTGGTCTCTTCAAATCAATGAAGACATGCTTCAGAGTTAGAAAAGCACACTGCTCTGGAAATGATTCCACTCATAAGAATTTGGATAAGTAGCAGGAATTGATAGAAATTGGAGAAGGAAGCACAGGTCTCACTTAAGCACAATGTGCTAAATCAAACGCCGCAATATATATATAAAGTGCTTTGAAATTTGAAGCACTATAGAAATGTAAGCTATTAATGTACTAGGATTCGTTGTGAAAGGTTAAAGGGAGTTTTTAGGGGTGGCTAGGTGTGGCAGTGAATAGAGCACTGGCCTTGGAGACAGGAGAACCTGAGTTCAAATCTGGCCTTAGACACTTAACACAAAAACTAGCCATGTGACCTTGGGCAAGTCACTTAACCCCAATTGCCCTTAAAAAAAAGGGTAGTTTTCTAAAATCAATTGTATAATTTTTATAAGTATCATCATCATTTTAAAATTATTCATTTCCTCAGCACACAAATGGTGAATTTTCTTTATATATTCATTTGAGCCATATCTTTCCCACATTCATCACTAAATATTTATCTCTATTTTCTTTTCCTACAGTCTCCAATAGCTCCTTATTTTCCAATTGGTCTTTTCTTCTTACATTCATGTAAAACAAAGGCATTATGTGTTTATTCCTAATACTAACACCCTTCAAGCCTTGCCACATCCTCCCGGAAGTCTTCTCAGACTCAAAGGGTGCCATCTGAGCAGTAGTAAGTGCTATCTTCTTCTTTAAACAAATATTTGCTAATTTACTGTTCATTTTCAACTTTCCAGTAGCAGAGGCAGAAGGAGGTAGAAATAGGTACTGTCAGGGAATGATGAGGCTTTTTGCCAAAGGGAAAAAAGAAAGATGTAATCAAACCCAGAATTTTAAATCTCCATAAAAACTGCAAAGCCAGCCACAAGGCAAGCAAAAATGAGTGGTGGGAATAAACACAAGAAAAATTGCAGCAACAATTTTTTAAGGGATTTTCTTTTCTTTTTTTTAAACCCTAGAGCTCAAGGCATCCCTGAAATTATTTGTTGCTCTTTATAAGGACATATGAGTGATCTGTCATTATGAAAATCTTGAATCCATACTAGCAAAAGAAAAACTGTGTCCTTAATGCTAAATATTATCTACTATAATTCTATTTTCCATAGGAAACGATCCATTTGGCACCAATCTGAACCAATATATGTAGAGGACAAAAGTTAGAATAAAGTAGCAATCAATGACAACCTGCTGCCTCCTACATATGTCTTCCATCTTAACACAGTGTTAGAATAATCTCTATGGCAAGATATATAGCATGCTTTCCAAACCATTTTAATGTGTGCAATGCAATGCAATACTTATCTTACCCTGCCAGCAAATTCAGTGAATTCAAATTTCCACAGGAGATTAAATTTCTCTCTCTTTTTTTTTTTTTTTGCTTTTTTTTGGAGGGCAATTGGGGTTAAGCAACTTGCCCAAGGTCACACAGCTAGTGTTTTTGGGTGTGTGTGTTAAGTGTCTGAGGCCGGATCCGAACTCAGGTCCTTCTGACTCCAGGGCCGGCGCTCTACTCACTGCATCACCTAGCCGCCCTGAAATTCCTCTTTTTTTAAAAAAAAAGTTGCCTAATAAGTCTTTCAACTAATAATTCCATATACATTTTGAAGGAATACATTTAAACTAACCACTGAATCATCAACAATGAATGAGGTAGACTCCACAGATAGTTTCTTCAGCTTATGAGGCAGAACGATTCAGTGGAACAGTCACTGGAATGGGACTCAGGAGATCAGTATCTTAGTTCTAGATCTTCTAGTCCATTATTGTTTCTAGGCCTCAATTTCCTCATCTGTAAAATGAGGAGGTTGGACTAGACAATCTTTAAAGGTCTCTTCCAGTTCTAAAATTCTGTGATCTCACATTACCTCAAATCTCAACTTTGTAAAGCTTGGATAAATAAGCACACGAGTAATGGACATGGCATTCAACATTTTAATGAACATTACAGATCAACACAGGAAAAATGTACACACGTAGCCCTCTCCCTTACAGATTCTATATAAGTTTGAATTCAAATTCAAACTTTTCAGTATAAAAAAGGAAAAAAATTTAAAACCTTAAACTGCCAGTATACTTGACTTGACTGAAGATTACATATCCATAGATTATATAGCTATAAAATCCTCAGTACAACGACAATGTTTGTTTTAATGGAAAAATGTGTCAATTTACCAAGTTTGGCTTTCAATCTCAACTTTAAAACCAAAGCAACTATTTGTTAATGAAAATGATTTAAACATCAGATACGAAAAAAAATTAAAGTTACAAGTTATATGCTTCATAACACAATAACGTGACCCTTGTGACTTAAAACAATATTAACTACATATTATAGTTGTTATTAATATGTATTAAGGATACAGTAGTCTTAATTTCAAATCCAAGTGGCAAAATATTACCATTTAGTGCAGTTTAAAATAATAACTTGGTTTATATCTTCAACCACAGTATATAGTAAATATTAATAGTATTACACTAATACTAGTATATAATTACCTAACAGTCAAGATTTCCTCCAACAAAAACCCAGTTTCTTAGTGTACAATTCTAGTTAAATGAATACTTTAAGACAGCAGATGGCGATGTCACGCTAAATCAGAATAATCACAATTTTACAGGACAGCAGGCTTATATATCTTAATGGTAGTTATGTTCCTGGAAAATTGCCTATAAAGAAAATTTAGTATATTGAAGCCTATTCTTCCATTGTCTTCTGCTAGATGGGATGGTCAGGCGTGAGGAAAAGGAGCCCACTGTCAAGATTAACCACCTCTAGAGCATGGAAAGAGGAAGCGATTTGGAGCCAAAGGACCTGGTTCCCCAAACTACTTACGACTACCTCTATGACAATTAAGTCTTACTACTACCTGTTAAGTAATTACATCCCTTATTTATTCTCTCTGGGACTCAGTTTGCTTATCTGTAAAACAGACTTCCAAATCTAAATTATTCTATAATCCTGAAATCCCATCCTTTCCACCAATATTGTTGTCATCCTGAGAATTCCACTCTCTCTTACTGCTTTATACCTATGGACAGGTTAAAAACACAGGATCAAATTTAGGCAGCAACTTTCTTTCTTATTACATAAGCCAAGCAGCTTTGTTATTTAGAAATTCTACTTCTAGCCCCTAAGGCAAATAGTGAAGGAGGTTGACGGAGCTCTTCAGTTCAAACAGGAATCAGACACATATATATTCTAGGCACTGCCATAGGTACTCAGTAAACAGAACAAAATAGTTCTTAACCCCAAGGAGCTTAAATTCTATTGGAGGAGGAGAAGGGAGCATGGTTACAACATAAACAAAATCCTAGGTAAAATGAGGCAAAGTATACTAACTTTGTTAGGAAAGGAGGGAATGGGGAGGGCTCAACAGAGTCCAGTTCTAAAGGAATACAAGAATTCTGAGAAATAGGGGGGATCGATCACACTCCATATGTGTGATAATATGCCTCATTTTGGTCATGGGGATAGCCAAATAAGCATGCGATTCTACAGGAGTGAAACTCTCGAGATCGGTTAAGATTGGGCGGAGTTGGGGATCGTCTACTTCGACATGTGACAAAGCACACAGGAGGATGCTCAGAGCATAGTGTCATGGGAGCCAACGAGGGGATCAGCCATGTCAAAAATGGAAGAGGTTAAGAAGGAAGAATGAAGGTTGTTAGGTCATGAGACATTATGAAGAACCTAAAATACCCCAAAACTTACATTATCCTTAGGGACAAGGTAAATGAAAATATTTAGCAAACAAATAAGTGTTTACAATAAGAGTCATGGGGTGTCCCAATAAAGTGATGAGATTGAGAAGGTGAGTCCTGAGCTGGTGCCCAAAACCATTATTTGGAGAGGTAGACAAGAGAGAGGTTTCAATAAGGGGAACAGGACGAGGAGGTTAAGAGTATTTGAGAAGACCATAAGACCCTGGTTAAAATGGAAGATTCATTCTGGAAAAGAATAGCTGGTAGAAAAAAAAAGGAAAAGGTTGATGCCCGATTATGAAGTAATCTAACCACCAGGCTAAGGAATTTGAGTGCTATTTTATAAGCAATGGTTTTCCACTTGAGAGTCTTAACACAGGAGTGAAATGATGAAAATGGTATTTTGTAAAGATTAATTTGAAGATTAAGTCTAGGGAATAATTCAAAGTGATTCCAAATGTTTAACTTAGGTAACTAGAAAAATGGTGATATCTGGAGGTAGACAAGGATTAAGACAAGAGACAGAAGAAGGTAAATGACTTTGTAGAGTTTAACAGAAACCTACCCTCAAGGAAATGTCTACCAGGCAAATGAAGATAGGAACTGCTGATCAAGTAAGAAACAAGAATTAACTATATTGGGAAACATTGGTGTAAAGGTGAAATGTTGAGTATGATCGAACTTCTTTCTTCTCAGCCATAACATGGAGATTCTTTACCTAAAAAGATAAAGCAACATCTGGGACCTAAATCACCTCAACTTCCCTAAGACACTTCTTTGTTCCATCCACCTCCCTCAAGCCAACAGGGGAGATCTAGGACAAAGTTGTACCTGGAACCTGACTGGCCTCAGCTTCCTTGGTCATCTAGGAGCATAAAAAGTCCCAGCCACATGGAATTAAGACTTTTCAGACTTGATGGGTGCCTAAAACCATGAGTGACCAAGAGATGTCTAGAAGAGGAATTTGCCACAGTATCCTTGTTCCATGTCCATGCTGTGTTAAGGACAAGTAAACCTCCTCTTATAAATGTTCAGTGACATGAGAATGCCTCACTTCATTCCAACATCAAACTTGTTCCAAGAGGATACCTCCAAAAGTGAAATAAGGCCAAGTACTTGAGGGAATGATTAGAAAGAGAATTGTTGAGGACTGGGTTTTAGGATTGCATATGATTATTGGCCTATTGGCTGAGAAAAGCACGAGGATTCACCTAACAACGTTGTTATTGAGTCATTTTAGTCATGTTCAACTCTTCCCAACCTCATTTGGGGTTTTCTTGGCAAAGATACTGGAGTGATTTGCCATTTCTTTCTTCAGCTCATATCATATACTAGAAAACTAAGGCAAAAAGGGTTAAGTGACTTGCCCAGGGTCACACAGCTAATAAGTATCTGAAACCAGGTCCGTCCTAACTCTAGGCCCAAGGCTCTATCCACTGTACCACCTGCCTACCCCTCACTAACTATGGCAGCATTCAAATAGCCCCATTCACCACTCCTTACAAACAACAAAAACAAAGACAAACATTGTATAAAGAGACCATGACAGTTCAAATCCATCTAGAAGCCAATAATTTGGAGACGTGGGGGCCAACAAAATGGGGATTAATGTGTACCCATATGCACTGGGTTTTGCTCCCATTTTTTTCCACTTTTCTTTAATTTTCCTGTTAGGACTCGGGACTGGAGCTGTGATTCCATTTGTGTTGCAAATAAAGCCCTCCTTACAACTTCTGGTCACAGAAAGTTGCCTAGATGTACTGCATCTTGTCGAAAGTCAGATAACATGCATAAAAGCAGATCTTCAACTGCCCTCCCTGGTCCAAGGTCATTCTCTACCAAGTCTCACTAGCCTTGCTGACCAAGTTATAACCAGAGCTGCTGCCCTCCTGGAGTAAACACTCCCAATGTATCATTCTTACTTAATCAAACATTTCCACATGAATATAAATCTACTTTCAACTAACAACATAAGCTCTGAAATGTGTACCTGCTTGGGATATAAAAGTTAATACTAATATACTTAACTTTCTTACTGTTTCTTTTTCACAAATAATATTTCTAGTCGGAATAAAGTATTTCCTCCTTTGCTACATTTTTTTTAAAAGGAAGGTAAACTTGAGAACCCGTAATAAGTTGATTAGGATGTAGGTAAAATGGTCTTTGTGTATTTGTTTGCTGAAGACCACATCTTCAGATACAAGACTATTGAGTAGATAGGAATCCTTATTCTATCTAGTCCCTTGGGCATTACCTGTCATTCATTATTTACAACATCCTAGCAAGCAGCCTGCATAAGCAATCCGGACATCCTTCTGGTTTCCTGGAAAGTATATACCAGTCAATAACAATGACCCATTTGCAACAGCAACATTTGAGAGGAAATGACAACTACAAGTTTGTCGTGTGGTAACAGCACAGCTCCACCATCAGCTTCCCCCTTATCTTTATCTAGGCAATCATGTCCTTAAAATGTGAATTATACAACAGAAAGGGAAATGGCTTCCCTTATTACTACCATTTTCTTAAGTAAGACATACTTCCCTGGATTTCTTGATGCCTTCATTTAAAAATATGCTTCCTCTTTTCCTGCATGAATGTGGGTTTCTAGTTTGTGATTTTCTATCTTCCTAGGTTCATATTTGTTGTTGGATAGTTACTTAGCTCCTTTGATATTTTTAAGGGGTTTAAGGGTATGTGGGGACAGGGGGTGGGTGATGTGCCATGTGATGACAAGCATTTTCAAAATTTATGGAATTCTGGAATCATGCTATGTTTATGGAATCATAAAGTTTATATAGTATAAAGTCAAATAACTTAAAAGGCATCAAATGCTATGTTCTTCAATAATATATATATATATATATATTCCACTTTAATGTTTGCAAAGAACTATGCAAATACGTCATTTGATCCTCAAAACCATCCTAGAGAAGTAGGTGATATTATTATCCTCATTTTACAGATGCGGAAACTGAGGTAGATATGGGACTTGCCTAGGGTCACATAGCTAGCCTGAGGCTAGACATCAACTCCATCCATTGTACCACTTAGTTTTACAAACAAAAGAAACCTGAATTTCAAAAGAATAATTATTTTATGAATTTATATGTAAGGAGTTTAATTTTTTAAAAATGAGCTTCTCAGAACAGCTTATTTTCTATTAGTTCTCTGTGAGAGAAAAGTGTGTTATAGTATCCCTAACTTGACAAAACTGACACAATGAAAAGCTAAAAAAGCAAAACAGGACTAATGAAGCCCTAATGCTACTATATCTGACAAAATACACATACATGCATCTTTTGGGTTTTTTTTGCTTTTTGAAGGGCAATTGGGGTTAAATGACTTGCCCAAGGTCACATGGACACACGCATCTTTTAATTACATTTTTGAAGTAGTATTGTAATTCAAAAAAAGGAGTGGACCTCTGAGAGTCAGGCATCCTGGATTCCAGTCCAGGTTCTGACATTAATTAACAGTATGACCTGTAAAGTCATTTCCAGTTCTAAATCTAATATTTTGTGCCTTTGAGTTGTTACTCACTAGCCTTAAGATTCCCAATCTACAAAATAAGGGAATTAAACCAGATGATCTTTAAGGGTTCCAGGTTAAAAAATTCTGTGGCTCTTCATTTACATCACACTAATATCTCCCATTTCCCTCCATCTCACTATTTTTCTCTCAGGTAATTCCAAATATCTAAAATATCTTACACATTTTCCAAGGAGCCCCAAAGACTAAAGTGAATAACACGGATGCTGGGTATTGCCCCATTCTGAACTTTCACTGGTAATCTCCTGAAAGATAATTAAGATGAAGTTTCCTTCACATTTCACAGTGAAATGTAAAGGAAAAATCTTCCCCATGAAAAGGTTTTACAAAAACACCTGGTGACTATTAATGGTATAATTTATACTATTGTTTTCAGTAGGTACTTTTTTCCAACTCACTATTTCATGAACAGATTTGTCTATGGGATAACAGCATAACATTTTATTTCCCTTTAAAAATCTTTCAGAATCAGGATTCTATATGAGGCAAATTTACTGGTGTCAGAGTTGAAGTGGTCTAATTTTATTCAAATACAAATGGATACAATGGTAAAAGGCATTGTGAGGGGTCAAAAACAGTATTGTTAAAGTTCAGTAAAGTGTGTCACAGTTTTTTTATTATGAAAAAATAGAAAACTGACATCCATTATTTGAGAAGATTAAGATCCATTTCCTTGATTTGACCTTTACTTTCGATAAGGAGAGGCTAAACTAACTTTCTAATGCTTGGGGATGGATTGTAATAGCTTGGACCGTAACAGTTAAATCTAAAGCACTTCATGGGCTTGCAGTCAACCATGTCGACATCTGGAGCTGGTTGACTTTTTCCCCAAAGATTTGTAACACAGCTCTGGAATTTTTCCAAGAATTCTCCACATTCTAAATCCATCCGTTATGTCCTACACACCCAACTCCCCATGTTCCAAAACCCACTGACCATTAAAAAACTCCATTTTTTAAACCTCAAAGGAAAGTAATAATCATCCCCAACATGTCTGGGTTTTGTTGCATGTCATATTCTTCTGCTTAATGATCCTTTAATGAGCCAGGTCTATTATCAATGTATGAAGGCTGAAACTCCCTTCAATTTAGGTTTCCCCAAATTAATATTTGCAAAAAGAAAAAAAATTCCACAAAGATACCATGTTAAGTGTTTTAAGACGAAGATCACTAAATGGCTTTTGCAGAACAAATCATATACTAATTGGATTCTGGAAGGTGAATTAAAGATAGCTAATAAAACAATTAAAAGTTTGTCTTTGTTATTACTAAAATTGTTGTTATAATTACTAAAACCTCTTAAAGTGATGTAGACATTATACGTGAAACACCTTAGCTTTTCTCTGACATTCCACAAATTGATATCTCCCTAAGCATAGGCTTTAAGTCAGGGAACTTTAACCTGGTATCCATAAAATTGTTTATTGAACTACAAACTATAATTGGTTTCCTATATAACCCTATGTATTTTATGCATTTAGAAATATCAAGGAGTTCATCCATAAGCTTCACAAGAGTCCCAAAGGGATCCATGAACAACAACAAAAAAAATTATTAAGAATCCTTTCTTCATAAATTAGACCATGACAATTAGCCCTTTAACCCTCTGATGGGCTTAAGTGCCTTTTCTGGACACAGTACTGTGTATACAAAGACAAAAAAAAATGTTTCTCTCTTCAAAGTGTTTATATTTTACTGAGAGAAAAAATATGTTTAAGGTAACTTGGAGAACACTTGCAATTAACTGGAGAAAAATAAGGTGAGAGTCAGGGAAGATTTTCACATCCCCAATCTTGGAAGGAAGAAAAAGAATGAGAAATATTTAAATATACAGTAACATATGTTTGATGTTCCCTGATAATTCACAACTTAAATGCACTTATTTTTATCTTTGCTTTTTGTCTTTTATCAATAAACCCATCAACTATGACTAGTGAAATTTGAGAATCAACTAGAAAGAAGCAAAAATGTCACTGATTTTTTTCTTCATGACATTTCATTGAAGTCCTAAAGTAGTCAAATACCAGTGGTTTGGACACTCTCACTCTCTCTCTCTCTCTCTCTCTCTCTCTCTCTCTCTCTCTCTCTCTCCTCTCCTTCCCTCTCTGATTTTTGCCTTCATAAATCCTCTACCTCCCTCAGAAATTCCCAAAAGTAAATGCTATTTTTGGAGCCTAAAAAGATTTATTTTATTAACTACATGCTCCCTTCTTCACACACACAACATAGAATGTGAACCCTCACCATGTGAGGCTCAACACGTGAAATTCTAATCCATGTTTAACTTTAGTCCTTCTAAGGAGGATTTTCTCTTAGCCTAGCATTGGTACCTGACCCATGTTGTATAATAATAAACGTACACAAATAAATATTTAGAATATAAATAGCTCAACAAGCCATTTATAGATCTTACTATGTGCCAAACACTCTAATGTACAGGAAACACAAACAGTTCTCATACTCAAGGGACTGTTAATTAACAAATAAATAAAAGGTAGAGAAGAAAGGAATTAGTGATAGGGAGAGGGGAAGTAATCAGAAGAGAAAACACTGAAGTTGTTCCTAAGGGTAGTGAATCTTTGAAGGAAGTGAGGGGTTCTGAGGTGGAGGTGAGGAGAGAATTCATTGCATATCTGAGGGATAGGCAGTGCAAAGAAGGGAGATGAAGAAATTTAAGAATGCTGGATTTTAATTTCTGTATAATTCCCTTAAAGTATAGTTCACAATAAAAATGAAACCATCATCTCTATGAAATTTAAATATAACTACTCTAGTCATTCTTTGTATTGCTCTCAGAATGGAATAAAATGAATTCTTTACAAGATTTTTAAAAATAAAACAATTTTAGATAAATACTGGAGAATAAGATGGGAACTGATAGTTTTGGATGCTATTTGCCCCATTAAGTGTGCTAATTTTTCAAAAACATAAATCATTTAAAAAATATTCGTGAAATTTTACTTTTGAATAAGAATGTTCTCCTTGTCAGGATAAAACCCTTCAACACTGAATATTTCATTCGATTGCATATTCTTAAATTATTTGTATTGTCCAAGCTTCTATGTCATTTTATTCATTCCCTTTAAAAAAAAGTGTCACATTTGGATTTGTATTGCCCAATATGGCATTATATTTATGGCATTTTATTCATTCCCTATGCTACTTTATTTATTCACTCTGGAAAATGTGTCTAGTATAACCTTCCTTACCCACTCACTCTCCCCCCACCCCCCAGTAAAAAAATCTTCTCCAATTCAGAAAGCATTTTATCTCAGTTTCTGTGAGCTTTAAAACTCTTTTCTTTTACATATTACCCTATCCCTTTCTATCATTTGTCATTCTCAGTATTATCTGACTCTACCAAAAAAAAATTTCCTTAAAAGTGAAGCAATTTGATTAACCTCTAATTACTTCCCCGCAAGAGAAAGCCAGAAGGATAAAAAGCCACAGCATGCAATAAGTTAAGTAGCTATTTTATTGAAAACCCAATCATAAACAAACCATCCAAGTAGACCTCTAGGCATGAAACCCTGCCCCCATCTGCCAGCTGTTTTATACCACATGCCATCCCTTAAAGGCAGGGTTGGAGTTTGATGGGTTTCTCCTACAGTTTATAAATACTATGTGGGGAAAAAAAAGTGTGAACAGAAAAAGCTTGAAGTGATTTTTCTATGATTTCTAGCAGACTTGTACAACTTTGCACAAGAGTCAAAACAAGCCAAAACATTGCAATCTCCAGTATGTTAGGATTTGGGTTTTTTTTTTTTCCAGGCTCCATTAAAACAATGAAAAATTGAAATGAAAAAAAAAAGAAGATGGTTTGCAGAAACAAGTTCCTACAGATTGGTTTTTAAGAGGGGAAAAATACAATGTACACTGAACTTTCTAGGCACTCAAAGGTTTTCCCCAATGTCTATGTGAATTTATACATATATACACATATACATTTATGCTTTGAAAATACCACACGCAAAACTTGCAAGTAAAAATGTAGCTATGAGCAATGGCATGAAAAGAATTAAGAGACCCAGAGATTCTTAGAAGGTTAAAAACTGTTATTTAACAGTTGGGGAAGGCTGGGTGGTGGGCACAAAGATTAAGAGGGGAAACTTAACTTATTAGATTCAGTCAGGATCTCTACATTCATTCCAGAAACCAAAAATTATACTAAGAATCAGGTGTTTATAAGAGATGTTAAATCAAGGAATACTGTTACATGCATACTGGCAGTTTCCTAGAAAGCAAAAACTCAGAGTATGCTGACTTGCTAAGTGTCATTAGAATTATGTTATTAGAGAAGATAACTTTTGTATCACAAATATCAGACAAAATCTTAACTTTCATAAACTGGCACATTTCAAACCAAGCTTTATAATCCCTCCACCTTTTTAAAAATAAATATCTGTCTTGTTAATTATACCCTATTCTGAGGGTCCTTCTAAAAAACAACAACAGTTGTTTTCCAGTGTAATCAGTCTGGTTCAACATGTATTATTAAACTTTAGCATCATTTTTTGCTTAAGAAAATAAAAACCTGCCTGCAAAACTGACTGTAAAGTTAAGATAGGAATATTAAATGGGTAATATAGAAATTTTAAAAGTATAATTTTGGTATAGATTACCAGCTTGAGGGAGGAGAGGAACCCTTGTGTTCTGAAATATTTTTACTACTACTGTTCTAAATATTCTTTGCCCCCCCATCTCCTCCCAGAATGAACACATTATATGATTTTCTAATACATAAAATCATCAGAAATCCAACTCAATGAGAATCCTCTAGTACCCTGCCACACCCCAAACATGAACTCATCATGGTCAACAGAATAAAATTTGCACATACAAATATATCAACTCAACCCAATGACTTGCAGCCCCCAAACACAAGTCCACTTTCCATACCTGTGATTGTTATGGTCCCTAGCATATTAAACAGCAGGACTCCAGAAATCCTTGATTCCTTTCTCAGGCAAGGCAGCTTTCTAACTGCTATTCTAATTCTGTGTAGTCTTCTTTTAAGCAGAACTAGGCACACAGCAGCCCCCTGACAGGCCAAGGAGTGCACACACTGCTTGAGCAGACTGACCAACGTTCGCTCACTTCTTCAGTGCCTGGTATGAAAAGCAGACTGAAGATGCATTTCATCAGCCTAATTACAGGACAGAAATCCCGCTGTGGTCTGTCCCTTCCCTGGGCTGGAGAGTTTTAAAGCACCTCTTACTTCACTTGGCAGGATGACCAAGTCAGTCACGTGTTTCAGTTAAAGGAAAACAGCCTTCCCTCCCCCCTTCTCCTGCCCCTATTGCAGCAAGACCAAGCAGAGACACAGGAATTGTTTTAAGTGTTGGGATGCACAAAAGTTTGGAGTCAGTACCCTGTTATCAAGATGGTGATTTCATTCCTAACACAGCTCTGTTTTTCTAGGCCCACATCAATTAAAAAGAAGCAACTACATTTCCCAGGATTCAGATGTAAGCCTTCATCAAGAATGATTTCCGAAAGTTTTGTTTGCAAGTGTCAATATTGAGTATCAATAAAGACATTCAGAGAGAAATGTGAAAACTCTCCAGCCTTTCAGCTTCTTGAAGATTTTACATATTCCTACATACCCCTCCACTACAAAGCTCAAGAGGTAAGAATTCCTGTGCCCTCTCTCCCTGGAAAGGGGGATTGCTACATTTCTGATCTTTTCCAGCTCTTAAGATCTCATCATTTTACTCAGAAGAAGCACTAGACAACTGGGAGATCTCTGTTCAACTCCCAACCCCAACACAGCCGAGGTTAAAGTATTTGACTCTGGGGGTTACTTCTAGGCACCTCAGTTTCCCCACCTATAGAACTGGTATTATAATTATGCTTGTACTACCTATAACTCAGCAGTTATAAAAAAAAAAAAAAACAATTTGTAACTGCCAAAGAGCTACGGAAAATATTTAACCAGTTATAACAAATAAAACTTATTTCAGTTAAGACACGGAGCTGGGATTACATTAGTAAAGTGTTTATTTAGCACAGTGCCTTGCACATAGTTGGCAATATAGAAATGCTTATTCCCTTCCCTTCAGATTTGTAGTTGATTGTTGTGTTGAGCAGATCAACCACCACTGTTGAGATGAAGTACCTGAGAACCACAGAGGTTTAAGTGACCGGAGTCAATAAAGACCAAACAAATCACTGAGAAGAAATGGTTCCAGTGACACTTTCCAACTAGAAAGGCAGCCCTCCCCAGTGGATAGCTCAGAGTCCTGGACTAGAGTCAGAAAAATCTGTGTTTACCTCTCACCTATGACACTCCTGTGTGACCCTCTAGCAAGTCATCTAACCTCTCTGTGCCTCAGTTTCCTCATTTGTGAAATGAGAAAAATAATAGCATCTTCTCCTCCCAGGGTTGTTGTATGAATCAAATACTATAACATATGTAAAGTACTTTCCAAATCTCAAAGAGGTATAAAAAAGCTGGTTACTACTACATGGCAAAATGTTACTAGTACATATATTTAATCAAGCCCTGGTTTCTCTTGAAACCCATCACAGCTGAATCAAAGATTCATAAAACATAAACAGCTCCAGCTGACTTTTGAGATCTCAATTCCAGTTCAGTTCTCTTTCATAGCTTGAGTTGGAGTAGTTGGGTGGTACAATGGAATAGTCAAGTCTACCCTCATATACTTATTAGCTGTGTGACCCTGGGCAAGTCACTTGACCTCTGTCTGCTTTAATTTCCCCACCTATGGACTAGGGATAATAATAGCCCCTACCTCCCTGGGTTGTTGTGAGGATGAAATAAGAGAATAACTAATAAAGAGCTTATTACAATGCCACATAGCCACATAAGTGCTATATAAATGTTAGCTATTGTATTTTCTTATAATTGATGATGAAAAATTTGAAACTGATGTTGTAGTAGTACAATAACCCAATTTTCAGAATGGAAAAAATACATCAGGATACATAGATAACAATGACAAAAGATTTCATTTATATATATATATATATATATATATATATATATATATCCATTAAAGATATACATTCTTTTCTTCAAGCCAGGTTGCCTTAGATAAAATTCACCTCCTTGCTACCCACCATGGCCTCTAAGCCTGGAGAACTAAAAGCCCTCAGCTACCTCTGCCATAGAGCCAAATTCCTGAAGTGCAGGTTGGCAGTAGGACTATCCAGCTTTTCCCACTTAACATTTACAGGCAGCTCACAGTCCGTACTGAAATACAGTACATGTGTGCAGCATTGTTGTATCAGACTGTTACCTCTAGGGGCAGCCAACTCAACAGTTCCTCTCTTTAGGACAGAAAGAACTTGAAGCAATTACTTCTTTGCTGAGCTAAAGAGAATAGTAATCGATCTTAGCTCTCTTATTTCATCCCTGGATTTCATCTTTTTTTTTTTTTAACATCACTTATTCTTTGCATTTTAAATGTAAAGGCAGATGGGTCAACAGTCATCAGTCTAATGAAAAAGTCCAAAACAACAAGACAGGCAAAAGATGTTAACTCATGAATTCAATTAACAGATAGGCTTCCTCTGATCTCTCTACTATTAAAAAATCAAGCAAGGGGTATGTAATTCATCTTCCTTGTGAGCTTTTGCATTTCTAAGTTTACAAGGAAAAACAGTCTTATCATTTAGTAATGAAGTTAAAACAAAAGGTCACTATGTAATGCAACTTTTCTCTTGCTATTTCTTTAATTTCATGGATGGAAATAAATTTAGTCTTCATTAAGAAAGTTGTACTACTGAAAAATAAAAGAAGCAAAGTATAGATTTTAACTTAGTTTAGGGCTCTATCTATCTGTCTATGAATGATGTTGTTCAGTTGTGTCTGACTCTTATGTGACCTACCCAGAATCCCAAAGCTAGTAAGTGTCTGAGGCTGAATTTGAACTTGGGGCTTCCTGACTCCAGACCCCAAATTCTACCCACTGCTCCACCTAAGGGTCTTTATATATATATATATATATATATATATATATATATATATATATATATGTCAGCATAAACTGTTATCTATTGAATCTTTGCCAGCAATTATTAAGGTGTTTGGTGCATAGTAGGTGCTTAATAAGTGCCCACTGACTGATTTTTGGATCAGTCTAAGAAGAAGGAATAAAAAATATGATTATGATCCAGGCTAGGATCATGGCATCACTAACAAAAATATTAATATCTTCAATTCATTCCCAGTTTATGTACTACCAGACATAAGCAAAATGTATAGCTGTATAGCACAAAAGAACCTGGCATGCCCAAATCAATACATAATTCCATTTTGCCTGCTTCTTGACTCTATACAAAATGGTGTAAGCAATTTGTACTTCTATCCACAGATGGAGAAGAAATCCTGGCTTGGTCACTGGTGTGAATTTTTACCTGTATGTGATGTCTCCTCTTTACTTACAAGTTCTATAAATGCTAATTCATTCATCCAACAAGTATTTATTAAGTATCAATTGTGTGCCAGGCAATGTAAGCTCTGGAATAAAAAAAAAAAAGACAACAAAAAAAAAATTTGACCTAGATCTTAACTATATATATGTAAATATAAAAAATTTTTAAGACAAAAAATTTTAACCTACATTTCAAATATACAAATAAAAATACAATAATATATAAAAAATTTGACCTAGATATCAAATATATAAATATAAAAACATAAATATATATGACAGTGAATGTCTATTTTATAGATAAAAAATCTTTAAGTGGGTGGGAGAAGAGAGGGCAAGGTATTAGCAACATGAAGGAATCTGGACAGACTTCCTGAAAGAGGTGGCACTTGAGTAGAGCTCTGAAGAAAAAGCTAGCTCAGGAGTAGAAGAGAATGCCTTCCAGTTATGCTAGCCAGCAGATGGCATGTGTAGAACTGTTGGAAAATAATCTCAGAGAGGAGGCAGCTGGGGAGATTGGGAACTGAACACACTGCAATAAGCCTGGAAAGGTAGACGAGAGCCAGATTTCTAAGGACCCCAAAACAGTCATTTGAACTTTATACAAGAGGCAGTTTCTTGAACATGGGAAAAGCATGATCTATCAATTAACAAAAATGTTTTAAGCACCTACTTGAGCCAGGCACTATGTTAACTGCTGGAGATAAAAATACAAAGAGTGAAACAATCCATACTTTCAAAGAGTTTACCAGATCATTTTTCAGGGCAGTTGCATGGAAATTGTATAGGTAAGAAAAGAATGGAGTCAGAGATACCAATTGGAGCATGATGGTAGTATTTGAGGGGTGACAGTGTCGAGGTCTGGGATGGTGGTGATGGGTACAGTCAAAGGGACAGAGAGACATTCTGGAATAAAACCGACTAGACTGGGCAAGAGAGAAAGGAAGTAGAGGGAAGAAAAGAGGATAATTCCAAGGCTGTGAATGAAGCAAAGCAGACGTTCATTTTCTCTAGTGCCTACCACTAGTACTCAAAAAAAAAAAATGCTTGTTGAATTGAATTGGCCATACTTGTACAAATGAACTCCTCAGGGTCTGTGTGTATATGAGTACATCTGGTGAGGGGGTAGGGAGTGTGAAGGAGTAGTGCATTATCACAGCAGCTGCAGAGAATTCTACACTAGTATTAAGACAACTGCCAAAGGAAAAGGGAGTTTCTCACAAAGGAGAACTAAAAACAAATCAACAGGAAGTGATTGGGGCAACAATAGTCACTGAGATTCAGTTGCTTCAAAAATACAATTGTGGCTACAACTGACTGATTCCTAGGGTTTCAGTACTGCTCACTCAGGGAAACTTGCACTAATTTATTTTGTAATTCAGAACTTTCTTTTTTCGTGCATATAAGCATAGCACCTTCATGGGTATTCACTTATACACGAAGCAGGGCTTTTTTGTGACAGAAAAATAGTGAAAACAAGTAAGTGCATGTCAGTTAAGGAATGTCTAAACAAATTGTAGTACCTGAATGAAATGTGTTATAGTGTGATGTAATTACTGTTGTAAGAAACAATGAAGATGATAAATCCAGAGAAGCAAGGAAGAGACTTCCATGAGCTGATGCAAAGAAAGAAAAACCAAAAAACTGGGCAGTCTAGGTGGCAGTGAGTAAAAGCGCCGGCCGAGTCAGGAGGTCCCGAGTTCGGTTCTGGCCTCAGACACTTAACACGAACACAAAAAAAACTAGCCGGTGTAAGCTTGGGCAAGTTACTTAACCCCAATTGCCCTCCAAAAAAAAAAAGAATGAAAAACCAAGAAACAACATACACGATGACTACAACAGTGTAAATGGAAAGAACAACAAAAACAGAAATGGCTATTGCAAATTACAAAGAATAAGCTTAACCCCTAAAGAAGAGATATGAAAAGACTCCTCCCCTCCAATTCTTTGCAGACATGAAATCCTTCGCATAATTATGGAATAGAGCATACAATGCCAGATTTTTTTTTTTTTTTTGGCTTTTTGGAGGTCACTTGGTTAAGGTTAAGTGACTTGCCCAAGGTCACATGGCTAGTTTTGTGTTGTGTCTGAGGCTGGATTTCAACTCAGGTCCTCCTGACTCCAGGGCCAGTGCTCTATTCATTGTGCCACCTAGCCACCCCCCAGATTTCTTTTAAATACTGATTGGTTTGTTATCTATTTTTTCTTTTCTTTGTTCTAAGGAAAAGGGGAAGGAATGGATAAAGAAGGGGAACCTGGGAGATTGTAAAAACCAAAAGATATCAAAAATCCATTTTTAAAAGTCTTTTAAAAGTATGGGAAAGGCACTAATCTCTACCTGCCAGGTTTGTTGAAACCTTTTTCAAAGCCTCTTTCAATCTCAAAAGATCTTGAACTAAACCAATGAAATGAGAGATTTCTATTTGTTTTTCCCATGGTCCTACTCACACAGGATAATAAAATTTCTTAAAAAAAAATTTAGATCAACTAGTGATATAACTATATTAACCTTCTAACATTTACAGATTAATTTGATACATAAATGCAAAGGGGGAAAACCCGATTGACTTGCAAGAACAATATTTGCTAACCTGTTTCATCAATCAACATGATAAATGATACTACAAAAGCTAACAAGCTTACATAAATCTTTACCCAAGTGAACTGGAATTTTCTTCTAAAGACAACATTTTTTCACAGTTCTTAAAGTGAGCTCAAAGTGATAACTAAATATATAACTAAAATTCCAAAACTCAACTGAAAGTCACTTTCTTGCTGCCCCTCTCTCTTCCTCCTTCCCTCCCTCCTCTCCCTCTCTCCCTCTCTCCTTCCCTCCCTCCCTCCCTCCTTCCCTCTTCCCTTCCACCCTCCCCCCAGCAGTGGTTAAAGTTTTTGTATCCAAGAGTGCCTAATAAATCAAATACAATCAGCCTAATAGGTATGGTTCATATTCTTATAATAGTACATGCAGATGTATTCTCCTTTGATGAAACATAAACTGCTATACACTTAAGGTAATAGTGCCTACATTTTATGGCATTTTGGAACGTGTTTCAAGAAACCCTTATGACTGAATTTGAATTGTAAACCAAAAAAATATCATGGAAGGTCTTTTAGGGTCTATAATTGGTTTTGAAAGTAGAATATTTTACTTAAATATGGTGGCATGAACTTAGTACGGGATATTTATCTTCTATTCAAATGTTTACTATCAGTGTATCTAATAGTGTAAGCATTCCCAAAGGAAAAGACACAATCCTGAACTAAATAACATTCTATAGACCTATATTCTTGACAAATGTGTCTCTCTGAAAATAGTGTACATGAATGGATCTACCTCCACCACGTACCACTTACTCTTTAATCCAGTGACACTGCCGTCCAGGCATTTTCTTTTGTTATCCTTCATGCCTAGAATAGTCTCCCTTCTCCTCTTTGCCTACTAGTTTCCCTAGCTGCCTTATGCCCCAACTAAATCCCTGTAGGTTTTCCAAACCTTTTTAATTTTAGTGTCTTCCCTCCTCTCTTAATTATTTCCTATTTATTCTGTATACATGCTTCTTCGTACATATTTGCTTGATACCGCCCTGGCTAGATTGTAAATTCCTTGAGGAAAGAGACTGTCTTTTGATGCTTTTTGTATCCCCAGTGCTTAGTACAATACATAGCATATAGTAGGTGCTTAATAGATGTATTGTTGACTGACTATGATCTTAAGAATGTGGATATTACCTCCAATGACACAGATTACAAAATCGCCCTGCCCCATCCCAGGCCCGTGTTCTATCATAAATTTGCCACAAAGGGTTCAACCAGTGTGAGACTTCCTAATTGTTCTTGACATCACAAGGATACCAGTGAAGACTGTAGGCTCTCCACTCCTCTTTCTCTCCAGCTCCCCTTCTTATGATAATACCTTCTTTTGGTGTTGCACTTTACATCCCTTTATCCTATGTATTACAGCTTACTCCCATCCTTGGCCTCTACATTGCAACATGGGGGACCCACAACCACAATTCAGCAGAGACTATACTGTTCCATGATTCATGGCCATATATCACACAGAAGAATATTAGCCTTCATTTCATTAAGAAGCTTGCGGTCATTAAAAGACCTCTCTGTGATTTCCCAAAGGCATCATTACTTTCACCTATTCAATTCTGGGCCCAAGTTACAGTTCATTTACAATGTTTATCCAAGATGTATATAGTGATGGATAACTACTAAAAGCAGTTCATTCAACTACAAGATAGTCTAGAAAACAGGCATTTTTCACCCACTTGGTTTTTCCTTTGAGAATGGTAAGGCCAAACATTAGAGTGGTTATGGAACTCATCAGATTGGTTATCATATAATCAAATGCAACAGCACATGCAAATCACTTTGCAAACCTGAAAGCACTATATAAACACTTGCTATTTTTTAGGAAACTCTGTGATACCCTCCTGGGTCTGACATAAACATGAGGAAAAAATAACCATCTGTTGTCCTTCTGTTTTATCTCTCTCTTAATATTAATGATCAAAGAAAGGGTTATTGGACATAATTTTTTTTAACTCTCAAGAATCTTTCATAATTTTGCATAACTTTGGCATATTCTTGTGAGACACCTTCTACCTTACTAAAAGAAGCTTTTAAGCCAATGGTTTGCTTTGCCAAAGGGTTTTAACTTAAAATAGTCAACAAAAAAGGAGCAGATTAAAAACTTGAATTTTCTGTATCTTTAAATATATTATTTAAGGGTTAAGGATGAATATGTATGTAGATTGCCATAAAAGTTAGCAAAATGATTTTTTTTCTTGGGGGGGAGGGAGAATTAAGGTCAATGGATGGTATCTTCCTTGATATCTTGAGGTGTTGTCCCTTAACATGAGAGAAATTAAGCCTGTATATACTTGGCATTTATTTCTTTGTCCCCATTTAGTTATATTTGCTGCCATTCTACTTATGCATAGCACCCTTTCCTCCTAATAATGTGGACCACATTACATTTTTATGCCTTCTGGGCCAGGCTTTATAGAGCTCTTATTCACTCTATCACAGAAGTCGATAATTTGAAATTTTTATGAATAAAACTTTTTTTTTTTAAGCAATTGGGGTTCAGTAACTTGCTCAAGTTTACATGGCCAGGTGTTTCTGGGTGGGTGCTAAGTGTCTGAGCCTGGATTCGATCCCCAGGTCATCCTGACACTGGGGCCAGTACTCTTACTCGCTGTGCTACCTGGCCGCCCCCATGAATAAAACTTTTTAAAGACTCTTGCTCTACTTAAAGTTCTAGTCCATGACTTTTAAGCAAAACTAAAGTCATCATGTAATGACAATATACGACAGTATATTAGGCCATTCTAATTTTGCCTTGCAGGCAGTAAAAGTCTTTGAAATACCCTCTTTAAGAAAACTATCTCTTCATATGAATAGCAAGTTCAATAGGCCTCAGTCCCATGCTACAATTTATTGCTCTTATCCAAACTGCTCCTCATAAAGGAAAAGAACCTGAGAGCCTTCAGTGACTTGCCTAAGGACACAGTTATAGTGTGACAGATTTTGAAATGAAACCCATGTCTCCTAAACTATGGTACATCTATCTATAGATCTATCAACTACATTGCTCTGGTTTACTAAACTCCTATTTGGGAAAAAGAAAAAAAGTAATTTTCTAATTTTTTTCTTGGTTGGAAGAAAAATAAAGATATTAATTCTGGATTATACTCTAATGTAGTTAGAAAAAAAAATGACCCTTATAAGCAGACATAGCCTGTTGGTTCTTAAAGGATAAATCTGAACTTTTCTGAAGATCAAAGCAATGAATGTGTGTGTGATATGTTAGTTGTTTGTCTATGATATAAAATGATATCCATACATAGTAAAAATAGTGTAGGAGGATAGGGAAAATGAATTAAAACCATTTCCAAGAAATGTCTGTTCATTATTTTTGCCTAGAGTTCAAGGTCCATTTTTCAGTCAGTTTTGAAAATATTATAAAACAGACTACAGCTTCAGAATGTGCCATGCAACAAAAGAAGGGTGATTGTATTTTAAAAGATCAAATGTGTGCATGTGGAGGTGGGGAAGGAGAACTCCCCACTCACTCCCCCCCTCCTCACCTCCCCCTACCCCAGTCCCTTATCCAACCACCAATCATGGTTGACAGAACTACTAGGAGTCCTTCTTTAATTACACAAAGGTCAGTGTCTGATTTCATGTTTCCAAGCAATGCCTGGTAAGCTTCTATGAAAACCTCAAATTCTGAAAAGTATCCAGCTTTTTTTAACCTAGTACAGAAATATAAAAGAGAAATCCATGGTTAAATATATGAAGTGGTTTAATTATCTGGAAGGTGAATTAATGCTTTCTTATTTGAAACAAATTCAAGTTAAAGGATATAATCATTAAGGAGATAATGGATTGTTTTTCTTCTCAAAATAAATGATTATGCAAATGACTTGCCTGAAAGACTAAGTGATGAACTTTCATGTGCAGACAACGGTACAAGGTACAATAGCCACTGACCTGATAAATGTTCACTGTGTAGGTCCCATCTGTAATCTCCCATTTGAAAC
This sequence comes from Petaurus breviceps papuanus, assembly GCF_028583685.1. Classification (NCBI taxonomy): domain Eukaryota; kingdom Metazoa; phylum Chordata; class Mammalia; order Diprotodontia; family Petauridae; genus Petaurus; species Petaurus breviceps. The sequence goes on from NW_027187345.1 coordinate 7,422,216, forward strand.
ACAAAATGGCCATATATGTGCTAAGTGGGATTCAACTTCTTGGTCATTCACATCTCACCAAATAAAGACATCAGGCATGTGGCCCAGTGGATAGAGCACTGGGCTCAGAGTTAGGAATACCTGAATTCAAATCTGTGTCAGATATTTACTAGCTATGTGTCTCTGGGCAAGTCATTTAACCATTTACCTCAGTTTCCCCATCTGAAGAAGGAAATGGCAAACCACTCCAGTATCGTTGCCAGGAAAACCCCAAAGGGGGTCACAAAGAGTCAGACACAACTAAAAAAGGACTGAACAACAAGACATCTAAAAGAAAGAGGATTAGAGGGGGCAGCTAGGTGGCTCAGAGATTAGAGCACCGGCCCTGGAGTCAGGAGGACCTGAGTTCAAATCCGGCCTCAAACACTTAACAACTTAACACTTACTAGCTGTGTGACTTTGGGCAAGTCACAACCCAATTGCCCTCCAAAAAGCAAAAAAAAAAAAAGAAAAGAAAAGAAAAAGGATTAGATTCTGGATACTTTGAATGCACAACTCAAAGACCCAAACCATACTACCAAAATTGTATTCAAAATTAGAGAACTTCTTTTAGTTAAGGAGTACACTCTCTGAAGAGTAATATGATCCAATGCAGACTCTTGTGATTATTTAGCAATAGTACTTTGAACTTTTCAAGTCCCAAATGAACCATACCCTAGGAATTGGTGAGTTCAAACTAAAAAGTTCATAAAATTAAGAAAACTAAAATCTGAGCATTGTCTCTAGGAGAGAATAGTGTCTGAAAGAAACTACAACCAATAAACTAAGTGTGATATCAAAACAATAGAGACATTTCTCATTGTGATAAAAATATAATTTTAAGAATCCCTAGATGTAAATTCAAGCAGAATGCCCACAATTCTACTTACTCCAGTATAAATTTATCACAGTTGCCTTCAGTATTGAAACTAGTACATAGTGGTTATGTCCAAAAAGCATGCATGAGAATGACATGGGGAAAACCAGGAGAACAATTTATACAATAACAGCAATAATGTGAAAACAAACAATACAGAAAGGCTTGGGAACCCTGGTCAATGCTATGACCAACCACAATTCTAGAGGCTTCAAGATGGAACATGCTCCCCACCCCTTGATAGACGTAATAGATTCAAGAGTACAGCACTGAGGCATATATACTTTTTTTTTTTTTGGACATGGCCAATGTGGGAATTTCTTTTGCTCAACAATAAATGTTTATAAACAGGGATTTTGTTTTTCTTGCTCTCTCATTGTGGGGTAGGAAGAAGAACAGAGAGATGAGAGAGAATTCAAATTGGAAAATAATAAAATTTTTAAATAAAAATAATATAAGGTAAAGTTTATGAATAATGTAGATATAAAGGACTTAGTACCGGGAAAAAAATGGCTTAATTTTTAAAAAATTTGTCCCTATGTAATTTCTTTTCCTATACCAAGAAATGTGACTACTGGCTGAAGAATGGCTTAATACACTGATTCATGAATATATTTGTTGTTGTGAAACAAATGAGGAATGACAACGAAAATTTGTATGAACTAGTACACAGTAAGACAAAGAATCTAAAATATATACAATAGCAATGTAAATGAAAAGATCACTGAAAAAATCATAATTTTTTTCTAAGCAATTGAAAAGAAATTGGACCCCAAAAGATAATGAAACATCTCTCCTTCCTCTCCACAGGAGGGTAGGTTACTAGTTAGACAGGATGACGTATGCATTGTCTGAAGCTGGTTATGGTATCAGTCATTTTTGCACATTTTTTCCTTCGTTACATGAGAGGACTCAGTCGGGGAAGGGAGGATCTGAAGAGTGATAAGCTTTCAGGGGGGTGGAGGATTTAAGGAAGACTTCGTAGAAAATGGTATTTTAGTTAATTGAGCAAGTTTAGTCTGATTTTGTTTAATATTTTTATTTATGTTTTCTGTTTCTCATATCACCATGACATCACATATTCTGCCCCTCTCCGGCCTTCCCCCCCCACTCCCATTACCACAAATAGTAATTTTTAGGTGGAAAAGTCAGTACAATTGATACATTGAAAAAGTGAAAACATGTGCAATATGTAATACCTGTGGGTCTTCCACCTCCTCAAAGGGGAATGTCTTCTCATGTCTCTTCTGATTGCTTTTTATTTTTGAAACTTGAGTATAAAAAGTAAACCTTAAATTTTTTTTTTGCAACATCTTAGATCAAACTCCTTAAATGTATGAAAATACCTCTACAATATAAGTGCTAATTGAAGAAAAAGAACCAAAGTTCTCTTTCTTCCCCTGAAATAAATCTTAAGCTCATTAATTTTGGTGCCAAGATTCAGTATTTTAAACATTCAAGGAAAATTCTCCTTCTCTTCCCTTGAAATCTATTCTCCACCCCCCACCCCTGCATTTTAAAAAGTTAACCTAAACAGTACTAACCACATAAAGTGAAACCAGTCATGAAATTCTCTATTTTAGAATTTTTATTAAACTTTAAAGTGTCCTTTTATATTTTACTAGTAGGGATGTAGATGTATCCTCGAAAAAAATATACTCTCAAATGAGGTAAGGGAAGGGAACAAACATTACAAAGCACTTATTATATGCCTGGAATTGTATATAAATATTATCTAAATTGAACCTCACTACAACCCAGTGAGGTCGGTGTGTTATTATTATCCCCATTTTGACAAAGTGAGGCAGCAAATAGTTGTTAAAAGACTTGCCCAGAGTCACACAGCTAGTAAATGTTTTATAAGCAAGACTAGAACTCAGATCTTCCTCATTCTAGGCCCAGCAGTCTATCCACTCTACCACCTAGCTCCCTCTAGTTCCTCCCTATTTTCTATTTAAATTCCATTATGAGGGAGAGATTAATTTAGAGGAAAGTCCAAATGGGGACAGGGAGGGAGGAGAGTAGCTATAAATACCAAAAGAAGCCCAGAGTTAAAGTGGATACACAATCTAGCCACAGACCTCCCCAGTTTATCTCACCTTTATGATAATCCCCTCTCTTGAAGTCAAATTCGTTTAATTTAATTATGCCTTCAATTATGCATCCTGGCTTTAGCTTATGCCTCACATCACCTAGTTTGGGTTTATACCTTTTCCTTTCCACCGGTCTAAATTCATCCCATTCCCCAAGACCAAATTCAAATACAACTTTCTCCTGTTGTCAAATTTGGAGGGATTTCTTCCTTCTCTGAATTCCTGTGTATTAAGCCTAAGCAAGACTTCTTGTCTTCTCCTGTTTTTCTGGAACTGTACTTAAAATCTTTGATTGTCCTTTAACTTTTCCCCTGTTCACATCTTGTTTCCTCAAGCTATCATAAACTCCTGAGTCTAGCAGAAAGCCAAAGTGGTTTTTAATGTACCTCTCTTCCCCAAACCGCCTGAAAAAGGGCCTGGCATAGCTCCGGGCAATGAAGAATATTAAGTAACTTCCAACTTATTGCATTTGGGAAGGAGACAGATTGGCACTTCTAAAAGGGCTGGGCCAGTGCACTCTGAGTTACTGGAATTTGAGTCTATGGCCATCTATGCTGTACACATAATTACATGTAAGGGACTATGTCTATTTTTCACTTTAAATCATGCCTGTGGTGCTGAGCAGGCTCAGAGTTCCCACTGACTTCAAAAGGAACTCCATGCCTGAAGCAGCTCTGCAGGGTACTGAGGAAGATGAGAAACAGGCTCTTATACATAATGGGAATTAGGAGGCAATCACTAATCTCCTTTAGAGAAAGGGAAAATATTTCAGCTTCATAATTTTTTTTTAAAAGGAAGACATTCCTCCTATTCCTTTAAAATGCCTGTTATATAACATGCCAAACTGAAACATCACTCTGTACCAAAATACATATATACAATGTGAAGATAGGAAACAGGAATCAATTTTTTTCGAATAATCTGCAAAGGTCAGAGTAGTTTAGTTTGCTCTTATTCAACATCTGGTCATTCTCACGAGACCAACTGATTAAGGTGTTAGAGCTCTATTTTTATCAAGGCAATATGATTTTTTCCCCAAGAAGGGCTATTTGTTATAAACGTTCCTCCTCCATACTCACATTTCTAAAAGATTAAGAAACTTTCAAAAGTAATAATGTTGAGGCTTTACTCTGTTCAGTTTTGGCCAAAATTAAACCAGCAACCCAGTGGTGAAAGGCTTGATATCCAATTACCACTCCCAAGGCACTGTTTGATTCTAGCTTTTCTTGCAACTATAATAGCATGCAGAACATCGATGTTTGAACAAAAATGAAGATTCTTTTCAAATGAAATGTATACGACCAGGAAAAAAATGTGCAAGTATAAGAGATCTATCACTAATGAAAGAGGTATTAACTATTACAAAGCAACCAGTTCAGTGGTCTATAAAAATTCATATTCACTTAAACATAATAAGCCAAGTGACTGGAGAGAAATCAACAAAATATTAGCCTAACATACCAGAAAAAGAATGCCTAAGAATGGGAAACAAAGCTTTACAAATATGTAAAATATAGAGCCTACCAAGAACATTCAAAGAAGCATTTTATGCATTTTGTTTACTTTTTCCATTCTCATCCCTCAGGTAATTTTGGATCACATCTTAGATTTAGGTGTGTTGAGGTTCGAAGCACCCTAACATATCAGCCTAAGACACTAGTAAATTTCACTTACCATCTAGGACAACTGCTTCTTCCTGCTGTTTATTTGGGTCTCCTCCATGTCCTTCTGATATTCCATTAATGCTGCTTATCTGTCCATTCTTCTGTAGAAGCTATGTGAGGAAAGAAAAAAACAAAACAAAACAATTTTAATTCAGTCTATGGAGCACAGCTAAATAAGTTATAAACATTACCTAATGCTAAGAAAATAATGGAGGCAAAGGGCAAGGAATGAAAAGGAATACCCCATCTTCTAGGTTGAAGGATTCTACCCCCTCTAAACAAGTGGCTATGTTAACTCAAGTTTTCTGTATTTTCTGTAATCATCAATATCATGTTTGCCTTTTAAAGCCTCGTTTCCTAAAACATTAAATTTCTCTGAAATGGATTTAAGCCTTTCTTTTCTCTCTGTATGTCAGCACTGTAGGTAGCCATTTTCTGTTAGTCTTTTTGTTAGCATGGAATACTTCACTACCAAATCAGCTGAGCTATCATTTCCAAACAATACGTAAGCATCAAATCATCCATAAATGAAATGTAGAAGATCACTTAACTTGATGAAATGGGAGACAAAACATTTTAATATGATGCCACTCCATTTTTGCTTACCTAAGAGACTTGTTTTCATGAACAAGTAGCTGATCTGTTAAGATAAAGAAATCTCAGGGCTAGATGCATCCCTCATGGCACATATATTGCCTGTTACTTGTTGTTCAACAAACCTTTGTTGGCCTACCAAATGACTTAGATCAAAATAACCGTTATATTTCTTTTATTTCTCCATAAATGGATGGTAAGTTCAAGGTAGCCTATGCAGAAGCCCCAAGTTGTACTAAATTGATTCCACCTGGCAGCATTCCCCTCCCATGCAAAGTTGTCCTTCAGCTATATAATCCACTTTATGGGAAAAGATATGGATGTATTTTCATAGTAACATCACAGATGGAACAACTTGGCTTCAACATATTCACATGCTGAGTCCATATATTAAAGAGCTGAATACTATTAGATTACATTCCCACTTTAAAGACTTTGCTTACCAAAAATATGAAGGATGGTCATTTAAAATGAAAGTTTAAAGATAAAAGGAAAAATCCCACAATGTTCAGAGTTTTGGGAATGGTCTATCAGAGTTCAGATCCAGGCACCTCCTACAAGGGGCCTTTCTCTTAACACTCCAAATTGTTATAATATACTTGGTTTTTCAAAGAACTTTCTGCACATTATCTCCTGTAATTTTCTTTTTTTTTTTTCATTTTTCAAATGCTTTATTAACTTCTGAGTTACATCATTCATTTCCGCCAGATTTTGAGTTACAAATTTTCTCCCCGTTTTTCCCCTACCCACCGCCCCAAAATAGCAGTCCCACAGGATATCTGCTCCTCCACTCTGCTTTCTCCCATATTTTCTCCCATACCCCTTTCGACTTTTCCAGTGGATCTCTATGCCTCAGTGCTTGTATATCTTATTTCTCAATTACATGTAAAATAGTATTAATAATAGTATATATATATATATATATATATATATATACACAAACACACACACACACACATATATATATATATTTGAATTTAAAACTTTGAATTCCAGATTCATTCCCTTCCTTTCTTGTCACCCACCCTTACTGGGAAGATAAGCAGTTCAGTAAAGGTTGTACATGTGTAGCTAATGCAAAGCATTAACATAGTAGATATATTGTAAAAGTCTGACTATATTTCCCTCCCTCCTATTCCACCTCCCACTTGTTCTATTCTCTACTTTGATACCTTTTCAAAAGTGGGTGCTTCCAACTTCCCTCCCCCCCCAGCCTGCCCTCCCTTCCATCATCCCCCCTCTCATCCTCTTCCCCCTTACTCTCCTGTAGGGTGAGATACCCTATTTAGTGTGTATTTCATTCCCTCCCCAAGCCAAATTCAATGGGAATAAGGTTGACCTATTCCCTTTTGCCTTCCTATTCTTCCTCTCCATTTTAACCATTTTCCCTTGCCTCTTCTATATGAGATAGTTTACCCCATTCTGTCTCTCCCCATCTCCTCTCATTATATTCCTCTCTCACCTTTTAATTTCACATTTTAAGTATCATCCCTTCCTATTAAATTGATCCTATGCCCTCTATGTATACCTGTAAACATATATATATATATATACACATTTACATATGTATTCATATGCCCATATGCCCTCATATATAGACATACACACACATATATATATATATATATATATATATATATATATTTATATTCCGTTCAACTATTTTCATACTGAGAAAAGTTTCATCAGTTACAATTATTGTTTTTCCAAGTAGGAATGTTAATAGTTCAACTTTGATAAGTTCCTTATGATTTGTTTTCCCTGTTTACCTTCTCATGCTTCTCTTGCTTCTTGTATCTGAATGTCACATTTTCTATTCAACTCTGTTTTTTTCATCAAGAATGCTTGAAAGTCCTCTATTCCACTGAGTGACCATATTTTCCCCTGAGACATGATACTTACTTTTGCTAGGTAGGTGATTCTTGGTTTTAATCCCAGCTCCTTTGACCTCCAGAATATCACATTCCAAGCCTTTTGATCCCTCAGTGTAGAAGCTGCCAGATCCTGTGTTATCCTGATTGTGTTTCCACAATATTCAAATGTTTCTTCCTGGCTGCTTGTAATATTCTGTCCTTGATCTGGGAATTTCGGAACCTGGCTATAATATTCCTAGCAGTTTTCTTTTGGGGATCTTTTACAGGAGGTGATCGGTGGATTCTTTCAACTTCTAAAACATCAGGGCAGTTTTCCTTAAGAATTTCTTGGAGGATGATTTCTAGGTTCTTTCTTTGATCATGGCTTTCAGGTAGTCCAATAATTTTTAAATTATCTCTCCTGGATCTATTTTCCAGGTCAGTGGTTTTTCCCATGAGATATTTCACATTGCTTTCTATTCTTTCATTTGTTTGTATCTGTTTAACAGCATCTTGATTTCTCATAAAGTCATTAGCTTCCATTTGCTCCAATCTAATTCTGAATCAATGATTCTCCTCAGTGAGCTTTTGAGATTCTTTTTCCATCTGGCAAATTTGGCTTTTTAAGGCATTCTTCTCCTCGTTGCCTTTTTGAGCCTCTTTTGCCATTTGAGTTAGTCTGTTTTTTAAGGTGTTATTTTCCTCAGTCCGGCTGTTGACTCTCATTTCGTAATTTTCTTGCATTGTTCTCATTTCTCTTCCCAATTTTTCCTCCACTTCTCTTATCTGCTTCTTAAGGTCCTCTATGGCCTATAACCAGCTTGTATTTTCCTTTGAAGCTTTTGGTGCAGGATTTCTGACTTCACTGTCTTCCTCCTGTACCATGCTTTGATCCTTTTTGTCCCCAAAATTGTTTCCTTTGCCTGGTCATGTTGCCACTCAATTACTTGACTTTGGGCTTTTTGCCACAGTAGGACTCTGCCACCAGACAGGGGAGCTTTCATCCCAAACGCTGGAGTTTTCTCTGCTGCTGGAGGTATTTGTTGGGTGCCCTCTCTGAAGCCTCCACGTGCTCTGTCAAGCTGGTCATGAACCCCAGGACCTCCACCCTAGACTGCAATCCAGATCCAAGTAGGTTAAAGGAAGAGCAATTACCCCTCAGACTGGTTGCTTAGTCCCCCTACACTCTGCAGGCCAGGAGCTGAAGCTGCCGATTGGGGGTGGCTGCACAGGTGCAGCTCCTCAGCAGCAGCAAAAGCCAAGGCACTCCCAACTACTGGGTCCCAAAGTCCACAGTGCACTGACATCTCACTTTGTCCTTAGCATGTATGTGTTGATAATTCTGGAAACGGCCACAGCCGCTGGTGATCTGGAGTCCCTCCAGCCAGGGAGCTGGTTGTGGCTACCCTGAGGCTAAAACCTCAGGCTCCTGTGGGGCTGGGGTTGGCTCCCAGAGCCCTGCACTGGCTACTTCCTGCCAGCCTGCCGGGCTGTCCCCAGTGGGAGGTTAGCTTCTCTGTGTCATTTTGTGGGTTCTGTAGCTCCAAAGTTTGTTCAGAGTCCCCTTTTATGTGAATTGGGGAAGGTGGAAGCAGCAGCAGCATGGAAGACCTGCTTCTACTCCGCCATCTTGACTCTGCCCCCTGTGATTTTCTTAATAAACAACCCTGTAAAGTGAGTGCTTTTGTCCCCATTTTAAAGATGGGAAAACTGAGACCCAGTAAAAGTTAAGTGGTGTGCCAGTGGTCACACAGCTAGCAAGTATTTGAGCTCACATCTTCTTGAACTCTTGTCATGCCAGAGTATAAAGTGAATTGTGTATATCTCGAAATTAAAGTTTTTGCAAAATTGTCGGAACTATCAGATTTCTTTCTTTTCTCTTCTTTTCTTTTTTAACAGCAGCACCAATTGGGCGGCTAGGTGGCGCAGTGAATAAGCACCAGTCCTGGAGTCAGGAGGACCTTGATTCAAGCCTGGCCTCAGACACTTAACACAAAAAAAAAACCTAGCCCTGTGACCTTGGGCAAGTCACTTAACCCCAATTGCCCTCCAAAAAGCAAAAAAAAAAAAAAAAAAAAACCAAAAAACAGCAGCACCAATTATTTAAATCATGAGATGGAGATGGTAACAAGACCACAAATGTAGGAGACCACTTCATACCTTGCTCCACATTCTTAGATTTACTCAGTTATTGGCTTTATAACTGTCATTTGCTAAAGTGAGCAACAACTGATGTGGCTTGTACACACACGTATACTTACTAGCTGTGTGACCTTGAGCAAGTCACTTAACCTCAGTTTGCCTCATGAGTAAAATGAGGATAATAATAGCCTCTACCTTGCAGGGTTGTTGTGAGGATCAAAAGAGATAATATTTGTACATTGCTTAGCACAGAGTCTGGCTGTGTAAATGTCAGAAAACCTGATTTTCACCCTTTGTGCCCTGAATAATGTATTTCTTGAGTTCTTCCAAGGACCTGTGTATGAGTTCTCATTTCACCAGCCAACTTTAAAATGCCTCTGACTCTGTCTACCTAAGTTCTGTGCCAAGCAGAAAAAAGTTCTCATGCCCTGGTGTTATATATTACCCAGGTTCAGCTCCATGCCATGATGAGACATCAGATTAGCACTTTAGCAGAGGGAAAAGAGAACCAAAAATTTCTCACTGATTTCATTTGATATTTTCTTCATACACTGTACTTTTCAGTGACCCCTGGAAAAGCAGCTTATGGGCAAAAGCAGAATATTGGAGAGGAGTCACAGCAATGAAAAATTAGAGAGCCAAGGGAACTTGCCCTTTGGGTACTTGCTTTTGATCTCCTATCCACAGAAAGAGACATATGATAAGTCTCTTAATAATTGTTCTAGGGGCAACTAGGTAGTGCAATGGATAGAGCACCAGCCCTGGCATCAGGAGAACCTGAGATCAAATCAGCCCTTAGACACGTGACACTTACTAGCTGTGTGGCCCTGGCCAAGTCACTTACCCCAAATTTCCTCACAAAATAATAATAATAAAAACTGTTCTGCAATGGCAATAAGGTATGAGTATGGGATGCCCCAGACTACAGGGGCATTGTGTCATCCAAAACTCTCCTGACAGTCATTTGAGATAAAATTCTGGCTCTTCTTCCTGGACCACAGTGATAATTTGTGGTTATCATTCAAATTTCTGATATTTAAAGGGAAAGTGGATTTATGTAATGGTAATGTATTTTTTCTTAATGGGAAGATCTCTCCTATCCATTAATAGACCTGTATGACCTGCTTAAGTCATATGGAAGCCTAAGTCACATGAAGCCTGTGGTGGGAGGAGCTTGCTGAAGTGGTAGAACAGAGAGAGTGGAAAAGGAAGGGTAGAGCAGAGTCCAAAAGAAGTTGGTCAGAGTAGTTAGAGCTGAGGGAAAGAAAGTAAACAGGCAGGAAGCTGTGAGTGAGAGGTTTGTTTGTGGGAAGGCCCTAACAGGGGGAAGGCTTGGGGATGGTGATGCCCCCTGCATAGTTACTGTGTATAGATTTCTTTGTTGCTATGATGGATTTGGCTTTCTGATATTTGAATAAATGTTTTGGTTCTGTCTGTCATGTCGAGAGTCTATTATATTTTGCAATTCAAATTATGCTGGCATATTCATAGCCGCTATATTGGAATGTGAATATTGCATTGGCAGTACAATTTAACAGCCTTATAGTAAATCACATAATATCCAGGCATAATTGATATTAATAATGTAACTAGTATTAATATTTGCATTGATTTTTCAACAGTTTTCAAAATGTTTTCATACACATTATTCCATTTGAATATGCTGATTGAATATTTTATATACACTGTCATATTATTGTTGTGTGTATTTAAAAACAAAAACAAAAAAGGCATATAAAATGTATAGTAGAATATATACACTATATATAATTCTCAGTCCCACTAGTTTCTTGTCACTTGAATTTTCCTTTGTGGCTTTCACTACAATAAAATGAACAACCCAGAACTGATTAAAATCTAACCCTTTCCACACTACTTCCCAAGGATTTTGGAAAGTCTTTTCCTGCAAAAAATGATGATTTTTAAAAATTTTCCATGAAGATTGAATAATCTTACAATTCTAATCCTCTGTGCTTCAAGTGGAAGGTAATGCTTGAGTTGAGCTTTGAAAAAAATTAATGATTCTAAGAGGCAGCAGAGAGGAAGGAATTTATTCCAGGCAAAGGGGGGAAAGCCTGTGAAAAGTCACAGAGATAGAAAGGTTTGAATGAAGACAAACAAGAAGTCTAGCTAGACCACACTATGTGAAAAAGAGTAATAAAAACTATAGACGGAAAGATAAGTTGAAGTCATGTTGAGTCACCTTACTCCCATTGCAGAACAATTATTTTATTTTATTTTTGCGAGGCAATTGGAGTTAAGTGACTTTCCCAGGGTCACACAGCTAGTAAGTATCAAGTGTCTGAGGTTGGATTTGAACTCAGGTCCTCCTGACTCCAGGTGTTCTATTAAAGCACATGGCCTTAATAGAATCACATTTGTCCTTACCCTAAAACCTAACAAAATACTACAGATGTAGCCTGAGCAGGAAGATCACACTGGGCCACTAGACTGCTTCTATCACATTCCTATTGAGTTGTATGAGGCTACCATCCGACATCCCATTTTTTTAAAATTAACTGCTTCTTAGCCATGCCTCCACCTATCTTGTACTTCAGGCTGGAGTGAGAGACTGAAGCTATTTGGGGATCATCCTCTAGTTCTCTACTTACTCTATCACTGGTGGCTTCATCAGGTCTCTCAGGTTTAATGATCTCTTTGCTGATGACTCCCAAATCTATATATCCAGTCTTAGGATACATATTATGATAGGAGCTCCAGCCACCACAAATCTGTTGAACATTTTAAAATGGCTGTCACATTTACATCTTAAATTTAAATGTCCCAAGCAATTCATTATTTCTCCCACCAAACCTACCCCTTTTCTGAACTTCAATGTTTCTCCAGAGGGCGCCACATACTTCTAGTCACCCACGTTTACAACTTCCATAACCTTCTCAATCTCTCATCCTGAATATTCAATCACTTGCCAAACCTTCCAATTCCACAACATTTCCCTCTGTCTTAAGTCTGTCCCCCACTCCTATTCATCCTTCACACAACTGACAAAGTGATTTTTATAAATCCCATGTCACCTTCTGCTCAATAAACTCCAGTGGTTCCCTATTATATGATCCCTAGGATCAAATATAACCTTCTCTGTTTGGCATCTCTAAAATGTGGAGAAGACTATATTGCAGGGACTGAAAGAGAAACGTGTACCTTTGGAAAAGTTAGACCAGTGAGAAAAGAGAAAGAAAGATCACTGAAGCCATGATCCTCCTTAGGAGATAATATCAAATGCCACAGAAACTTCAAAGAGGATTAGAGCTGAGGAAAGGCCACTGGATCCAGCAATTAAGATGTCACTAGTGAAGTATAGGGGAGGAGTTTTAGGGGACTGAAGCCAGACTAAAGGAGTTTCAAAATGTTAATATCTTTCTATTTGGTACAACAACATTTGTATGTCTTTATATACATGTTTATACCTGCAGCTTTAATGTTATCTTTATAGGAATCACTGTAAACATTTTAGGGAAATTCCAAGTCTGTGATTTATGACATTTGAATGAGAGATGAGAAACGTTTGTTTTATAACATGTCAGTTTTTAAATTTTGTTTTTCTTAAAGATGACTAAAAAAAATGAGACTAGTCAATGTTGAAGGAGTTGTGAGAAGATGAGGACACCAGCCCAAGGTTGGTAGACATGTGAAATGGTCCAACTATTCTGCAAAGAAATTGCCTAAACATCCACATATTTTAATACAGAGATCCCTCTTCTGGGAAAATACCCTAAGGAGGTCAATGACAAAAACACATGTCAAATACACACCAAAATATTCACATGAGGAAAAAAATTGGGAAATGGCTAAAGAAGTAGTAAATGCATAAATGTAATGGAATAGGTCATATTGTGCTGCGATGGATAGGAAGAATATAGAGAAGCATTGGAGACATATGAACATATGAATAGATCCAAAGTAAAGTAAGCAGAAACAGGAAAAGAAACATACACAATGAATATAAAAATGCAAATTTTTTTAAAATCACACCTGAAACTTGACACTGAATGTTTTGAAAATTATATTGATGGCCCTGGCCTCAAAGCAAAGACAGGAGAAGGTACTTCCCTTTTTTTTTTTTCCAAAAGTTAAGGGACTATGTGTATGGAATACAGCATTTAATGATACACTGTAATGTTAGTTTTACTTAACTTTTTCTCTTTTTTTATTCTTTTGCTATAAGAATTTTCAGGAAGAAGAAAATGTCTATCATTGAAAATTTATCTTTTAAATGTCTTTTTCTTGACATGTTAAAACCTTATTTACTTCTTAATTCATATGTACCTCTGATATGTCTATTTAAAAAAAATAATCATGATTAAGTCTGTCAAAACCTTCTTGTCCTAAGTAAGAATTGGTGACTAATAAGAAACTATCAAGAAATTAATGAAACAATGTTGAGCACTGAGATGCTTTGCTTCCCTTTAACATACAGCATAAAAAAGACAATACAGCATTAATGACCAGAGGACTGGCCTTGGAGTTAGAAAAAGTGGTTCAAGCGTCACCTCTGACACATCCTGGGACATGCTATCCTAGGCAAATCATTTAACAGCTTAATAGGCAATGAAATACAAAATAGGTGAAGGATACCATGGAAATCATGGCTATCATGAGATATAGACAACAGCAATGATTTACATTACAACGGGACTGAATATATATAGACAAAATGTGAATTTGTATACAACAGCATTCAGAATTATGTCTTCTGGGTGGGTCATGCAGAGTTCAATTCCAACAAGACATCACCACGCTACAACTGAACAAGCTATTACATTTATTTCAAAAGGACACTAAAAATCTCTTAAAAGCCAAAGTTTTTGTTTTCCAAGCAAACCCTAAAGGACCAACACTGAGATTTTTTCCTTTCCTTTTCTCTCTTCTCCATGATATTGTTTGTCATTTCTGCAATCATGTGACTCTTTGCATTAAATGGATATTCCAGTAGTTTTCTGATTCACATGTTCTGAAAAGGATTATGAAACTTAGTATGGAAGAATGAGATTAGTAAAGAATGTTTTAGTGCAGGGAGAGTTCTCCCTGCTCTCCCTCTTTATTTTTATTATTTTATTAAATAAGACCCTTCCAACATAGAAGCAGCAGCATAGTATAATAAAGACTGCTAGACTCTGATTCAGGAATAACAGGACTCAAATTTGACCTCGGCTAGGTACTACCCCCGTATGACCTTAGGCACATCATTTAATTTCTTCACTCCTCAGTTTCAACTGTGAAATGAGGAGGATTTCACGGATATGGTATGATGGATATGAAGGACCCTTTCACCTATCAATCTCTGGTCCTCCTATGAGAAGGCTCCAAAGGGTGATGAGTTTGCATGGGAAACATTTCCATCTCTCAGGTCACAAAGAATTTATTACACCCTCACCTTCTGCAATAAAACTAAAGTAATCTTGTAAATACATACTCCAAAGAGAGACAGAGGGTAGGTAGACATGGGTGGGAAACATAGGAATGTTCACATAATGTATTCACAGTATCTAAAGGTGACTTTAAACCACACCTAACCATGATGATACTATTATGGCAATAATTGGAAACTTTACAAAACAAATTTTAAAACTTCCCCCATAATATTTACATATGCTAAAGAGGTCTAAAAGTCAGCCCCCCAAAAAACTATATTTTTTCCAATCTGAATAGGAAAAAGTACATTAAGGAGCAAAGGGATAATTGCCTAACCATTATAAAAATAAGTTTGCAATGGACTGAAAGTATAAAATTGATTTAAGCAGAGACACAGCAACCAAAAAAAGCGAATTTGTCGTAAGTTATAATAAGGGCCATAGAGAATACAATATAGAAGCAATGGTGCCTGTTTAGTTTGCCCTAGTCAGATGATATCTGAGGAAGATCACTGGAGAATTGGGGAATGAGTGTCTGAGCCTCAAGCCCTCAGCATATACTACTTTCTACCATCTTGGGACATTTACATGAATGAAAAATTACTAAATAAGGATATAAAAAGACATCTGAAAGTATTTCAAGGACTGTCACATGGGAGAAGGGATTACCCTTTCTCTGCTAAACCCCAAAAGGGAAAATAAGACTTAGAGGTTGAAACTGCTAGGTGTAATTAAAGCTTAATATAAGGAATAAATCCTTTAAAAGCTTCAAAATCAAGAGCTATTGGAGTCACCTATCAACTTCCCTATCCCTACAGGTCTTTTAAGTGAAGGAAGGCTGGCTGACCCACACAGGCACAGGTTTTATAATAAGATTTTTTTTAAGACCTATCCATTTCACAAAATGATGCCAATAACTCTTTATCTTTAAAAAAGACATGGCTAGAAATTCGAAAGGGTAATATTAATTTAAAAGTAGTTTGCCATACATATATGATGATTATCTGTAGATATTCCACTGATTTCTAATTAATCAAAGTAGAAGTTATTTAAACACGTCAGGAGCCAGAGCAAGAAAGAGAAAATAAGTAGTTATAAAAAGTGATGATTTTAATTAACTAAGTGGAGTTGATTCAACCCCTACAGCTAAAGTCATCTCAAATGACAAAAATTATTTGAGGAAAAAAAGGGAAAGGTCAAAAAACAAATAGCAACACAGAGCCATAGGTTTCATATCCAAAAACTAAGATTATTAATTCTAGTGTAAGAAGATAATGTTACCAGTGTCATAAGTTCTAAATTCACACAGCATGAATTTTTATGAGAAAAAGACATTGCCAAAAAACAAATCCTTGAACTGCTAAACTGTATTTTAGGATTCATTTAACCTAAGCTGAAACAGATCTAATCCCTTGGCCCCCCAAGAAACATAACAAACTACAGGAGAAGGGCCTATCATAAATTTAGCCAACTACTGGCAAGATCAGGGGCAGATAGCAACTTTTAATCATTTTAATACAGAAAAATAAATGCTATAGACCTGATTCTTTCACAGCCTATGATTAGGATTTTGGTTAATTGTATTCACAGTGAAATAAAGCAATACAGTAGACAGATCACTAGATTCAGATGCACAAGAATTTTCATATAAAATGGAAGCTCTCTGAGGACAGGGACTACTTCCCTTTTGTCTTTGTCTTTCTAGCCCTTTAGCACAGCTCCTGGAATATGGTAAGCACCTAATAAATTACAGTTCACTGATTAACATAGGCTAGCTCTTTGACATTAAGGCCTGTAGAGACTACATGTCCTATTTCCTCACTTTTTTACATTTAAATTGATTAAATTCCACGAAAGGGAAGGGACTTAAAATTCCTAATACATGTCACTGATTTTACAAGTGAACCAAAAGTAAGTGGACTTTTAAATTTTGAATGATGACATTTCTTTTAGATATTTACAGATTCTTTTATAAATATTAGAAGGAATCAGTTTTACAGGTATGAAAATGAACTAAATGAATGGCAGTTAACAGAGGCAGTTGTTCAGAAGATTCAGGAACTTTTCCATCTGAAATACCAAGTTTAGTTCTTTGCTAAACAGAACACGGACAGCTGGTGTTGCTGTGGATAGAGTGCAGGATCCTGGCATCAGGAAGATCCAGCCTTAGCCACTTAGGAGCTGTGTGACCTTGGGCAAGTCATCTAACCTCTATTTGACTCATTTTTCTCAACTGTAAAATGAGAATAATAGCACTTGTGAGGATCAAATGATATGTGCAGAAAGCGTTTAGCACTATGGCTGGAATAATAGGAGCTTATCAGTTCTCCCCCCCCCCTTTTTTTGGAGGGAGGAAAGCAAGGCAATTGGAGTTAAGTGACCTGCCCAAGGTCACACAGCTGGTTAAGTGTCACATGTCTGAGGCTGGATTTGAACTCAGGTCCTCCTGACTCCAGGATTGGTGCTCTATTCACTGTGCCACCTAGCCACCCCAGAGCTTATCAATTCTCTTAGTCTGTTTTACCTGCCTTTGCCCAAAGCTACTACCTTTTTTCATCCTTCCTTTACTCTCTTCTCTCTAAAATATTTTAGGCTCTGCTGCTTCCCATTCTTTGACCCTGGGCAAATCATGTTAGCCTCAGTTTAACTATCTGCACTGTCTACATCAATAGTTCTCAAATAATGGTTCAGACACATAGGGATCTCTCAGAACCTTTTCAGAGGCTCCACAATGTCAAATCATCTTCATAATACTAAGACATTATTTACCTTTTAAAATAATCTGCTTTTTTCCAACAACATATCTGGGTGAAGCCAGATTTCCTTCAAAAACTTCAATGAAAAAAAACAAAAGAATATTGCAACAGGGGCAGCTAGGTGGTACAGCCAAGTGGTGCAGTGAGTAAGAGTGCCAGCCCTGGAGTTGGCAGGATCTGAGATTGGTTCCAGCCTCAGATACTTAACACCCACACAAAATAACTGGCCGTGTAACCTTGGGCAAGTTACTTAACCCTAATTGCTTAAAAAAAAAAAAAAGAATATTGCAACACACTGAATTCAGGAACAGATGTGAGAATACAGCTGCCTTCTACTGCTAGATATTAAAAGAGATTTGGAAAAATATGTAAAACAGCACCACTCTTCTCATTACATTTATTTTTGGAAATAGTTATTTTTGCATAAAATCTTATTTATCTTAGCATATAATGAGTTTATTATTTTAATGAGTAAGTAATTTTAAATAATCAGTTTTAATTTCTGATATGATGATTAGGGGGAAAGGAAAAGAACCTACATTCTAAAATATTTATAGCAGTTCTCTTTGTGGAGGCAAAGAACTAGAAATTTCAGGGATGCCCATCAACTGGGGAATGGCTGAGATAGTTGTGGTATGTGATTGTAATGGAATACTACTGTGCTGTAAGAAATGATAAGCTCAATCTTAGAAAAAACATGTGTAGACTTGCATGAAATAATGAAGAGCACAATAAGCAGAACCAAGAGAATATTGTATACAGTAATAGCAATATTGTTTTAAGAACAACTAAGTCATTCTGACTATAAATAAACTACAAAAGGGGTGGCTAAGTGACACAGTGAATAGAGTAAGGGCCCTGGAGTCAGGAAGACCTGAGTTCAAATCTGACCTCAGACACTTAACACAAAAAATAGCCATGTGACCTTGGGCAAGTCATTTAACCCCAAATGCCCTCCAAAAAAAAAAACCAACTACAAAGGACCTATGAATTGCTATCTGTATCCAGAGAAAGAACTGATAAATAGAAGAATGTAGAAAATGACTTTTATATATATATATATATGTATATATATATATATATCAATAGATATAGATATTTGTGTCTAATGGTAGCCATGGGGGGACAGGGTGGAGAGAAAAAAAGAAAAAAATTACATGTTAACTTTATTATATATTTAAAGGGACAGATTGTACATGATATGTTTGCAGTTTTGTGAGCAATCATCTTTTTTTTCTATTTTACTGTGTTATAGAAATGCTTGTTTTATTTCTTAAGTTCAGAATAAAATAAATTAGATTTAAAAAAAATTTCTAATGACAAATATTAATAGATATAACCCACATAAGCAAAAATTGATTTTGCTCCACAAAATTGCTCAACAATTTTTAAGAGTGTAAAGGGGTCCTGAAACCCCTTGAAAGTTTGAAAATCACTGGTCTGTATCATAAACTTAAAATGATCAAATGAAAAAATTTACTCAAAAGCATTTTATGCAAACTACTTATGGTTTTAAAGTGAACTAATTACTTTTTGCATGGGGGGTTGGGAGGGTGAGTGGAGAAGTCAAAGTACAAGATAGTTACCGTTCATAAAGTAGAGTCTGCTGTCTAATCTGTTGGAAAATACAGCATAGAAAAGGAACACTTCTAGCCACCTAAGACAGAAGTCGTGTTTAATTTTTTTTTAAATCAGTGTAAAGCATATATAACCTTTATCAAGATTGCTTGCTTTCTCAATAATGGGGTGGGAGGGGAAAGGGGGGGAGAAAATTTGGAACTCAAAATCGTAGAAAATGAAGGTTACAATTGTTTTTATATGTAACTGAATTTTTTTTTTTTTAGAAAATCAGTGCAAAAAAAAGAAAAAAATCAGTACATAGGTCTAAATGGAAAGAATGGAACCCAGTAACTTTCCCATTATAATTACTATCCTTGACCCAACCATTTAAATAGCTCAGATTACCTGATCTGTGATGTGAACACAAGCTATTATATGTCCTAGGGATATTGGTTTTCTCCCATCAGTTTATACTGCTATGGTCAGCTATCTCTGACAATGCTTCAGGTTTCAAGTCATTTTTGATGGAAGGGAAAAAATGTTCCTTGAACTATCTGTACTTATTTGTAAAATGGGGAGAATAATCATACCTGCTTCCCAGGGTGGTTGTAAGGATAATATGTATAAAGCACTTAGCAAAACTTAACTATTAATGGTATTATTATTAAGATACCTCTTCCTTCTATGCCAAGGTGGGGGATGGGGGGTAGGCGGGTAGAATGCTGCATATGATATCATACTTTTTCAATATGTTAATTTTGCTGCATAATATTATACCTTTTCAATGTTAGTTTTGCTGAACTTTTTTTTTCTCTGCTTTTTAAAAAATAAAGGATGGTTCTCTATCAAGGCTTGGAGTAGAGGAAATAGAAATCATGTGAAAACAAAGATAAAAATTATTTTTTTAAAGAGCCTCAACACTATGTAAGTGTTGGCTATTATTTTTAGATCCTCATTGTTATCAAGAATATATCCTTCTTCATCTAAATCTAAACTTTTAATAATTTAATTATTTAAATTTAATCTAAATTTTTAGATTTAATCTAAATCTATTTTTCTAAATTTAAATCTAAAAATTTAATAAACATACCATCTATGCCTTTATCAAAGTCAAGAATAAAAATGTGCTAGAGGCCTCCTTCCAAGCTAACATCAGCATTTTTAATGCCGATGCTCTTTGGTTCCAGACATTTAAACAATTCAGAATCTGTCTAATTGTACTATCTAACCAATTAATTGTTTTTTCCCCAGAAGAAGACAATATAATTTTTTCAAATGTTTTGATAAAATTTTGATAAACAACATTTTTGCTCTATGAGAAAAATATTTCTACACCTGTGATTTTAGTATCTATTAATAAAATTATGATTTTACTTTTTTCATAAATGATATCAGATTTCAGCCTAATCTGAGTCCAAGTAAATCTAAAACCCCAAATTTATGGATTATTGAAATGAACAAAATCTTCTCCTATGAGCACTATTGCATAAGTAGGGTATGCATCAAAGAAAATCTTTACTAGGAAAAATTTTTATATGCATCATAAGTCTCACTATGAAATGGTCCAGGAAAGGAATCTAAAATCTTTCAAGGTAAAAGTCTCCTGTGCTTGTTAATCTTAATGACAACATAAATCATTTTAAGACTATTTCCAGAGTCACCAGAACAGAATTGTGCCTGGAGTCACCTCACTACTTTCCTGAAGGTGATTTTCAATGCAATCTTGCAAAACAATTTTTCACTCATCTTCCTAATTGTGTGTGCTTCAAAATCACAGAGCTATGATTTAAAACGCTTACCCAGAAAATGTCTATTCTTTGAGACCAGTGCTAAATTGAAACTAGGATAACTGGAATGCTTTTTGGAGGATTGAGACTATAAAAACATCAGGACTTGCATTGTATTTCATCAGAGGACCAGTTGAAGTTCAAAGATGTTCATCATCAGGATTTGACACCAGGTGATTTTTTTTTTTCTGTGACAGCACCCCATGAAGTCATCTACTAAGAGTCAGATGAAGTTACAGATCATTTGAAATAAGTACTTGCTCAATGGAGCCTACTTCTTAGACTCATAAGAACAGAAAAGGCAATCCAGCATGTGCAGAAGGAACGCACACATATAACCATGCATAGGCATTGCTGAAAAGAGCCTGAAAAAAATCAGTGTAATCTTTTTCACTTGGAAATATTTTATTAAATATCTCCGCCCCTTCCCCTATCTTATTTCTTGTCCTATCCTTGGCAGAAACAAAGCAGTTTACAACTGTGTAGTCTCCTTTATACTTGAGGTGGTTGTCTGGTGAAGTGTAAGGACCCCATCTCATTATAATGGTTTGGTTGTTTGTTTGTTTTTTTGAGGGCAACTGGGGTTAAGTGACTTGCCCAAGGTCACATGGCTAAGTGTTAAGTGTCTGAGGTTGGATTTGAACTCTGGTCCTCCTGACTCCAGGGCCTGTGCTCTGTTCATTGCTCCACCTAGCCTCCCCCTACAACGTTTTAAAATGTATTAAATAAATAAATAAAATACAAAGAATTACCAGAGAGGAAACCAATTATATTGACATATAGTTATCAAAACATTAAGGAAAGAGGGAAGCCAAATTTACAAACCCCAAATTAAGATCCTCTGTTTTAGAAGCATGGTGCAGTGGACTGAGCAAAGGATCTGAAGTCAAGAGAACTGAGTTGACCCCCATATTATCACTTATCTGTGTGATTTTTTATATGACTAACTTCTCTTGACCTCAGTTTCCTTCTCTGTTGGAATACATGACCTCTAAAAGTTCCTTTCACTCAAGGATTCTGTTCAATGCAATGGTCAACCACCACTCCAGAGGACTGAGGATGAATCACTCTACCCACCTACTGATAGAGAGATAATGGGGGGATCTGTTATGCTTCACAATGCATTTGTCACAATTTTTTTTTCCTTTTTCCCCCATGAGAGACATAATCTCATTAATTGAAAAAAAATAAAATTTAATAAAAAACAAACAGCCTTTTCTCAGAGGGGAAGAGTCTTTTCTGGTTAATCTCAGGACAAATAGGACCTTGGGGGTTTAACTGGGGGTACAGCATCAGGAAAGCCAGGATGAGTCCATTTTTTGTTGTTCTTTTTTGGACTCTAAATGATCGCTTTCCACTTTATTGTCCCGTTGTGCAACATAATATAAAAACATATATATTTTTTCCAGTAGCATTATTAACCCTGGGATTGACAATATGTTAGATAATGACTGGTTGGTGATGTATAAATATTTCTCAAATCATAATTTAGACCTAATGTCTTTTCTTCCAGCTCAAGGTCTTATTTTACAGACACTAGATATTTATGCAAGACATATATACACACTGTACCAGTATTCAAAATAATAATATGTCTAAATATAAAAAAACTGAAAGCTGGTCAAATCAAATGATGGACCAATTCAGTAGCAAAGTATTAGACAAATAGCTTATTTAATTAAATTGACCAATAGTTTATCTCAATTGAGGACAGATGAAGAAAACCAGAGTTATTTGTTCCTTCACTGGTTTTTCAAGCAGGCAGCTAAAAGATAATTAAATTGTAATTCTAGCTCCCTAGTTATTATCCAAATCATTAATGAATGTCCCATTATGCAAACAAAAACGTTTTAACAAATTCTACTATTCACAAAGTACTTTTGAAAATTCACTTCATAAATTCTTCACCTGAAGGAGAAGAAATAGAGGCATGGTGCAGTAGACTGAGCAAAGGATTTGAAGTCAAAAGAACTGAGTTGACCCCCAGATTATCACTTAGATTATAGTAAAGAGATATATGACAAGAATATAAAAGGAAAGGATAGAACCATTGAAACTGAATGTTATGAAAGGTTAACCACAAGATATCTGAAAAGACACCTCTTTTAAGGGGTGGCCAGGTGGCTCAGCGAGTGAGAGCACCGGCTCCAGTGTGGGGATGACCTGGGGATCAAATCTGGGCTCAGATACTCAGCACCACACCCAGAAATAACTGGCCATGTAACCTTGAGCAAGTTACTTAACCCCGATTGCTTAAAAAAAAAAAAAAGACACCTCTTTCTTGTCCTTTGCATAGAAATCCAGGGGTATGATACATACACAAACACACACACTTATGTTTGACTTTTTTAAACGTGTTATTTTTTTTCTTCTTTTTTAGCCTCTGTTTTAAGGAATGGTACAATAAGGATACAGGAGGAAATGGGGTGGTTTAAGAATCAATAAAAGTGTTGATATTTCTGACGTTATTATATGTCCTCCCAAACTGAAAGGGAACAGAAGAGGAAAACAGGATTCAAAATACAAAATAGTTCTGCATTTACAGAGAACAGCTAATTTCTTTTAACTTCTTTGGAAACATAATGTCAAGTTCACCCTTAGAAAAGATGCATCTAAGGTAGCACAGTGAGTGAGAGCGCCGGCTCCAGTCGGGATGACCTGGGATCGAATTTGGGTTCAGATACTTAGCACCACACCCAGAAATAACTGGCCATGTAACCTTGAGCAAGTTATTTAACCCCAATTGCTTAAAAAAAAAAAAGATGCATATAAAAAATAAAAAATCAAATACATATCATGTTTCTTATATAATCCTAGAGAATTTGACACAAGTCAGAGCATGCTTAATTATACCTGTGTTCATTTTTGGAGTGGTGCTTTGTGACTAGGACTAATTAGCATTTTATGTCCCATAAATTGAACAGATTTTGAGTCTATTCAATCAGAAAAGATCACCTCAGTGTGAGGTTAAAACTATACTTCATGCCCTACCCTATCCTCTTATGTTCATTTCCTGGATGCTTTAATAAAGTACTAAAAACTCCTGGGTTCTCTGGGAAAGTATGTGAAAGAAAACAAGCTTTGAATCTGGTTAGGTGGAGATGGACCATGCTGATTTAATGCAAAGGGAATTTTCAAAAGGTCCCCGCTTGAGGTTAGGGAAACAGAAACCAAAATGGCATCACCTACTGAAACAACATATTTTATCAAGAGAATCAAAACTCTGTTCTATGTGTGGGAAATATTTTCTTTGCTAATTATGTCTAAACCTCCCTCAACATCCTTTCCTGAGTGATGGGAGAAGCTTCATTCCTTTTCTTCACAAAGGAGAATATTTTTATATTGCTCTAAACTTTCACAGGCCTTAGTCTCTCCTCTGACTCTCACAACAATTATGAAAGATACCTATCGTGGTGTTATTATTTCCATTTTATGGGTTAGGAAACTAAGACTCAGTGAATTTAAATGATTTACCCATGGTCACACAGCCAGTAGTTATCAAAGGGAGATTGGAATTTATATCTTCTTGACTCAATGCACAGCAACTGCCTATCCCATGCCTAGAACATGAGACAAATTTTACATATAGTGGACCAGGAGTCAAGAAACAAGCATCAAAATCCAGATTCCACAATTTACTAGCTGTATGACACTGGCCAAGTCATTTTACTTTTGTGAGCCTGAATGCCTTCATCATTAAAATTAGGATAATCCGCATGCTGCCCACCTTAAAACACGAGGAGAGAACTTTGAAATCCTGAAAGCACAACATAAAATGTGAGTTGTTATTAGCTATGCACATCTCTATTAGCAGCATGTCTAATCTCTCCTCTCAACTTGCCCATTTTTAGGTTCTTGGAAGGCAAGGACTGAGCTTTCTCCATACTCTATGCCTTAAGAAATCCAAATATCCTAATTCCCTAAACATTCATGGGTAGAGCCGTCACAAAAATGACTAGCATCCTGCAACAGAATTGTAACTAATAGTATTTTCTACCTTCACAAGGCATAGAAACAAACAAGCTTTGCACCTAGTCAACAAAAATAATTAGGTAAAAAAGGAAGCTACCAGAATGAGCAAAGTAAGCTCTTCTCAGACCCCAGGACCAGAGTGGGGAAAGGCAGTGAGCAAGGAAGCCGGCAGCCTTTCCATCAGTGCGCTGGGATTTCCAAACTACTTAAAGCTGGATTGAGGGTGTGTTTCATACCACTTCACCTGGGCATTTTTTGTGCTGCTTTTCCCCACGGAAGCAAAAATTGTTAGTTATGGGTCTAAGGGGCGGGGAACCTTCAGCTGCAAGGCCACATGTGGCCTTCTAGGTCCTTGGGTGTGGCCTTTTGACTGAGTCCAAGTTTTACAGAACAAATCCTTTTATTAAGAGTTATTCTGGGAGTCAAGATGGCGGAGTAGAAGCAGGACCTCCACACTGCTCCAGCTTCCACCTTCCCCAATCCATGTAAAAGGGGACTCTAAACAAACTTTGGAGCTGCAGAACCCACAAAATGACACATAGAAGCTAACCTCCCGCTAAGGACAGCCCAGCAGGCTGGTAGGAATCTGCCAGCGCAGCACTCTGGGAGCAGAGCCCAGGCCCCCCTGAACCAGAGGTTTTAGCCCTAGGGCAGGTCTGATCTGCCACCACCAGAGGGCTACAGATCAGTAGCAGCTGTGGCCATTTCCAGATTCATCAACACATGGATGCAAAGACAAAGTGAGAGGTCAGTGCAGTCTGGACTTTGGGACCCAGTAAGTGGGAGTATGTCAGCTTTTGCCCCCAGGGCAAGAAGCCACTGAGTAGCCTGGCACAACCAGCCAGCCCCACATGGCAGCTTCAGCTCCTGGCCTGCAGAGTGTAGGGGGACCAAGCGACCAGGCTGAGGGGTAATCGCTCTTGCTTTAAACTGCTTGGATCTGGATTGCAGTCTACGGTGGAGGTCCTGGGGTATGTGTCCAGCTTGCCAGAGCGTGTGGAAGCCTCAGAGAAGGTACCCATCTAATACCTCCAGCAGCTGAGAAAACCCCAGCATTTGGGATGAAAGCTCCCCTGTCTGGTGGCAAAGTTCTACTGTGGCAAAAAGCCCAGGGGTCAAGTGACTGAGGGGCGACATGACCAGGCAAAGGAAAAAAAGCAGACAGAAGATTCCAACATTAAACTCCTATTTTGGGGACAAAAAGGAGCAAAGCATGGAACAGCAGGAAGACAGTGAAGTCAGAACTCCTGCACCAAAAGCTTCAAAGGAAAATAAGAGCTGGTTACAGCCCATAGAGGACCTTAAGAAGCAGATAAGAGATGTGGAGGAAAAATTGGGAAGAGAAATGAGAACAATGCAAGAAAATTACGAAATGAGAGTCAACAGTCTGACTGAGGAAAATAACACCTTAAAAAACAGACTAACTCAAATGGCAAAAGAGGCTCAAAAAGGCAACGAGGAGAAGAATGCCTTAAAAAGCCAAATTTGCCAGATGGAAAAAGAATCTCAAAAGCTCACTGAGGAGAATCATTGCTTCAGAATTAGATTGGAGCAAATGGAAGCTAATTACTTTATGAGAAATGAAGATGCTGTTAAACAGATCCAAACAAATGAAAGAATAGAAGGCAATGTGAAATATGTCATGGGAAAAACCACTGACCTGGAAAAGAGATCCAGGAGAGATAATTTAAAAATTATTGGACTACCTGAAAGCCATGATCAAAAAAATAACCTAGAAATCATCCTCCAGGAAGTTCTCAAGGAAAACTGCCCTGGTATTTTAGAACCAGAGGGCAAAACAGAGGTTGAAAGAATCCACCGATCACCTCCTGAAAAAGATCCCAAAAAGAAAACTCCTAGGAACATTATAGCCAGGTTCCAGAATTTCCAGATCAAGGAGAGACTATTACAAGCAGCCAGGAGAAACAATTTGAATATTGTGGAAACACAATCAGGATAACCCAGGATCTGGCAGCTTCTACACAGAGGGATTGAAGGGCTTGGAATATGATATTCTGGAGGTCAAAGGAACTGGGATTAAAACCAAGAATCACCTACCCAGCAAAACTGAGTATCATGTTTCAGGGGAAAATACGGTCATTCACTGGAATAGAGGACTTTCAAGCATTCTTTTTTTTTTTTTTAGTAATCGGGTTTAAGTAACTTGCTCAAGGTTACACGGCCAGTTATTTTCTGGGTGTGGTGCTGAGTATCTGAGCCCAGATTTGATCTCCAGGTCATCCCGACACTGGAGCTGGTGTTCTTACTCGCTGAGCCACCTGGCTGCCCCTAAGCAATTGGGGTTAAGTAACTTGCTCAAGGTTACATGGCCAGGTGTTTCTGGGTGGGTGCTAAGTGTCTGAGCCCAGGATTTGATCCCCAGGTCATCTTGACACTGGAGCCAGTGCTCTTACTCGCTGTGCTACCTGGCTGCCCCCACTTTCAAGCATTCTTGATGAAAAAACCAGAGTTGAATAGAAAATTTGACATTCAGATATAAGAAGCATGAGAAGGTAAACAGGGAAAACAAATCATAAGGAACTTATCTAAGTTGAACTATTAACATTCCTACATGGAAAAACAATAATTGTAATTGATGAAACTTTTCTCACTATGAAGATAGTTGAAGGGAATAGAAATTATATATATATATATATATGTCTATATATGAGGGTATATGGGCATATGAATACATATGTGAATGTGTGTATATATGTTTACAGGTATGCATAGATAGAGGGTACAGGACCAATTTAATAGGAAGGGATGATATTTAAAAGGTGAAATTAAGAGGTGAGAGAGGAATATAATGAGAGGAGATGGGGAGAGACAGAATGGAGTAAACTATCTCATATAGAAGAGGCAAGGGAAAATGGTTACAATGGAGGGGAAGAATAGGAAGGTAAAAGGGAATGGGTCAACCTTATTCTCATTGAGTTTGGTTTGGGGAGGGAATGAAATACACACTAAATAGGGTATCTCACCCTACAGAAGAGTAGGGGGAAGGAGATGAGAGGGGGGGTGATGGAAGGGAGGGCAGGCTAGGGGGGAGGAAAGTTGCAAGCATCCACTTTTGAAAAGGAATGGGATCAAAGTAGAGAATAGAACAAGTGAGAGGTGGGATAGGAGGAAGGGAAATATAGTCAGTCTTTTACAATATATCTACTATGTTATTGTTTCGCATTAGCTACACATGTACAACTTATACTGAACTGCTTATCTGCCCAGTAAAGATGGGTGACAAGGGAGAAAGGGAATGAATCTGGAATTCAAAGTTTTAAAATCAAACATTTAAATATATATATATACATATACATATATATATATATATACTATTATTAATACTATTTTACATGTAATTGGGAAATAAGATATACAGGCACTGGGGCATAGAGATCCACCATGCCCTACTGGAAAAGTCGAAAGGGCTATGGGAGAGAGCAGATTGGAGGAGGGGGTATCCTGTGGGACTGCTATTTTGGGGCAGTGGGTAGGGGAAAAACAGGGAGAAAATCTGTAAATCAAAATCTGGTGGAAATGAATGATGTAAATCAGAAGTTAATAAAGCATTTGAAAAATGAAAAAAAAAAAAAAAGAGGTATTCTGTGAAGTCTGGATTCAGGCAAAGGCCTGCATTTGAGGACCTAGAGGGCCACATGTGGCATTGAGGTCACAGGTTCCCCACCCTGTCCTACTAAAAGTACTAGTCCCATAGTAGTACTTGACTTGTTTAAAAACAAATGAACAAATTTTATTTTATTTTATTTTTTTTAAGCAATTGGAGTTAAGTAACTTGCTCAAGGTTACACGGCCAGGTGTTTCTGGGTGGGTGCTAAGTGTCTGAGCCCGGGATTCGATCTCCAGGTCTTCTCAACACTGGAGCCGGTGCTCTTACTTGCTGTGCTACCTGGCCGCCCCAAAATGAACAAATTTTAAAACTCATGCAAGTGAATGTTGAAAATGAAAAAATAATTTAATAAAAAAAGGCAAAAAACAAACAAAAAAACCTTTGAAATCTGCCAATATCATAGTCCTAAGCTGCTCTTGTGTTCACACTACTTTTCATAACCATCACTGGGTTACGTAAAAGCATACAGCTTCAAGCAGGTACTCTCTAGGAGCTGTTGCTTCATACAAAGAGGTCTGTGTTGAGTAGATGAAATAATTGCCCCAGCAAATGAAGTATTGTCTCCTAGTGGGTAATGAGGCAGGGAGTGGAAGAGAGGGAGGGGCAGCGAGAAGTTGCTGAAAAAATGTCCTGGTAGTCAGTGACTACCCTGTGACCCTCTGATATGTTGTAGTTCCTGGGAATAAGCCTTCAATAACACTAACCAAATCAACCTTGGCTGGGTTTACTTCCTGGAGTTGGAAAAAGATTCCAGAAAGGGAAGACTGGGGATGGGGGTGGGAAGAGACTAAACAGAAATAAAAATTAATTCTGCCTTGTTTAAAAAGGGGAAGGGGATAGAAGGGTACAGAATGCCTTAAAGTCAGACAAGTTGGGCAAGGACTCTTGAGTATAGTGGTTGGGGGTACAGTGTAGGCAGAAAGAGGAGACAGGATACCTACCTCTTTCATGATTTTACATAGCTGGGCCAGCTTTGTTTATCCTTAAAAGCACATGAGTAAGGAACTTAGGAAAGGTATTTTTGAATGGGGCACATATTTGCTGGGAAACATCAAGACAACCATGACACTATTTCAAATAAATTTATGAAGGTAGCTAAACACATCGCCAACAGGTTATAAAGGAGCTTTGATCTTGGGAGATTCATTAATTAGGTGTTCCACTTTCCAGTTGTAGGTTTCCCTTTAATTTGACAGAACAGGAAGAGATTCTTCAGAGCACACAGAGATAATTTTTATGGTTTGATTGTGTTTGGAATTAAAAACTAAAAAGATGTACAATGTCATTAATTTAACCAGGGATAAAAGCAAATTTCCCATCTAAAAGAAGGAAATAAAATTGTGCTACATTTGCTGAAGAATCACCACTGCTTTGTAGGATGTATGCCCTGAACTGCTCTTACGATTAAATGTCTCTTGCTTCATGCCAGCCTACTCTGATGCATGCTAAGCAGATTTTTTTTATTCCTAGACCCTCTCACTACTCCAATCTTGATAACACAAAGCACTCAGCATGAAAGGAAGACTAGGTCAGACCAGCAGGATTATGTTAACTGATGCTATGGAACTTCCAAATGCTTCCTACAAGAAAACCTAAACAAGACAGTTTTCACTTCATACAATGGCATGGATTATTTAATAAAGTTATGAAACATTTATCCCTGATAATGAACCTAATGAAGGCATCATTTTGAAAAATCAACTTTCAGAATGGTTCATAGTAAATAACTGAAATAAATCCAAAATTATTTGAATTGTGTTTGCTAGTTTTCTGTTAGTTATCCTGTCACTATCACACCAAAACCTGAGTCTTTTGAATTCATCTACAATAAAGGTGTTTTGACAACAAACTTCAAGGATGGAAAAAGAGACCTAATCTAAACCCATTCTTAACTGCACACTAATGAAAGAGTGAGGCATGGGAATGAGAACAAGGAAAGAATGAGGCAGGAGATCTTTTCTTCCATTAATCAGTGGAAATTTTTCTAAGATTCTCGATGGATCCATAGCTGTTTATCCCCCAGGAGTATATAGCTATTTCATGCTGGCATGTAAACTTTTATCTTAGTGGGCATTATTAATCTAAGTCCATCCCTTTAATTTTACAGATGTGGAACCTGAGGCCCCAAAAGATTAAATGACTCTCCCAAGGCCAAAAAGCCAGTAAGTCACAGAGCTAGAATTTGCATTTAGGGCCCATGACTTTCAAATACTACCTACCTCAGACACTGTTCTTGTGATTCTGAACAAGCAACTTCACCTCTCTCTGGGCCTGGGGTTTTGCCAGCTGGAAAGTAAGGTTGACCTTGATGGCTTCTGAAGTCCCTTTCAGGTCTAAATCTAAATCCTAAGGTCCTAAATTCACAGTTCTTTCTACATGGTGCCTCCTCAGTAACCCCCCACCTATTGCTTTACATTACCTTTTTAAATCTCCCAAGCATTCACCTGTCCAAATTGGGAGAGAAAGCTTCATTTGAACTGGTAAGAGTAAGAACGCAGGGGAGAGAGAGAGAGAGGAATAAGAAGGTTGAACATCGTTTGGACATGCACTAAGCCAAACAACTTGCCATGAGAATTTACCAGGCCAGCATCATTTACCAGCATCAGCTGTAGGTGTTACCTTATGCAAACTGTGAGGCAGGATAGAGAGGAGAGAGGAAGAAGTGGAATGGCGACTTACACCCAGCACCATCTCCTTGATCACGTCTAGAAGGCAAGGTAGCATTTCCCCTGGCAAGGTCGATCGACATTTTAAACTGTGCAGCAAGGGAAGCTGTCCTTCCTGCAACAGTGAACACAGCAATGATGGATAGCCTGCTAGATTTGTGGCTGCCCTGGAGCTGCTCTGCTTTGAAACCATAAAGTGCCTGTGCTGATGAAAGACCTAAGGATGGCTTCTGGATCCAGGGGGGAAAAGGCAATTTAATGGTATGTATTATTATAAGCAGCATTAGGAAGTAATCTTGGAATTTTGATTTTAAAGAGATACTGATTACATATCAGTAACATGTCTCTCCCCACTCTACTTCATCTTCTACTTAGCTGTCAAAAGAATTCCTCTAACATGCAGGATTTCACCATGTCAACCCCCTCCCCCTTCCTCAATAAACTCCTGTGGCTCTCTGTCACCTCCAGGATCAGACATAAATTTTTCTGGCATTCAAAGCCCTTCATAGCCTTCTTCCCTCCTCCCCCCTCCACTTTTTCAGTCTTCTTGTACCTCATACCCTCTGGGCACTTTGCAATCCAGGGACACTGGCCTCCTTCCTATACTTATTCTGGGCATCTTCACTGGTTATCTGCCGTGTCTGAAAATCTTTCCCTCTATCTCTACCTCCTGGTTTCCTTCAAGTTCCATTGTCTACTGGAAGCCTTTCCCAATTTCCCTTAATTCTACTACCTTTTATCTGTTGATTATTTCCAATTTATCCTGTATATATGTAGTTTCTACATAGTTATTTGCATAGTTATTGCATAATCTCTCCCATTAGACTCTGAGCTCCTTGAGAACATGGTCTATCTTTTGCCTTTCTTTGACCTTAACAGTGTCTGACACATAGTAGGCATTTAATAAATGTTTAATGACTGACCTATTTGAAAAAGTACAAACTTAAGCCTATGTTTTATCAAGCCACTAAGACACACATATGCTAGTTAACTTCGTAGCTAAGTGGCTAAGAAAAACAATAATCCTGCTTACGCACTAGAAATATTTTTGAGCTAAGCACCTCCAATCATGAGCCAAGACCCAACATTATCTATCAGTAAAACCTCACAAGGGAGAGACAAGGACCATCTGGGAGGCTTTCTTTTCCTCCCTAGCGCTGATAAACCCACACAAAAAATAAAAATTCTCTAAGTGCTGTATACCTTTTCATAACCTTATTCAGCAAACTGATCCTTTTTTCCCCATTAGTTTCACCCTAGACTTCTTAGGTTCAAATCTAATCTAGTAATACAAAGTTTATGAAACTAATGAAGATAAAAATAAGGCTCTTTCTTCTTTTTCTCACTATAAAGTCATAAAACCAATCAGCATATACACAGAGACATGCACACTACTTGTAACTATAAGAGAAAGGTGACTCAAAAAAAGGAATTCGGACATGTACCAAGACACAGACCTCCACCAAAAGAGAAAAATAAAAATCACCACAATGATAGTGTTTATCTATTGTATCAGAGGTTGATGAGGCTACATAAAAGGCCATCCAATTTACCCCCATTGGCCAGCCTCTACTAATTAACTCCAGTGCTTAATTAACTCAGTGCTTCTCCTTTCACCTATAACTAAGCCAAAAATGAACATTTTTTAATAGGAGTAATTATTATTAGAGTAATGAAGGTCAACTTCAGAGGCAAGTCTTAAAAGGAGCCTTAACACTTTGATGAGATTCTGGGATGGGGGGAGTGCAAGAGAACATAAGATACCCTCCAGGGGAAAAGGTTTGGTGGAAAAAATAAGCCTATTATCTTACTCCTAAAATGGTCCTATCTCATAAATATTATTGAGCCATACACACTTCAGTTAATGTTTTTGAAAGTTATGATTAGCATTGAAATTCTCACAAAATCCCTTTTCAGGTTGCTTGTGACACTATGTTCTACAGAAAACATATCTTTACATGCCCCACAGACACTAGAATTGTGCTTCCCACATACAGACTCCTAGAGTCAGAGTGTTTAGAACTGGAAGGGACCTTATCACCATTCTGGTGATCTATTTTATTTTAAAGACAAGGAAAGTGGGTTTTAGAAAGGAAATGACTTTTAAATAAAAGCATAAGAACCAAGTGACAGACATTTATAGAAGATTATATCCATAATTGTTAATAAACTATTCCTAAATAATATAAAATTTTGCTCATGTTCTGGGAATGCAAGCTCTAACAGGTTGATTTCTCTGTTTAAATGAGAGCTTTTTTTTTTTTGAGAGGCAAATCAGGGTTAAGTGACTTGCCCAGTGTCACACTGGGCAGTAAGTATCTAAGGCTAAGTTTGAATTCAGGTTCTCCTGATTCCAGGGTTAGTGCTTTATCCCCTGCGAGACCTAACTGTCCCAAGTTAATTCTTTAAAGTCCAGGTATAATGCTGAAGACATCTCCAAAAGGTGTTTTTAAATGTTAGCATCTTTCTGAATATCTATTCTCAAAAATACCAAGGTGGACAAAACGAAGGGGACCAGGAAGAATCTATACTTGGTCCTAATAAAATCCTGCTATGGGTTCATTTACTCAGCATTTCTCTCTCATAAAAAGTTAGGGTACAGAATGACAAAGAGTCTAAGTATTATGGAGTTTGGGTTCATGGTAGTTTTACCATATATTTTCAAATGCCTCTAGAGCATTCAGAATTCTGAGATGGAGAGTACAAGAAGAATATAGAATACCCCCATCCCCAATGATGGAAGAAAGCATTTGCAACAAATTTTCAGTAACTAATTTGACTCGATGTCCAATTTTCCATTAAAAGCAAGAACCCATTAACCTAGCCTACAAATTATAAATTACAACTGTCAAAAATAGCTTTTAGAGCTACCCAAGTACTCTAGTAAATTTGTAGTGATGATGTCAAGGCTGATCTACCTTCTACCTTTTTAGCTCCATCAGCAATATTGCAGAATATGCCTAGTTCTCTATACCAACAGAATTCTATTCTCATCTGCTAAAAGGAGCAAATACATCTTAGAGCTGGGAAATTTACTCTGTGTAAAAACCATTACTTTTGAGCTGGGTATCAAAGACAGAGCATGATTCATCAGTGCCGATCCCAAACCCAACATAAAATAAATTTTCAGGCCCACTAAATAATAGAAAGCACAGTGCCTGGAAGTCATGGTAATTACTCAAATGATGCAAAAGGTCCACAACCCAATCCTGGACATGCCACTTTGAGTAACCTCCCTTCTTTTTTCTGTAACATATACTATACTAATTATATTATACCATACACTACACTATACTATCTCTAAAGTCTCTTCTAACTTTTAAGTCTATGTTCATATGGGTATAAGGAGTTCTATCCTAACCTTTTTGGCCACTAACTAGTTACTGGCCAAATGTCTTGGCCACTCTGGACAATAGTCCCTTAAGCAAACTACAGATGGTCTATAGCACCATCCCTATAATGAGTGTCATTTTTTAAATGTCTGCTGCCTGAAAAGGAGAAAAAAAAAGATCTTCATCTTAGCAGGATGCTAGAATTAGGTAATTGGAGTAAACAGTGAATCACAAAGCTTTTCCTTCTCTGGATCTCAACTGGCATGAAGAGAGAGGCTTTATGTGTATGAGAATATTTGCCAAGTACTTAGAGGAAATGATTTGCTTTATTTACTCCATACACAAAATTATCTAGAGAACTAGAAAGCAAGTTCTTTGGCTTTCTACATCAGCTAATAAAAGACTAGATAAAATACTTAATCCAAACTTACTCAAATTTTATTTTCTTCTTTTCAAATTAATCCTTTATTTCTGTGTGACAATGATGGTTTCTCTGTTAAGAGATAATGAAAGGAATTTTAAAAGCCAATAAACTTTTCCATTATTTTTTCCCCTCATGAAAAACAGCTTATCATTTCTGTAAAACACCCTTTTAAAAATGTCAAGTTCTTTGGTAATTAGTGACTTAGAACACAACCATATATAATATGGAATGCTGTTCTCCAAGAAGTGTACAATCACTTCCAGGCAAGGGGGAAGGGGAAAAAAAAGTATAACAAATTCCATGTGAATTACTACCATCTCACACAATGAATATATGGTATCTAGTCATATCTGATGATACAGAGGAATAATCCAGAGGGTCATAGAGTTTTCATTAAGAGCGTAGGAGATGTGCTAATTGTTTTAATAATACCAAAACTTACTTTTTTGAAAATATAATCCATAAGATAATGTGATAAACTGTGTGATTACCTTTTTATACCCTACATTTCCATTAGGCTGGCTTAAATTAAAGGCTACATGTTGATTTGTCTCAGTAACTGAGGATAAACTTTTTCAATCTCTGTGCTCAATCCTACCCATATACTATCCTCCTCTGGGACCTCATTTTTCCTACTATCCTCAAACTGGCTTTCCAACATACATGACATCTACAATCTTGAGGGGGAAAATCTGTTCAATTCTCTGGATGCTAACTTCTCTCCTTTCTTTTTTCCCCCTTTTTTGGAGGGGGAAAGGCAGGGTAATTGGGGTTGTGACTTGCCCAAGGTCACATGGCTAATAAGTGTTAAGTATCTGAGACCAGATTTGAACTCTGGACCTCCTGACTCCAGGGTCAGTACTCTATTCACTGTGCCACCTAGCGGCCCTGCCCTTGATTTCTGCAACTGGAAGTGTCTTCTTACACTCTACTGTAAATGCACTGCTAAGTAAAAAGTATCAATATCTGAAACCAGTGGCCTTCCCCTCCCCCCAGTACTTGTCCACCTATAACATGACAATGTATGTCTCATCTGATATGCTATCTAACACCAGAAAACTTTTATAGTAATTATATCCCCTTTAAAAATAGATTTTGCTCTTTGGTGTATTGTACATACAGAAAATCTAAGAAAAGACCACTTTCCCTCCCTACCTTTAGCTTCTTTGAAACTTCAGTATTCTGTTTCTGTCTCTCTTAATACACCTCACTAACCACAATTGTGAATGCTTTCCAATCCTTGGCTGTTCTTCTCACTTATTTTCCTCTCAGAAATTTTACGCACTCTCAATGCGTCAACCCTGACCTCTTAGATCTTCATCTCTCTAACTCTGAACTCCTAAAAATTAGCTGAGTGTTTTCAAATGTCTCTTGGGAGAGCAGATGATGAAATGAAGCCTCCTCCTTTTGACAGAGAGATGGGGATATGTAGGGGTGGATGGATACTGAGCTCGGGGTCAGAAGACCTGAGTTTGACTTCTGGTTCAGATACTAATTAATCGTGTGACCCTCAAACCTCTCTTAATCCCATTTTCATCTGTAAAATGGGGATGATTGAACCAATCTTATAGGGTATTCGACATTTCCATGAAGGTTTGAAGTGACTAGAAACATACTTAAATTAACATCTTTCCCTGCCTCTCCCCCAAAAAGACTAAAACAATATTTCAGTTTTTATTCTCCTAGACATCCAGATTCCAAATTATCAGACACCTTTGACTCATTTTTGTCCCTTATTTTTCTATAGAATATGCAATTTTTTTTCTAAAAGGACTCAATAGGAGACATATGTAAGTTATATGTGTATAACAGTCACATGAACATACACATACACATATTTACAGGGAGTCTCCAGAGTCTTAGTGAAGTTAAGCTTTAATAGCTTAAAACGACACTAAGGCTTTGGGGGTGACTTGTAATAAATCCCTTTAGAAGAACATTGAGAAAGGAAAACTGTCACCATCTTTCTACTTGAGTCAAAACCTTCAACACCTTCTATATAGGTCACTACAACAGCATCCTGAACTCATGTCCTTCCTGTGAACCCATCCTGCTGACCACCCTGAATAGCCCTTTCAATATTACCTCCCTACTCCACTGCTCAAGAGTTTTGAGTGACTCCACAGTGACTAAAGAAAATCAAGCTTGAACTCCTTTAAAAGGCTGGTCCCAGCATATTTTTTCAATGTTCTTCTGCTACTCTTCTGCATGAATCCTCTGTGTTAGCTATAGTAATTGAATCTCTGTCCTAGAAAACAGATTACATACGTTCCTTACTGTACTTTTCATACCAAGAGTTCAAAAACAGGGAAGGGAGTTGGAATCTGCTGAGGTAAAACTAGAAATGAGGTAAAGGGGAGGTATAGCAGGAAATCCGACGTGGGCTAGAGGGTACCTGGGAACAGCAAATGAGATAGAAATGACCAATGGCAATAATTGGATCTTTTCTTTATCTTTGACCTGATGCTTCCCAGAAGGATCGGAACAAAGGTGGGGTTAAGGGAACTGAGGAAGAGAAAAACCTGAGAAAAATAAATACTAGAATCAAGGTAAGGCAATGGGCTAGAAAACCAGGCTACAGATAAGGAACAAGTGAGGGAATTCCTCTTACTGAAAGGAATATAAAAGATTTTGAGATAGAAGCAAATCCTAGGCTAGGGTACAGCCAGCTGGAATAGGTGAACTCTTGATATGAGATGCCAAGCAGGGTAACCTGATGGTCAGAGGAAGTATCAGGTCAAAGATAAAGACAAGACCATTATCACCTTTGGTCATTCATCCTTCCACTGCCCTCCCTATTTCCCTACCCCTGTCAAACTGCTGGTCTAAATTCTACCCATTTTTCTTCTTTAAAAAATTTTTTTTAACAAAAAATCTATTCTCTCATTCCCTTTCCATCCAGTGAAAAAAGAAAACAAAAACAAAAGCTAAAAAGTATTCCTATCCATCCTCTGAGGCTCACTTCAAATTCATCTTTTACAGAAAGCTTTTTCTGATTGTTCCAGCACATGCTTGTCTATTCCCTTCTGAATTCCTAAAGAACTTGATTTTTATTCATTCATTTGGCATCATTTCCAATCTCTGTCCTGCCCCTCCAATACTGCTCATTAAACACTACACTGAGTCCCACTTTAAATCCCATTCCTCCTTTTTTGCTCTTTTGCTTTTCTTAAAGCTGACAAAATTAATTATGGTTATGTTGTTGTTCAGTATCTGATTCTTTGTCACCCCCATGGACCACACTATTCATGGGGTTTTCTTAGTAAAGACAGTGAAGTAGTTTGCCATTTCCTTTTCCAGTGGATTTAGGCCAACAGATTAAGTGACTTGCCTAGAGTCACACAGCTGTTAAGTATCTGAGACCCAGAACTCAACTCACCATGTCTTGACAGCAGGTCCAGCATTCTGTTCACTGGACCACCTAGCAGCCTCCTAATAATATCAATAATATAAATATATACACCCATAAATAATATAAATTACAATTTATATATCTTTGTGTTTTGCAAGTGCTTTAAATGTTATCTTATTTAATATAACAATCCTGTGAGGCAGGTGTTACCACCATCCCATTCTGTAGATGAAGAAACAGGCTGAGAGAGGTTAAGTAACTTGCCCAGTGTCACAGGTATTAAGTGTCTGATCCAGCATTTGAAAACAAGTCTTATTGTTTCTAAGCCCTGCCCTCTCCCACCTTACCACCTAGCTTGCCTCTAGTTTTGGTTGTTTGTCCTTCCTTTCTCTAGACTATTCCATTCATCTTACAGTAGGATCTAAGGGGTCGCTTTAGGCCAACATCCTCCCAATGAAATACCTCCCTAGGGTTACGCTAGATAGTACGGCCTCCTCTTCACCTCCTCAGATTCCCTCCTGTGATGGGAAGTAACACATTCCCTCAACAAGGTTTGAAATTCAATGTAGAAAAGCATGTGTGCTTTATCATCAAAATATTATATATACACTTCAAAACAAATGTGAGATTGGATCTCATGTTTTAGGTTGTTTGTTTTAACAATAGCCTATTTTACCAGACTGGGGGTGAAGTGGGAGGGAGAGA
Source organism: Petaurus breviceps papuanus (assembly GCF_028583685.1). Taxonomy (NCBI): domain Eukaryota; kingdom Metazoa; phylum Chordata; class Mammalia; order Diprotodontia; family Petauridae; genus Petaurus; species Petaurus breviceps. Next base: position 7,461,011 of record NW_027187345.1, read on the forward strand.
GCCCCCTCTCTTCAGAATTTAGAAGGGAATAGACAAGTATGGGCTGGAACAATCAGAAAAAGCTTTCTGTACAGAGATGAGTTTGAAGTGAGCCTCAGAGATGGACAGAAATACTTTTTAGCTTTTGTTTTCTTTTTTCATTGGATGGAAAGGGAATGAGAGAATAGATTTTTTGTTAAAAAAAATTTTTTTAAGAAGAAAAATGGGTAGAATTTAGACCAGCAGTCTGACAGGGGTAGGGAAAAAGGGAGGGCAGTGGAAGGATGAATGACCAAAGGTGATAACTGGTCTTGTCTTTATCTTTGACCTGATACTTCCTCTGACCATCAGGTTACCCTGATTGGCATCTCAGATCAATAGTTCACCTGTTCAGGGCGGCCAGGTAGCACAGTGAGTAAGAGCACTGGCTCCAGAGTCGGGATGACATGTGGATGGAATCCGGGCTCAGATACTTATTACCCACCCAGAAACACCTGGCCATGTAACCTTGAGCAAGTTACTTAACCCCGATTGCTTTAAAAAATAAAAAAATAAAAAAAGAGTTCATCTGTTCCAGCTGGCTGTACCCTAACCCCTGTATACAACAGTACAGGGGGTGGGGGTGGGCTACATACTTCTGCTCTCTTGAGCTACGCAAAAATGTCAATCAATAAAAATTTATTAAAGGCCTACTATCATGACAGGCAGGAAGGGCAAAATCCAATTCCTACTTAAGAAGCTTACAATCTGGGGAGACAACACAGAAACAACTCTGTACAAACAAGACATAGATATATACAGAAGAAAGAGGGGTAGAATTTAGACCAGCAGCAATGGGAGCAGGGATATATAGAGGCAAGAAGGAGGATGAATGGCCAAAGGCGATAACTGGATGTGCCTTTATCTTTGACCTTACGTTTCCTCTGACCATCAGATTACTCTACTTGGCATCTTGTCCCCTGAGATCCTAATGTGCCACCCCTCCCATCCCCCAAAAAGAATTCCTTCTAAATATTGTCTCAACGTGGCCTCTCTCCTTAGCAGGCCCCCTAACCTTTATGGGAACAAAGACTTCTTAACACTCCTTCCCTTCCCTACCCCTGACCCAAAAGGAAGTGGCAGAAATGGAAAAATGGTAACCCCACTCATTGCTTCCACTGATCTTCGTTCCCTTTTAGTTACCATGACTTTTCTTCCCTGCCCCAAGTTTCTATCTCTTCAGTCATGGATACCAATAGACTTCCTGTTATCTCAGAGATCACTTTTTTTTTCCTGAATATGAATATATGGTTCATAGAATTTCAAAATTCAAAGAAATCCCATAACACTAACCAGGTAATTAGCCAAGGTAATTCAGTACCAGTCAAGCTGAAGCTAATGTCATTTTATAAGGCATTAAAGTCATCATAGGGAAGTAAAGTATGATTCCTTTACATAATAAACCTTACAGGGCTACAAAAATATGAACTATCATTTCTCAGATACTATAAAAAAGACCCCCAAAAAATCAGGAGGTGGATTTAAAGGTATATGAATTCTACTGACAGGTTTTCATACAGGATAAAAATAACTTAATATAGTTTAGCCACACAAAACAACAGTGTCAAAAATGTTAGAACAAAAAGAACTCAAGTATTCTAAGTCACTACAGAAGTGAATGAGTACCCTCCCTTTGTGTACAATGGGGTACAAAAGGGAAGCTGTCCGCTGTAATGTATGAAATCTCTATTTAACAAGTAAATTTTCCTCTTCATTCATATATTTTGAACAGCATTTGTCCATTTCAAGTAAGATATAAGTGGGGATAGGGAAAACGAATTTCCCCAGGCTAAATATCTTCTTCTGTAACAAAACTCTGATTTATATTTCCTTATCCCTTGTTGACCAATAAAAGGAGGGGTCAGGCTTCTTGTCCCCCACCCCGTGTAAAACTAATTAACTGCTAGATGCTTGATAAAAGTGAAGAATGATTTAAATACCTCTGTTTCCCCCCTTCACACAATACAAGTCATTTACTCCTAAATTTTGTTCCCATTATATTTAGCACAGAGCTGGCTGCATTGCAAGCACTTGTTCAATACTTTTCCATATATTCATGAGGTTAAAAATACAGAAAAATCAAACTCATTAAAGACAAATGACCTAACTCCATTTAATTGAAAAGTAGATAAAAAAAATGGAGTATTCTTTCTCTCCCTCCTACCCCACCCCCAGTCTGGTAAAATATGCTATGGTTAAAATGAACGACCTAAAATATGAGATTCGATCTCACATTTATTTTGAAGTGTATATATAATATTTTGATGATTAAGCACACATGCTTTGATGACATGTTCCCAGGACACACAGCACTGACAAAAGGACCTGACAAATTTCTTGCAATCCCACCAATGGATAATCATGACCAAATATTCCCAGACTAGTTCAATCTGCCACTACTGCCACTTATGCTCCATTTGAAAGAAACCCACCTTTATGCAACTGCAGAAGTAGCTGCCACCAGGAAGGGAAGGATTCATTTTCTTCTTTTTTCTTCAAGATATTTTAAAGGTAATTTTGGGGACTAAGTGATTAAGACAAGTACGTAAACATAAAGATATATATGTACATATTATAGATAAGAAGATATATTACAAATAATTTTTAAAAGAATAATTCAGAATGCATTGTTGTAAAAAATATTACCAAAATAAATTGACTGGCACTTTGGCCATCTTTCCCTCCAATAAAACAAGAAAAAGAGAGCTTTGATTAAATATGGAAAGACTGAGAAAAGATAGCTTCGTTTAAAAATTAATTAAATCCTATTGGGTCATGGTATCTCTTTAGAACAACAAGAAAAAAGCAGATGTCAAGCTTTCCTACAAGATCTTTAGGAAATTTCTGACACTAAACTGTACCTTCCTGGGGGGAAAAAAACAAAGGACTAAAAAGTTATTGAGATTCTTGGATCTTCTGGTGTGTTGTGTTCCTGGAGCCACTCCCAGACTGTCTTTTTCTTTGTGTGATGTTCTGCATAAGACTATGTCCACTGGGAGGTTGCACTGCAGACACAGCAAGGCATATTAAAGAGCAAAGCATCAGTGTGGAAACAGCATCCCTTCACCCTCTCCAATACTGCTGACTAAGGACAGAGCTTAATTACAGGATCTTTTACAGGCCAGCTGTAAAGCACTAGTAAAAATAAGAATAAAATTTTTTATTTGAGACAAGGCAAAAATCTTGGGAGTGATTGAGGATAAAATAGGGATAGGGAAAAAAAAATTCCCAGACTAACTGTATTCTCCTATTATTAAAAAAAAAAAAAAGCAACTTAAAAGTTTTTTATGTTTCTTTATTCTTTGTTGACCAACAAAATTAGGAGTCAAACGTCCTACACCCCTCCCCCGCAAAATTAATAAGCTTTATATCCTCAATATTTTAGTACTGCCTTTAAAAAAAAAAGTATAGCCAAGAATAGTTAATACAGTTGATCTCTATCTGAATACTCCAGAGCAATACATGGTGCACTTAATTTGATTTTTTAGGGTCATGAAATCTACAAGAAAAATAGAGGAGATAACAAAATTGATGGGAGAAGAGAGTTATCTATTTTATATTGATACTGCTACATCTTTTTTTGGAAGTTTTCTAAGTCCAACATTGTGTCTTCACACACAAAATTTTTGTGTTCTCAGTGACCAATTATCACCAGATTCCTAGTTATTTGGTTAGTTTTGGGGAGAAGTAGTTCAAAAACAATTCTGTCTAAATCTACTTCTGTGAGTATGCAGAATCTTTATTTCCAGGCCTTGAAGATGACAGATTAAATTAAACCTAGATAAATCTGAAGGGGCAAGAGGTTGAAATAGCTGAGATGTAAAAGTTATCAATAATTACTTTAAAAAAATTAAGCATCCCTATATCACAAAATCTTCAAAGACAAGGAATAAATCCTACAGATTTGTTTAATGTAAAACCATTTAGTAAAAGGAAAGAAAATTCCTTCTTTAAGCCTATAATGGTCGATATACAGTAACATGCCAGTTTTACATATGTAACAGCTAAAAGAATTGGAAAAATACAGGTGTTTAACCAAATCCCAATCTAACAATGTAGAGATAAAATAACTATTGTATAACCATACTGATTTTCATAAAAATTGGTCAGATTAAATTCCAAACACAAGTAAACAGGATATTAAGATGATCCTTAAAAGAACCTTTCATTAGGAAACCATTCATTAGTATAGCATACCGTGATTATATTAATAAAGACATCAGAATGCATTCAATCATGAGGTACAATTTATTATAATTAACACCTTACTGTGGATGTCAGTTATTAATTTTCTCTATAAATAACCAAAAAAAGTCTATGAAGAACAGCACAAGTTAAAAATTTTCTCTTGGACACCAGTTTCCTTGCTGTTTCAATACATGTTGACTGGTGTCTTCTAAAAAGTAGATTCAACAAAAATACTTTTTAAAAGTCCTGCAAGATATTCTTTCGTTAGCAATAAATTTAGACATTCCAAAAGTATCTATCCATCTTTGAAGGTATAAAGTTACATACTGGAAAGCTTTACAATAAAAGTACAGAGTGTCATGAAATTCTTCCCAAGAGAAAGAAAACAAACAGAAAATAAGGCTGAAGATGATACTTTTGGCTTCAAATGTCTTTATATAAATATGGACATTATCCTTTATGTAACAAATTTGGCTATAAATACAAGGAAATAAATATGACCTCATAGGAATCACCTAGGATTTGATCAGACAAGACTCGTGATTCCTTGCTCATTTGAAAAAAAATAAAATAAAATCTCCCAGGCCCACTAGCAGTGTGTACCACAATTACAACACTTTATTGTGCCTGTCAATATAGTCTTTATTTTTAATTTACCTTAATTTATGAATTATATTTGATCTCATTAATGTTGAATTTAATTTAACCATACATACTCTAGTGAAATGATTTCTTTTTATTCTGTTTATGGTTAAATGCAACAATGTCCTCTTCTGATAGAGAAATTTTATAATCTCACGGCAAATGACATTTTACTTTTTAATTGAGATATTCAATTTTCCTGTTTTACTGTGGGAACTTTAAGAACTGTTAATCAATATTTTCTGTAGAAATATTTTGTGCATGTGTGAGTAAATTAAATGGAGAACAGTAGCTAAATCTATAATAGAAAACCTCAACTTCTGGTTGGTTACTTGTCTTTGTAATAAATTATAATTGTGTTTTCGTATAACTTTTTACATTATCTGGTGGAAGGGATACAGAAGCAGTATTATGTTTACAACATGTAGACACATGGAAATTCATGCATGTGAATATAGGAACAAAGTAGAGAATATTTAGAAGGGCAAAAGGAGAATGTAATACTGACAGAATAACAAAGGAGAAGTCCCGGGAAAAAAAATGACTGAAGGTGATCCACTTTTTGGAAATTAATTTATTTTATTAATAGTGATTTTCCTTTATGTTAAACAAAAATCAGACTCCCTCTTTATTTGCCCCTATTTTTTTCTGCAGCTATGTCAAATGAATCTAAACTCTCTTTCACATAACTGGTGTTCAAATACTCAAGTGAAAAGGAAAAAGTGAAGTGACAGTATCCTATGGCGTAAGAGACAACTTAAGTGGGGGCAGATGGGAGAGAAGCCAGAAATAACTATAACAACCAAAGAAACACTGTACACATGTATAAAAAAAAAAACATATAACTTAGATTTAAGGAAAACAGATTTCAAAGTCCAGAGAAATGTTCATGGGATCAGGTAAAGGCAGCTCCAGATTGCTGAAAGGCTCACAATAGAATGAAACCCAGAGAACTGTGTTGTACTGTAGACATGTTCAAGAGACTGACAAACTAGAAAATACATGAAAGATCTACAAGCTATACTATATGAGTAATAGTTTAATAAGACTGAGATTTCCCAGGAAGAACATGATCACTTTATTCAATATCTGAAGATCACATATATGGAAGAAGTGGCTGCAGAAATTAGGATTGGGAACAAATCAGAAGGCATAAAAGCAGATTTTTGTTCAATAAAAAAGAGAAACTACCAATTAGTGAACTCTCTTTCAATGCCCTGACCTTCCCATTACTGGTAGTGTTGAAGCAGAGATGGTATAATCTGGACCAAGAATATTTTTGAAGATATTCCTGAATGGGCAAAGATGCTTAATAGTCTTCCAATTCTCAAAAAATCTGTGATTCTAAGCATTATATTGGTCGCTCTAATGGCAGTTCTCAGATTTTAGTTTTTTTTTTTGGTCTCAGGATGCTTTTAAAATATTAAAAATTGAGAACCCTAAAGAGATTTATGTGTACTATATCAACATTTATCATATTAAAATTTTCTTAATCATATATTTATTTTAAAGTAACAAGAATAAGCCATTACATGGGTTTAACATAACAATATAATTTTGGGGGGGATGAAAACTGCATTTTCCAAAACAAAAATAATTTAGAAAGTGACATCATTTTACCTTCCTCTCCCCTCCCCCAATCTCTTTAATGTCTGACAACAGAAGACAGTGGAATTCTCATATATGCTTCTGAATTCAATATGTTGTGGTGTTGTTTTAGTTAAAGCAGATAAAAAAATCTGAGCTCACACAGATATATAGTTGGAAAATAGAGCAATATTTTAATAGGCAAAAATTTTAGCATTAAGAAAAGAGTTTTCACTTTGCAAAGCAAGCCTCTGAAAGGGCAAGCAGACCACCCTTTTGGGAACCACTTCTCTAAACCATTATGAATATAACAAACAGCCTAGTCTAAGTGGGGGGGGGGGGATTTGGTACCCCCATTCCTGTGGGAAAAGGAGGATTTTTTTCCCATGCACTGTCTTCTGTGATGGCTTGGATCATAAGGTTACCCTATTTCTGATTATCATCTGGCTTTCTTCAAGTTCTAATTAAAACCCCATCTTCTACAGAAAGCCTTTCCCACCTCTAGCTTGTTTTTACATTATTTTCTGCCCCATTAGATTTGTGAGCTCCTTGGGTCTGGACTGTCATTTGCCTCTTTTTGCATCCCTGTCCTCAGCACAGTACCTGGAAAATAGTAGGCACTTAACAAATGCTTAGTGACAGATTGGTTGGTCTACCAACTATCTTTCTCTCTAAAGATTGTCTCTGAATCTGTGCTACATTGTACCTTGAATTACTTTCCAATTACTTTCCAGTTAACCTACCACAGCCATTGCCTAGGAATGACAGGAACATCTATTATTTACATGTCCTACCCCAGAGTTGTGTTATAATGAACATTGCTGCAATACTAGACAACTGTCTGTGTTCTAGGACATCAGAGTTTATAACCAGACTTGCTTGCTATTTCCCTGTGCACCCTTATAAAGACTGGTCCCTATGTGAAGAATGAAATCTCTTTTAGAACCCCTACCTAGCTTTCTCCAAAACTCAGTTCAAGTGATACATACCACCTCCTTTCTACATAAGGTCTCCCCTTATTTTCCCAGATGACTTTGTGTCTCCCTGAAATTATCTGCCATATAACTTTTTTAAATATAATACCTTTTGTATTACATATGTACATACTGTTTCCTCTGGTGAAATGTAACTCCTTGAGGGTAAGAACTCTTTTTGTATGTATTTCAGCACCAAGCACTGCCCTATAGATAGTAGAAACTTAATGTCTTATTTATTTGAGTGATTTATACTTTAAATGGCAAGACAATTATATTGAAACTACTAGAGGAACTGCTTTCATATATATATATATATATATATATATACACACACATATATACATATATATATACACACATATATACACATATATATACATATATATATACACATATATACACACATATATACATATATATACACATATATATATACATATATATATCACATCTTATTGTGTAACCGATTGAATCCATACGTAAGCAGAAATTTAGAAGTGTGATACCTTGTATGGCAAAGGACCCTTAACCCATCATTGTCTATTGGAACAAATTACAAAAGGGTAAAAAAGCCTGACTCTGAAATCAATTACCATTGATTGATGCCTTAACATCCTAAATAAAGACTCACCCTTTCCATTAATGTAAGATTGACATATCACAGGAAGGATAATAGCTCCTTCTTTTCTACATTTGCCTAAAGATTAAATTTTAAATTGTTACATTTATGCATATAGTATATTTATATTATATATAGTATATTATATTTAATGTAGCAGTTGTTAATGCCACTGTGTAAATTTAATATTCACACTGGGCCACATGGTGTTAGAGCTGAAAAAAACTTTTAGGTCCAACCTCCTCAGTTCACCGTACTTTCCCCTAAGCTCCAGAGAAGTGAAGGACCAGCTCACACCAGTAACTATATGGAGACAAGATGGAATCCATTTTTCTTACCTTCCTATCCAATTTGGCAGCATCCAGCCCTTCTTTGTGTCATCTTACACTCCTGGGTACATCACTCTCTCCACTACTCTTAACTCCACTGCCAATCCCAATTTCCTCTCATTTCAAACTCAGGCTTAACTTTCTTTTTTTTTTTTGGAGGGCAACTGGGGTTGAGTGACTTGCCCAAGTCACATGGTTAGTTTTGTGTTAAGTGTCTGAGGCCGAATTTGAACTCAGGTCCTCCTGACTCCAGGGCCAGTGCTCTATTCATTTGGCCACCTAGCTGCCCCCAGGCTTAACTTTCTAAGGAAAATATTCCCTGATCCTCTGAACAGGAAGCCCTTTCTTCCTACTTTTACACTCTTCTCTCACAGTATGTAGCAGCAAGCACCCTAGCATCCCTAGGGTGTCTGCCCACACAGGTTCTTGGATCTGCTTTGATAAAGGGAAGCAACTCAAAATGGGTTAACAAGCTTGCTTTAATCAGTCAAATATGTATCATTTACCTAGTTCAGGGGAAAAAGGTCAGCACCCCGAACTTCAGAATATATAGACAAAATTATCAAGACAGAGAAACAGATCAAGTATACAGTTTCCAAACTGTCCAACCATTACATCCATACCAAATCAACATCTGGGTTTCAAAGCCAGGGACTCTCAGCAACAGCTTCCCAGAGTTTCATAAAATCACAGAACACTTCTCAAAGTGAGCCCCCAAAACAAAGCTACACATCAGGGCTTATATAGCCTTCTCCTGGCTCAGAGAATGTAACAACCTTATTGACCCACTGGCCAATCAAAAAGTATCTAGTGAAAAACAAGCCTCCCACCCCAGGCTCCAGGTGCACTTTAGCCTAGGGGCAGGGAAGATCTTAAAAATTTACATTCCCATTACACAGTACTTACTTGGTTTGAACTTCTTGCATTCTGTCTGGCATTATATAATACATGTACATGTCTAAAGCACCATATTAAATTTAGAAAAGAGGCTATGTTGGTTCATGTTTGTATCCATAGCTCCTTGAAAACTACGGGCTTCCCAAAGAGCTAACTGAGGAAGCAATTTGTGGAAAATAATCTACACTATACAACTATACAGCAATTTCAAAAGCAAATATAGTATAGTATAGTAAGAAAGATCTGTTTATTCTGCCATCTGGTCTACTATTTATGAAAAAGACTTCATCTGGTCTACTACTTATGAAAAAGACTTCATCTGGTCTACTACTTACACAAGACTTGTTTAGAAAGTATTTTAACATTGAGAAAATATATCTTTCCCTTATTTGCAGAGGTGGAGGAATATGGTGCTGAATTATCTCTTTTAAAACATTTGCTACAAGGGGAAGGGAAGCTGGAGGGATTAGAAAACAGGGAGGAATATATTAAGGAATGAAGGTGATGTTTAAAAAAAAAAACAAGACACCACCAAAAAAAATTATTGAAAAATCAAGGTTTCAAAAAGACAATATTCTATTGTCTGTCTTCTTTTTTTTTTTTTTTTGCTTTTTTTTTGGAGGGGCTATCAGGCTTAAGTGACTTGCCCAAGGTCACATGGCTAGCAAGTGTTAAGTGTCTGAGGTCAAATTTGAACTCAGGTCCTCCTGACTCCAGGGCCAGTGCTCTATTCACTGTGCCACCTAGCCGCCCCTCTATTGTCTTTCTACAAAAGACAAAAGTATTTACCCGAAGATACATCTTCCAAAAGAGAAAGATTTTACCAAGTCTTTCTATAAAACAAAAGAGTCAGTCTGTAACTTACACATACTTATTCAGAAATTCAGAAAATTGTTTTCTGTCAAGGAAGATATGAATTCCTATACTGATGCTAATCCAAACTGAAAATGAAAGTTATTACCTCCTGCTGAAATTTTTCTTAAGGCAATATTCCTCCTTGAGGGTAGTATATGGTTAGTTCCAATACTTTAAGTTTTGGGTGGCTATTTTTTTTAAATCATATGTATAGAAAATAAAATTTTATTATCAATTTTAGAACTGCACAATTAGTTTCCTATTTTCTTTCACTTCTGAACATATACACATATATTCTTTTTTTTTTATTTTGCTTTTTGGAGTGGGGAAGTCAGGGCAATTGGACTTAAGTGACCTGCCCAAGGCCACACGGCTTAAGTATTAAATCTCTGAGGTCATATTTGAACTCAGGTCCTCCTGACTCCACGGCTGGTGCTCTATTCACTGTGCCACATAGCTGCCCCATACACAATACTTTTATTAAATTTTCACCTTTACTATACAAATATTTTTAAATATATAACTTTTCAGACAATAAAACTGATATAAAGAATTCTTATTCAAGATATCAACTCAAATATTCCCATGTCATCTTGTATTATCAGATTAGCTAAACCAGCTTTATGGTTTTTATCTCTAAAATAGCAAGTCCTGTAGAATATTTTAGTAATATGTGATGAAAGTAGCAAATCACTAGAAATATATTAAATTCAAAATAAAGCATACTCCCGTCCATGGAAAGGAAAAGACAAATGTCATCAAAATAGCTCCAGATACAATTCTCCTCATCTGAATAATTAGTAAAACACATCCCAATACATTTCAGCTAACTTTTACATCTTAGCTTTTGTTCTAAAGCTGTACAATAGTAGGACCATAGCTTTTTTTTAGATAAAGACGCATCAACATTGTCACAATTAGGATTAGTCTTTTTCCCTAGGCAGGTATGCAATAAGGATGGCATTGCCTACAGGTCTATCTGTGAGATGAGTTCATCTCTTAATACATTAGTTTTTAGTTATTCACATTCTTAGAAAGAGACTTCATAGGATGGAAATCAACCGAGTTTTAACTAAATTCCAAGGGAGCAGGAGATAAACGGATCAATATGCTCTTGAAGACATCCAGCTATATTATTTAAAAGTCTAAAGTTTGTTGTAGGTTTTTTCATTTGTTTTTTAAAGTTACTGATATGAGATAAGGTTATGTGGGCCAGAACCAGCCATTTTTTGCACTCTGAAAACACTGCAAGAAATTAGGCCTTCATTCACTTTGGGAGAAGGAATGAGGAAAAAAAACCCAAGATATTTGATATTCCTGATAGGAAATCTCCTCTAGGGTAGAATATAAGGAAATCTCTTTGTGGTACCTTCCTATTTTAACTAAAGTATTCTTGCTAATTTGTTGTTAAGCTTAATTCTTTCTATATCACTGAAGGACTAAAAATGCTATGATAGCACCACTGCCCCTTCTAAATATTGGCTTCCTGGCAAAAATTCATATATGTCATTCTCTTAAGGTTAAAATTGAGATTTTATTATAAGGAAAATAAAGTTAAGAAAAAGTTCTAAGTTGTTTATTTAGAACTAATTTGCCTTTGACCTAGACATCTTATTGAAGTGTATTTTTTTCCAAAAATCTGCATGATACACAGAGCTTGAACATTATTTTGATTGGTAAACAAAAATAAGATATTCATCTTTTTTCCTCATCCAGTTCTCAAAGAACAGAATTCCTATCTACCATCAATATTAGTCATTTCTGCTGAGGACTTACAAGCAAGAAGGAGAAAATACTACAATACTACAAAGTAAGTGTGGAGAACAGGACAAATTTTGCAGTGATCTAAACTTTAAGAGATGCTTGTATTTCTGCCTTGGCCAAGTTACTGCTATCCAATGCTTAAAGTCCAGGCACAGTTCTCTGATAGAAGAGGGTAATTTATTAAGAAGGATGGAGTGTTCCTTTTATAAAAAGTGCTCTAATGTGAAAGCACACAGAAAGTACTTGAAGAAGCAGGGAAAAAGTCACACATTTGTGTCAGGAGGTTGGAGGGTAGTGGAATGTGATGAGAAAAGGGAAAAGGACTATTGAATACACAGAGCTAAGAAACAAATGTGGCTCTTAAAAGAGCATAACTTCTGAGGATGTTGAAACTCCAATGAATGAGGACGTGCTGTTGTCAGGTGAGAGATTACTGCAAAGTCCTAAATTAGTAGCTTCTGTGCTGAAGCCTACAGGAGCAGCTATTTGTCTACCTGACAATAGTTCTGCCATCTTCCCTGGAACATGCATCCAAAAGACACGACCAAGAGAATTCCACGATGACTATTATCCACCACTCTGATGATTCACATGGACACAAATGTTACCACTACTAGAAACAACCAAAAAAATACTATTTAAGACTGCCAGGTCTTGGGCAAGAAACTCAAGATAATGGATTTCACACTTTTGTTTTTCAATGCACAGCAAACATTCTTTGCCAGGAGGAATATGACACACTAAGGTGGAAACATCATAAGAGTTGGACCTTGCACATGTGAAGTTTCCTTCCAATAAGAGTAACCATTTTTGTTAAATTCTTTGGGAGTGTTTTGAGGTTACAGTCTATGCACAACATGCAAGTTTTGTTTGTCTTGGAAATGCTTGGACCTACCATATTGTGAATGCTGGATAAGGAAAAGTTATGTTAAATGAACAGTATCTATAAATTATATTTGGAATAAAAACATCCAAACTTTTGTTTTAAGCCCATTAAGAACTACTGTCTAGGTAGTGTTTTCATCATTACATCAGGAGAGCTTCAAAAGAGAAAGACATCAGAGAAGTAAACATATGGTTAAAGGGTGACATCTGGGAATAGGATTCGGATATTTGGTTCACAATTTAAGTATATTGGGCTGACAGAAACCAAGAATGGCATATAGCCATGGCAATAGCCCCTAACAAGGGCTAAAAAGAAAGAATTTACCTGGCAAATTAATCAAAAGGGCCTTGAATTGAAAATGGAGAAAAAACAATAAAATTACATATACACATAAATATAGATAAATACATACACACACACATCCAAAACAAGTCAGATACCAGAGAGAGTAGCTACAAAAGGAAGGACCTATTCTGTTTAGCCTTCTATATCTGGGACCTAGCAATAAAGTCAGTTAACAAAGCATCTAATACATGCAGGGTACAAACAGGTGTTGTTCAGTCATGTCTGACTCTTCATGAACCACAGCTCACCAATACTGGCCATGGGCAAAGACAGTGTCGTGGTTTGCCATTTCCTTCTCAAATGGATTAAAACAAACAGAAGTTAAATGATTTGCTCAGTCACAAAGCTGGTAAGTGTCTGAGGTTAGATTTGAACTCAGGTCTTCCTGACTATAGGCCCAGCAAATCTATCCATTGAATCATCTAAGTTGCCTCCACTTTCACACAATAAGTAGGTACTTAATAAATGCTTGTTGAATTGAATCAGACTCTCTGCAACAAGCCAAACATCCAATGACCTATTGTTTGGCTTACTTTGATCACAATTTAATCCACCAAAACTTAAGAATCAAAGAAGGAACTTTCTATCCCAGATCTCATTCTCATTAACAAGAAACTGCATGAAGTTGGGGTGGAAATGATGGGAACTCTGAAGAGACATGGCCATACCCTGTTTTGGAACTCGTGAGAAAAAAAAAGATTAAAACTGGAAAAGAGTTTTTAAAAATAGACTAAAGTTCTACAAAATTCTACAGAAGAGATATAAGGCTCTCTCCTAAAGTGAATGCTCTTTGAAACAATAGAACAACACTGACTTTTTGGAAGCAGAAACCCAAAAAGAGTAAGGAGCTACCAAGAGAGCAAGCATTGAACTGTCCTTGATAAGTTCAATACTTGAGGTGTAGGTTATGACTGGGGGAAAACACCTGGAAAATACAATTACTGAGCCACCTTAAATGATCTTTGAAAGGTCATGGAGAATGATAAAGCTACTTGCCTCCCAACAAAGAGGAAATGGGCCCAAGGTGAAGAGGGAGGCATATCTTTTTCAAACATGTCTTAAATGAAAATGTTTTGCTTGACTATGTTTATTTGTTACAAGGACTTTGTTTTTCTTTTCCTTTTTTCCCCCCAATGGAGGTAGAGGGAGGAAGAAAAAATGAGATTTTTGTTAAGTGAAAAGAAAGTTACAGAGGTCCCACAAAGAACAGGACAAATGTCTGATTTTCAAAAAAGTAGACTTTAAACTGTAGACTAGTGAGCTTAACTTTGATTCTTGGCTAAATATCTGAACATATGAAAATGGTCTGCTAAGGTATATACTCCAAGGCTGTCAAAGACAAAAAGAAAATGTCTCATATATACACCAAAATATTCACAGTAGCAATCTGTGATAGCAAAGAACTGGAAACAGTAGGTAGGCAGCAATGATCAAAGGGCCAGCATGGCTTCATTGAGAAAAGGTGCCGCACTTTGTGAGCGAGACAGGATTATCACCCTGCTGCTTGTTTCCTGTGCTTTAACACCCCAAAAGCCCGCTGCTTTTGAGGGAAATCAAAGTAACCAGACTTCCCCAAATTATACAGTCTGTTCTGCCACGATGAATGCCTTTGGCTCACTCGTGCTCCTTCCTGACAGGAGACTTAATTCTGCAGTATCTAGAAATCATTGTAGCATGCTGGTTAAGTTTAGCTGGTTCTAAGTAGGCTCAAAATTGGGGATGAAGAGGAGAAGAAATCCTACTCCTTCCTATTCTCAAGCAAGCCCCAAAATTCTGAATCTTATTAGCCTTGCAATAAAAAGCACCAGTATAGTTTTCTAGATTTTTTTTCTTAGTTTTGATTTATTTTTATGGATACCTAGCCCAAGACGAGAAACCATCCCCTGAAGCAGAGATATCAAACATTCTGCCAACCACAGAATTCCAGAGTGCACCCGAAGCAAATTAAAATGTAATTGGGAAATATTTAACAAAATAAACAAAAATACAATAAAATTTTTGGAAAGCAATCTGGAATTATGTAAATAAAGTGACTAAAATGTCCATACCCTTTGAACCAGATACACTATTACTTGGCTTATATCCCAAGGAAGCCAATGATGAGAAGAAAGTCCTTCAAAATATTTATATTAGCACATTTTGTGATTATCTGAGAATTGGAAACAAAGTAGATGCCTATCCATCCAAAAATGTCTAAATAAATCATGGTACATGAATGTAATGGACTATTACTGTGCTGTAAGAAATTATGTGTGTGGTGAATACAGAGAAGCATGGAAAATCTATATGAACTGATCCAGAACAAAGTAAGCAAAGGAAAATAACATACACAGCAACAACAACAATGTAAATGGAAAGAACAACTACACACAAAATCAAAAAGTAAATGTAACAAAATTAGAAATATTAAGACTCAAATGAAGAGATATGAGAAGACACCCTCAATAGATACCTTTTGTGAAGGTGGGAGATTGACAGGTGTTACACACATTGCATGTATCAATGTATCAATCAGTGTGCTATTTTTCTCTCTAAAAAATACTATTTGTCATATGGTATGGCTCTCTGGGTAAGGTAAAGGATACAGAGGAAATCTATCCTGATGTAAGAAACATAAAATATCAATAAAAACATACTTTAAAAAGCCAATAATATAGATAACATTTCATTTTAAAACTAAGTCAATATGCAGGTATAGTTATGTATGGATTAGCTATCCTCTAAGGTTGACACTGATGCCTAGGGAATCTTAACCTCTTTAGTCAGTCAGTAAGCAAACATTTATTAAATGTTTACTATGTGCTGGCACTATAAGTTCTAAGGACACAAAAAGGCAAGCAACACTCTGCTGTCAAGGAGTATCCTTTTATCACCAAAATTTCCACCCTGAGTTACCATGGTTCAGACTGGAGAATCTCACGTGGGACCCACCATATCAGGCCAACTACTCCAGCCATGCTTCCTTCACTTTGTTACTTGACCATCTTCTTGGACACTCATTGCCCTCTCTTTTCCAGTTCTGGAACCACAATGAAATCAATAGTGTCACTGTTACTGTAAAGGGGACCCAATCTACTACTGGATGGCTCTCCTCACCATCACCATGCTGAGTGTCATGCTAATCTCTATTGAGTGTTTAATGCTTTTTTACTCAGTACTACTTTTGTTTTGATATAATGTTCATTTCCAGATATGTTGCCCCTCTTGGTCATCTCTTGGAACGGATTATAAAAGAAAGAAAGCAGCAAGACCAACCAACATAGTATCTGTATCTGGCTGCATATAATCCTTAACCCCCACCTTTGCAAAGAACCAAAAGAACATCTGTGCTATCCTTCAGACAGGCAGCATGACATGATGGATAAATAGCATTTGCCTTGGAATCTGAAAGACCTTAGGTTCAAATTCTCCTTGACACATACTGCAGAAACACAGTTGCACGTAACCATCAGTTGCAATGTTCCTTTTGCTGGATTGCTAGTGTTCCCTCCTTTCTCAAGAGACCCAGCCTTCGTTTCTATATTAGAAGTTGCATTCTTTAGAGAATGCAAACTCCTGGAAGGGACTTTTAATTTAGTAAATTAGTACCTGAGATAGTGCATTACATACACAGTAGGAACTTAATGTTTGTTAAATGAAATGAAATTACATATTGTGAGAGAGTTGATTCCCAGTTTATGATATGTTGCAATAAAATATATCAATAGGTTTTTTAAAAAAATTATTTCCCAAAGATTTCAACTGTAATGTTTAATAGTTCAATTAGGAAAAATTTCCTCATGATTACTTTTTTTATAATTCAATTTAAGCTTTATTCTGATCTTAGTAGAGATAAAGAAATGGATATTAGAGGATGTATAAATCATCTTCCATCCAATCAGTTAAGTTGATTAATATAAAGCTTGCAGTTCTTACCATGGTATCCTATGTAGGACCAAATTTTAACTAGTCACTTAAACCAGGTTTAAAATAGCATCCTTATCTGTACAATCTGTATTAATAGGAAAAAAAATGGAGCACATTTGCATGCACCCATTCTATCTTAGAACAGAGCTGAAGGGTATGGTGGACATCATCTATACCTTCTCTTTACAAATAAGGGAATTAAGACCCAGACAGCTGGAATCAATTGCTCAAGGTCACACAGGTAAGTTTACATGCATCTAAATCCTCTGACTCCAAATCCAATGTTCTTCCTACTCTAACACACTAAATATTGGCAGATAAAATAATCTAGATTACTCCAGTCCAACTTTCTTCCTAATAGAGAACATAATACCTAAGACTGTCATCTAGCCTATTTGAACACTTCCTTCAACAGGAAACAGACTCTACATCTTGAGGCATCCCATTCTACTCTTCAACAACTCAAATAAAAATCTCTCTTCTATGTGGAGTGAACCTTTTTCTCCCTTTCACTTCCATTTGCCAGTCCTACTTCTGCCTTATATAAGCAAGAGAAAAGTTAATCTCTCACATAACACCCTCCCAAACCTTCAAGTTAACGATCACACTTCTCCTACTGCTTCTTTTTCCTTCAAGCCAAGGCCCTTGAATTTTGTCCATCATTCCTTCTGACACAATTTCTCATTGCAATACTCAGGGGTTAAAATCCAGGCACACCCCAGATTTGAGTCATTGGGAATTACTTCCAAGATCTGGTGGGGAACTGGGGGTCTGACCCACCTGTACAAAAATACAGCATCTCTTTTTGTGGTGGCCAAGAATTGGAAATTGAGGGGGGATGCCCATCACTTAGGGAACAGCTGACCAAGTGGTGTATGAATATAACAGAATATTATTGTGCTATAAGAAATGATGAGCAGGTGGACTTTGAAAAACCTGGAAAGACTTTTATGAACTGATGCTGAGTGAACTGAGCAGAACCAGGAGAACACCGTACACAGTAACGGCCACACTGTGCAATGACTAACTTTCATAGACTTGGCTCTTCTCAGCAATGCAAAGATCTAAGACAACTCCAAAAGACTCATGATGGAAAATGCTGTCCATATCCAGAGAAAAGAACTATGGAGTCTGAATGCAGATGGAAACCTACTATTTTCTCTCTTTTTTTCTTTTGTTGTTTTATTTGTTTCTTCTTTCCTGTGGTTCCTCCCCTTGGTTCTAATATTTCTTTACAACATGACTCATGTGAAAATGTTTAATATGAATGTATATGTAGAGCCTATAATCAAATTGCACACCATCATGGGGAGGAGGAAGGGTAAGAGGGAGAGAAAATTGAAAACTCAAAAGTTTATGTTAGTGAATGTCACAAACTAAAAATAAACAAATATTTTTTAAAAAAGAGATTTGGGTCTGAGGGTGGGCAGGTGGATCTAGTGCTAAGCATGGCTAATCAAAGAATACTGGTCAAGAGTCGAGGTGGCAAGTCAGGGTCAAAACAGAGAAAAGGGATCTTAGAAGATAATAAATGCAGGTGAGTTTAACTGATCCAGGCACATAAGGTGGGATGGAAGGACATACTTTTTTACAGGACATTCAGGTGGAGATGTCCTATATACAGCTGAGCCTGATACAGTACTTAAACAATAAAGGAAGCAAGGAAAGGAAAAGAAGTGAAGGAAGAAGGGAAGGAAGAGAGGGAGGAAGGCAGGCTTAAAACTACATAAAATTACAATTTATGTCTTTTCTTTTAATCTGATTTTCTAAAGTCTCTTCCAACTCAGAGTCCCAATAAGCCTTTTTGCAATATCTTCTATTAAAAAATGATACAGCAATGCTTTCTGCCATGAATAAACCTTACCTCCATCCTTCCCCATTCTTTCCCCCGGGTGTACATTTACTCTGAAGTGTCTGTTTCTGCCCCTATAAAGGACTAAAACTAGCTTCCAGACTAAAATATTCCCAGTTAGGCTTTAGGGTTCAAATGAGAAACTAGAACAATTCATTCCCTGGAGAGTTTATTATCTGTTAGTGTGAATGTGGGGAAAATTCTCTCTTTTGGATCTATTTATCAAAATGACCAAAAATGAAATCTACTTTCATGGAAAAGCCAGCTAATTTTTCTGATTTATATTCAGATTAACAAATTTTCCAATTTTACTGGGTAACAACATGCTCATTTATTTTATTTATTTTCCTTGAACCCATATTCTAAATCCATTAGATTGAAGTTAGTTTAATTCACTTCTTTGTTAGGCCATTAAATTGGAACTGTGACCATCTCTTCTTGATGTTTGAACTTGGAGGAGCTCCACTTCTTGCATTTTATGTTTTAGAATATACATCTTAAAGGAATATAGCTAGATTCTACTGATAACCCAAGGGAAGGAAATAAAATCATAACAAGCCAGTTCAATAATAAGTATAAAACATTTATAATGAGTATAAATAATATAAATAACATTGTATATAAAAATATGTAATGCATTATATACTGATAGTACATAATAGTAATAATAATATATAATAACAAATAAAAAATATAAAACACACCCATTTCTAACTGATCAGGGTTAAGATAACATTAAAAGGCAATTTAGCCAGCATCACATATTTTAAGCAACTCTCCCCTCTCCCCCAAGGGAAAAAAACAACCCCAAACCAAGATAATTTAGCTGACTTTTTCCATTTTCCCCAGTGATTTTAACTGCAGTATGTAGTCCTTTGCTATTGGGATATGTTGAAGATCAATTAATATTTGCACTTTAATTTAGTGGGAAGAGTATTGATAATTAGAACCTGGATTTGAATGCTGACTGGCACTTACTACTTATGTGATGTTAGATAAGTCAATTTCTTGGCCTCAGTTTTCCCAACTGCAAATACTTTCACTCCTGTTATTCTACAGAATTGCTTGAAGAGCAAACGATAATTTGTGTAAAGCACATTTCACATAGTAGTCCCATTAATGTTCGAAGTGCTATATAAACAAACTTACTTTCAGTAGCTTATTCAATTGAATGAGCATTTATTCACCTAAGAGAGGGACACTGAGGAAAGAGACAAAGATGAAGACTAGCCATGGTCTCAAGGGGCTCACTCTTTACTGGGGCAGGAGTAGGGCAACAGGTTATAGATAATATGCAAAGTTATTTGGGGAAGGGCAGCTAGGAGGCACAGTGGATAGAGTACTAAGTTTGGAATCAGGAAGACATCTTCATGGGGCTCAAACAGGCCTCAGACACTTACTAGCTGTGTGAACCTGGGCAAGTCACTTTAACTTTGCTTGCCTAAGTTGCTCATTTGTAAAATGAGTTGGAGAAGAAAATGGCAAACTACTCCAGTACCTTTGCCAAGAAAACTAAAAAGAAGAAAAAACAAGAAAAAAAAATTGGGTCACGAATACTCAGACATGACTGAAATGACTGAACAAGAACATAAAATTCAGAAGAGAGAGAGAGAGAGAGAACATTGACAGGAAAGCACTATTTAGTTAATCCTTGAAAGAACCCTAGAGATTCTAAGAATTAGAGGTTAGGAGGATGTATGTTCCAGGTATGGGTGACAGAGGGGCAAGATAGAATTGAACTGTAGGGAATTTTATAATTTTGTTTTGTTTTTTAACTTGCTTGTGTTGATAAATGTTTGCTAAATTTTCTGTAACTGTCTTTAGTTTGGTGAAAGGTAAAGCAAAACTTCGATCCTAAATCCCATCAGAAAGGATCAGACCTCTAGATTTCAATTAGCCTGTTCTAGCCTAATGCCCCATCTTGAAGACAGGAGAAGCCATATGGACCTCCCAGCCCCCTTGGAGATGGAGCGGGATGTTCCAGATTTATCAAAAAAATCCCTTTAAAAACTCTTTTGGAATGTACTGGACCTTCTTTGAGGCAGATTAATTTTCATAAATCACCATTTTCTTCATGACAGATAAATGTCCTCCACTTGTCATACCATCTTTTTCTGTTCAATTTTATCTATGGAAATGTCCTTTTATTCTTGTGGTGAGGGGCGTTCATTAAATTCAGAATAACTTTTTTTAAGAATGTACCGAAGCTCCTCTACCTATCTAGCTGTCAAAACATCCTTTCCAACCTCTTTCATGTCTTACTTGCCCCTTATTTCCCCTTAGCTCTATCATTCACCTTTGCCCATAGGATCACAGGTTTGGGGTTAAAAATATCATTTCCTCCAACCCCTTAATTTTAGAGATACAGAAACTGATAGCGGTGACACAGATAATACGTGATACAGATAAGTGGCAAAATCAGGTCATGTCCCTAAATCCATCGTTTTTTCCAAGGTACCGTGCTGCCTCATGGTAACTTTGGGTTGTGCTTTTACCATTCATCTCCAAGTCAACAACTTGGAATCCCAATCCTACCTGCTCCCTGATGACTAATGTCATTAACCCCAAGCAACAAATAAGCAAGCATTTCTGTATAATTTTCTGTAAATTAAAATTTGTACACTAACCCAAAGGATTTTTAAATGTGTAAGAATCCTAGAAATTTTTCAAAAAAAAAAAAAGCTTCTAAAATGTTGATGATTGGGGCGGCTAGGTGGCGCAGTGAATAGAGCACCGGCTCTGGAGTCAGGAGGATCTGAGTTCAAATGTGACCTCAGACACTTAACACAAAAACTAGCCATGTGACCTTGGGTAAGTCAGTTAACCCCAAATTGCCCTCTAAAAAGCAAAAAAAAAAAAAGATGAAATATTGAAGATTTAATTTAATAGTTATCACAGCCCTGTAGCTTCAAAACCATGTCCTGATTCACATGAAAATTCCCTTGCATAAAGTCAATAAAGAGAAGTGAAAAAAATTATTCCAGATAAGTACCAAGTAGGCATAAGCTCACAACTTGGTTCTTTTAGAATAAAACAAGGCCTAGTATAGAAGAATGGTGGCTAGTGGTTTTCTGTGCTCACTGAGACAAGGAAATGTACCAGTCTTAGCAAGAGAGGGGAAGTTGTGACCTTGTACATTGTTAAAGAATTACAATGAAGTTAGGAAATAAATCTCAACCTTTAAAAAAATAAAATAAAAGCTAGAAACACTCAAAGATCTCTCTCAAGCCTATGTCCATTATTTAAGGCAGAGAAAATGATTGTCACTCTAATAATGAGATTTTTCAAGGGTCTTTTTGTGCTTATTCATCATAGTTATTGCTATTATCATATTATTTTGTGGAAAATGAAAATCCTTGGGGAAAAAAAAGCCTAACCTTGAGCTAAGCTGCTCTCAATAAAAATATTTATAGCAGGGAAAGAACTGAAAACATTTTGTAGTTGAAAAGGACAGGAAATATCATAGATAGGGAAATGGCTAAACAAACTATATATAAAACAATGAATGTGAAGACTGCAGAGGATCACGGGAGTCTATATGAAATGATACAAAAGTAAAGTAAGTAGAATCAAGGAAACAATATATACACAATGACTGCAACAATGTAAATGGAATGGAAAAAAATTGAAAGTAAATATAATTGCAATGACCAAGCCTGGCCTGGAAGAAGACATAAAAATGTACCTCTCTTCCCCTCCTTTGCACAAGGGTGGGACTATAAGTGTGGAATACTGCATTTGTATATTGTTGAACTCTTAATTGTTGGTTAGTTTTTCTAAACCACTACTTCTCCCTCACCATCATTTGTTGTTTTAAGTAATGGCTCTCTATATGGACAAAGAATATTTTGGGAAATGAAGAGTATATAAAAATTAAAAGATACAAATAAAATAAAATGTGATTCCCAGAATAGAACTGATGCATTTCTATAAATGGATGCATTTCTATAAATGGCATTTATAAATTATGTAAATTGTACATTTATATAAATTGAGATCAAGAAGTCACAAATAGACATTTTCTAAAGTATAATACCCACGCTGTGCAAAACCTACTATCTAAGAAATCAATGTGAACATTTAGGTTTTGAGGTAGGCAAAGCTTTGAGAAACAAGAAAAGCAAGGGGCGCCACTGTTCTGAACTGTCATACGCTGAACGAGGAAAAAAAAAACATGTAGGAAGACTAGAAAGAAAAACATGTACAAATGATTTTAGATTGATAATCTTACCCAAACCCTCAGGGCAAACATTTCCTTTTACTTTGGAAAACCTACCCAGTTTCTGTGTTGTTCTTAGATCAGAGCTCTGAAACCAAAGGTCACAGCTGTACAGAACTTCTTCTGAATCTTGGTACTTCTGGAAATGTAAAGAGGTTTTTAAATTCATATTTTTTCCTTAGAGAAGAGAAATATGTTCCTTGCAATTAAATTCAACATACATATTCAGTAAATGTATGTACTATGTTTTTTTGTTTTTGTTTTTTGCTTTTTGAAGGGGGAAAAGACAGGGCAATTTGGGGTTAAGTGACTTGCCCAATGTCACATGGCTAGTCAGTGTTAAGTGTCTGAGGCTGGATTTGCACTCAGGTCCTCCTGACTCCCTAGTCAGTGCTCTCTATTCACTGCACCACCTAGCCGCCCTATGTACATACTATGTATAAGGATTCTCTTGAAGGTTGAGATCAAGAACAAGTTTCTCTGTAATGGGATAAAGGTTCTTGCAACCTTTACCCAGTCTTCGAGTGTACACACACATATTCCTGAGGAAAAGATAAAGACAGAAAGAAAGAGAGAAAGAAAAATGAAAAAAAGAAAGAGGGAAAAAAAGAAAAAAGAGAAAGAAAAAAGTCACACCAAGAAAGAATGGAGAGGGAGGAGAAAGGAGTTGTTCAATGGTTTCAGTCTATTTGTCCTTCCAATGAGTTGTTGTTGGGTTATGACCAACTCTTTGTGACCCCATTTGGGATTTTCTTGGCAAAAATAGTGCAGCAATTTGTACGGATGAGGAAACTGAGGCAAACAGTTAAGTGACTTAACCAGGGTCACACAGCTATGAAGTGTCTGAGGCCAGATTTGAATTTAGGAAGATAAGTCTTCCTGACTCCAGGCCCAGTACTCTATCCATTTCACCATGTAGCTTTCTTGAAAGATGGAGAGACAGACAAAGAGACAGATAGTTTGACACAGAGACAGTGAAAGGAGAGGTGGGGAGGGGAAAGAGAGGTGGGAAGAGAAAAGGGTGGGAGACAGGGAGGAAAAGAGAGAGACAGAGAAAGAAAGAAAGAGAGGCAGAGAGATAGAGAGAGAGAGACAGTGAGATTGAGTACAGGTTCAATATGCTTTCCACTTTTTTTGTGTAGGGGGGAAAGCAAGTCAATTGGGGATAAGTGACTTGCCCAAGGTCACACAGCTAATAAGTGTCAAGTATCTGAGGCTGAATTTGAACTTAGGTACAGAAAGAAACATACATTTTCAGTCACTGCCAATATATGAATCTGTTTTGCTTGACTATACTTGTTATAACAAAGAGCTTTTACTTTTTGGTGGGGTATAAATATAGCTTTATATTAACATTTGCCTAGTAGTTCATTATCTTTAAGCTACAAAACTGTTCTAAATTTAAAAAAAAAACCTTTTTGCCACTTACTTTGAAAAGACAAAGAACTATGATTTCCATTAAAGCAAAATTAACTGTCAGTTTTCCCTACCATTTTTCTTTACCTTGCACCTATCCTTGTAGAACATTTTTAAAAATGCTATACTTGCCTTCTCAAGGCATGGTGAGTGGTGGGAGGAAGGAAGAGAATTTGGAACTTAAAATTTTTTTTAATGAATGTTAAAAAAAATGCAATTGGGAAATATTTAACAAAAATATACATTTAAAAAAACACCACTGATTCTTACTGAATATTTACTCAGCACTCAATGCACTACTAAGGCATAGAACATAAAGGGAGTAGAAGTGAAAGACAGCTTACAACTCAGCAGTGCTACGAATTTTGATATGCCAGAACCAAGACCACTTTCCACTGTATACCCAATCTCACAAGTGGCCTGTATATGTACATATACCTGATTATAAGAAGGTCCCTAGTGGAGTGGAGTAGACAGAGAGCTGACCTTGAAGCCAGGAAAACCTGAGTTCTGGTCCTGACCCAACACTTATTAACTATGTTTGATTCTGAGAAAGAAAGCCATAGTGTTCTTGGCAACTCTAAACTTGGGACTCCCTGACCTAGCACAATACTAGCATGTACAGAACACTTTAACATTTGTTGAATAATAGTCTTCTCTCAGGCTGATTTAAAAAAAAAATCTTTGTATTCCTACCATACTGCCTTGCACAAAGGAAACTTAGAAGTTATTCTATCTAGGGCTACTATTACCAAGCAATTTTTCTGAGTGATTGAGCAGTAGAGGTTTCTTATACATTTTTATACCACAGGAGTTAGTGTCAATATAGAGCTGTAATAGTCTTGAAAACACACACACACACACACACACACACTCACACAAATTCTAATTTTTACTTTTGCAAAACACAGTATGCCTTTCCACTTAATAATAAAAGCTAGCATTTATATAACATTTTCAAGTTTGTAAGGTACTTTACAAATAAATGTTATCCCATTTCTTCCTCAAAAAAACCTTGGGAGATATGTGACATTATTAACACCTCTCCCCCATTTTACAGATGAGGAAACTGAGGCAAAGGTCAAGTGACTTGCCTAGTGACATTTTAACTCAGGAAGACCTGCCTCTAGGCCCAGGACTCTATTCGCTGAGCCAGCTAGGTGCCTCTAATGACCTAAATCATTGGTCTATGACTATTTTAAATATTTTGTAACGAAGAATGCAACTTTTGGAATTATTATACTATAGAGATTGTTCACAAGCTAAAAACTATCAGCCATTTGGTAAGAATCAGAAATTAGCCATATATGGTCTCAAGTGTTCATTTCCAAATACAAAATACATTTCCTTGACACATTTCCAAAATATATTTTCCTTGATAGAACTTGCTGCCTCTGGATCTTTTACAGATTACTAGCCCTCCCTAAATATATTAGATTTGTGTGTTCACAAAGTAAAGGCAACCCACTATGAAAGCTCCTTTTACTCCCTAACACAGAACAGTCTTAGCTTGTCTAGTAATCAGATTCAGAAATCTGACTTGGGGAGAGAAATCATTCCTCCTCTCTATGTCTTTATCCAGTAATGAAAGAAGCCAGCCGGTCAGGTCACTGCAGAGGAATCATGAGCTGTGGGGATTTTTCCTATTTTGTGACCATAAAAAGCAACGAATGGGTGACATTTTCCCTTTGACTGCTATTGGTCTAAGGAAGAATGTACAACTCCATTCAAGAAAGCCCTTTCTGCCCTTCCCCTGATCTTCCGGAGAGTTCACATATAGTGACAATACTACTAGTATTCGTTGAGAGATCTGGAAAGTATTGGAGGAACCCGCTCATTGACAGCATTTAACTCCATAATGGATCAATTGTTCTGGGCTCCAGAAAATATGGTTAAATGAAGTTTTTCAAGGCACAACATGGTTTGTGCTGGGATGTTTAGCTCTAAGCTGAAATAATGAAGTGCTAGAAAGAGCTCTTTGGATAGGTCTCCAGACACAAACAAGTATAGATGTGAGGCAATTGTCTGAATTATTTAAGCAATGAAAATATTTTTTCCTTCAACTACCTAGAAATTTCATTCCAAAGCAGGATGTTTTTCCCCTCAATTATTCAGATAAATTCCTCCCTTCTCTATTTCATGTTTACTGTACACAAGACATGACAATTTTATTTCTACCAATTTGATGACATAATTAAAACTAATAAATATATACAATTCAGGATGAAATGTGCTTCAAAAATGCATACTAAAGTATTTTACAACATTAATAACAAAATCATTGAATCACTTGAGAAATTCTCAGATTTTTAAAAACAGTTATTCTAAGCTCAAGCTATTTTTCCAATTTGATATGAAGAAATAAAAGAAATGTGAAGACATAGTAAATTGTCAGTGAATTAATTACATGAATAAGAGTTATTTCTTAGATTTTTTTCAACTTTATAGGATCTATCACTTTCCTGTCATGAACATATCCAATCCACTGGAAATAATATATGCTCATTTTAAAACAGTTTAAAATAATGTATATGCCAAGAAGGATACATTCTGTTTACTAAAATGGGGATGGGGGGACAGAATCTACTATTCTTAGTCAAACATACCCAGAACCTCAAGAAAAGTTAATTGAACAACCCTAATTAACTTAATAATCCAGCATCCTAGGTGAGGGATAATAAGCAGCCTCAGGGATCATAGGAATATCTTGAGAAACTTCCACAAAAGCAATACTTTAAACTATGACCTACTTCCATGAACACTTAAGCATTCTTTGCATTCCTCTCCATCATGGGGAGATTGTTTATCAGGCACAGCGCCACAAACGGCCTGAAATCTCAGGCCACACTTTATTGCAAATTCAGATAAAATTGTTGGTCTCCTTTCTCTCTCACAAGGATATTATTTACTTCTGTATCTAGGACAGAAAATTCTTTGTAGAGTCACAAATTAAATGCTTCATAAATTAGTACCAAACATAAAACCTCTACATTTTAACCCAAAGGTCATAGTGTGATCATGATAAGGATACTACAACAGGGACAAAATATGATACTCTTACATTTGTAGGATTGAAAGTTATAGAAAATGTTAACATATTTTAAATAACTCCAAAATATACCAATCAAATATCCCAAAAAGGGACTTTACCCATTAAATTAAAATAATTTTTTAAAGCTATATAAGATTAAACTTTAACTTCTTTCCAAAAAGAAAATGTAAATCCAAAGTTATGAATTAATTTAATAAAATCCAATGGTTTGCCATAGCTGTTAATAATTTGTGAAAGTAGTCTGGCAGAAAGTATAGATAAAAGAAGATTTCACTCAAGATAAGCTCAAAATGGGTACTAGATTTAGACAAAAAGGATGACATCATAAACAAATTAGGGGAGCAGGGAAGAAATTGCCTTTCAGACCTATGGGTTGGGGAAGAATTTATACCTAAACAAGAGATAAAAGATCACAGACGGTAAAATGGACAATTTTGATTACATAAAATTAGAATGTTGGTGAAGAAACAAAATCAATGCAGCTAAAATTAGAATTTTTATAATCTTTGCAGTAAGGTTCTTTGATAAAGATGACATTTCTAATATATATGGGGAACTGAATCAAATAAGATCAATTCCCCAGTTGATAAATGGTTGAAGAAGGCAGTTTTCAGAAGAAATCCAGGCTATAATCAACCATATGAAAAAATGCTTTAAATCACTAATAATAAAAATGCAAATTAAAACTCTAAGGCATCACTTCATACCCATTTGATTGACAAAACTGACAAAAAAGCAAACTTATAAGTCCTTGGAGGGTCTATGGGAAGACAGGCACATCAAAGTACCATTATGTGCTGTGAATTGGTCACATTGGAAAACAATTTGAACTGTGTCTAAAAAGTTAGTAAACTGCATATACTTTTGACTTAGTTACAGACCTAGTAGTGAACTAAGAGATCAAAGATAGCCTATATGTGCAAAAAATATCTAGCAGCTCATTTAATAGTGGGCAAAGAATTGGAAATTGAGATGGGATGCCTATCAATTGGGGAACAGTAAAACAATCTATGGTATAAGAATGAATAAATGAAGGAATGCTATTATTATACAATAGGTGGTAACTACTAGGTAGAGGTAATGAGGCAGTATGGGCAACGAGGTGGTATAAACCCTTTACCTTACAGATAAACAAACTGAGGCACAAAGAGGCAATGAAGATGAAAGGAATGATTTAAAATCAAGTCTTTAGATTCCAAGTCCAGCTTTTTCCACTACTTCATGCTCCTCTACTAAGTCTGGGAGATAAAGGAGGCCAGAGTCTACATTTTCTATATCTTTTATAATTTTAAAAGCTAAATGTTATGTGGCCAGCAAACAGGAAATCTGTTGACAGAGTTCAGGAACACTTATGACTTTGGGTTCAAATAGTTAAATGGAGAAGTTGATGAGAAATAGGAAGGGAGAGCATACACAAAAGTTTCTGCTTCCCAAGAACCAAAAGAGTTGAGGGAAATTGTTCTGACCATTGATGGGAAGTTTAAAAAAAAAAAGGTGGTGCAGTGAATAGAGCACCAGCCCTGGAGTCAGGAGGACCTGAGTTCAAATCCGACCTCAGACACTTGACACACTGGCTGTGTAACCTTGAGCAAGTCATTACCCAAATTGCCTTGCCTTCTCCCCTCAAAAAAAAAACAAAAAAGGTCTTCTAAAATGGCTGAATAACATCATAGTATATGAGCATAATTGATTATTTTCTATAATAACAAAATAAATGGTTTCAGAGAAACCTGGGAAGACTTGTATAAACGGACCCAGAGTGACGTGAACAGAACCAGAATAACTTATTTGATAAGAATAACATTGTAAAGAAAAACAACTTTGAAAGCCTAAGAACTAAGGAGTTCTAGTTATTCTTTGCATTGGTCAGAGGGTCAATAATGAGCCATTGTAACCATTTACTGCCTGCAGGAAGGGTGATAGACACAAGATGCATAATGAAATATGTTTGTACATTTGACTTTGTGTAGCAGCAAGCACCCCAAGTGTCCTCAGGGTTTGCTGCCAATACAGGTTCTTAGATCTGCTTTGTTAAAGGAAAGCAACTCAAAATGGGTTAACAAGCTTACTTTAATCAGTCAGACATATATCGTTTACCTTGTTCAGGGGAAAAAGGTCAGCACCCCGAACTTCAAAGTATACAGGCAGAATTATCAAGACAGAAACAGATCAAGTAGACAGATTTCCAAACTGTCCAACCATTACATCCATACCCAGTCAACATCTGGGTTTTTCAAAGGGGGGGGGGCCCTCTGGACAGGCTTCCCAGAATCCAGATCAAATCACAAAACACTTCTCAAAGTGAGCCCCCAAAACAAAGCTAAACATCAGGGCTTATATAGCCTTCTCCTGGCTCAGAGAATGTAACAACCTTATTGACTCACTGGCCAATCAAGAAGTATCTACTGAAAAACAAGCCTCCCACCCCAGGCTTCAGGTGCACTTTAGCCTAGGGGCAGGAAAGATCTTCCAAATCTGCATTCCCATTACACTTTGTTACAATAGTTGTTTATGAATTTTTTTGGAGGTGTAGTAATTAGGGGTGGGGAAAGAGAAAGAAGTGATAGTGTTGCCAAAAAGAAAGTGAACGAAATTATTGAGGGTTTTTTTAAAATGCACATTAGAATAGAAATTTCAGTATTAAACAGATAAAGATACTTTTCAAAGTAATATGTTAAACATGCTTTTTGAAAAAGCAAGCTTATATAATAGGTTAGTGGTTTCACATACCAACCTCTTTCCGTTCTACTTTGTATATTTAAATGTTTTTTTCCTAAATTCAGAAAAATAAAATTAAAAAATAGGAAAATAGAGTCAAGTTGAATTGAATAAGAAAAGGATCTTGTACCTGCAAATAACTGCACACCTCACACCTGACTCATGAAAACAGCCTCGCTGCTGCTTCTTTTAGTCTAGGGGATCCTACCCTATTTGTGTCATGGACCCCTTCTGCAGTCTGGTGAAGCCTATGGATCCCATCTCAGAATAATTTTTGTTACCATCATTCATAAATGAAAGAAATGTTGAATTCCACTGAAAGGTTAGTGAAAATAGAGATGCAATTATTTTTTTCTATCCAAGTTCATGGATCCCTTGAAATCTAGATTAAGAATCCTATTCTAGTCATTCCTGGCTAACCCCAACTTTAATCTTCCTAAAGAACAACTCCAGTCACTCTAGATAACAAAAGAAAAGTCAATGACTTACCATTGATTCCAGGATAATGCTTCTAAGTCTTCCACAATCTGACACCAAATTACTTTTAATTACACTACCACCAAAACTGTCCAAACTGCCCTGAAAATTTGCCTGGACTTTATTTTGTTCATACCCTTCCGCTCACCTGAAATGGAATGCCTATCCCAATTCTCTTCTTGTAAGATCCAACTCAGATTCAGTCTTTGTAAAGTCAGTCACAGATGATCTCTCCCTCTAATCTGTCCCCCTCTACCCAGCTGACAAACTGATTTTCCTAAAACCCAGATCTAACTATGCCACCCTACTACTCAATTCACTCCAGTGGCTCTTTGCCTTGCAAGATCGCAAATAAAATCCTCTGGCAATTAAAGTTACAGCCTGTGTCCTTCCTACATTTCCAACCTTCCATTTTACTCCATTCTAAGCACTCTATAATCTAATTTCCCCAATCTACTTGCATATCCTTGCCCACAATTCTTCATTTCCAAACTATATGCCTTTGCATTGGCTGTATCCCATGCTTGGAATGCTCTCTCTTCTCTCCCCTCTCCCTCATGTCCTGACCTCTCAGATTCATTCAAGACTTAGCTCAAATCTTACCTTCCATAGGAAAATTTTCCCGATTTTCCCTTCTCTTCTCGGGTTATGTTGTCTCCTCCAGCAACAGGGACATGCTTTTAAAATTTTTTTTGTTTCCTCAGCACTTGGGATTAATGTTTGTTAATCTCCTC
This sequence comes from Petaurus breviceps papuanus, assembly GCF_028583685.1. NCBI lineage: Eukaryota > Metazoa > Chordata > Mammalia > Diprotodontia > Petauridae > Petaurus > Petaurus breviceps. The sequence goes on from NW_027187345.1 coordinate 7,492,492, forward strand.
TAGCATCTAACACAGTATCTTATATCTAAGCAATCACTAGATTTTATAATTTGATTTATGGACTCAATAGAAGGGAAACCATCCAGGTTATTGGTAACTGATGTACTTCCTAGGTGGCAGGTTCCATTTCTAGGTCCATAAAGAGGCCACAGTTACTCCCACAAGAGGAACAAGATGAAAAAATTCATTTGTTTAGGGTTTTTTCTCAGCCACAATCCCCCAGTTACTTAGAACAGAAAGAACTAAGCGAGTATCCCTTTCTATCACCTTTCCCCAGTTGTTAGACATCAGCACGTAGAAATGAAATTGTAAACTGGGGCGGGGGTGGATTAGGGAGATAGCAAGAGAATAGTTTTAATTTCTATTTGTAGTCTATTTCCTAGCACACAGTAGGCCCTTGATTGTACAAATGGATTACTAAAGATCTTCCCCCTCAAAGTTTCGGTAGGTTCACACTTCTCCATAGAATAAGGGAAGGTTATCCACTAAATTACAAAATGGAATTGAGATGTCATATTTACATATCATACAGGATTGAAAATGATAGCAGAAGTGAATTAGGCTGAGCCAGAATCAGAACTTCCAAGTTTTTGTTTTGCTTTAAAAAATAAACATTTATCATAATTTGGAAATAGAAACAGGATGATATCCATTCAACTGTAATCTATTGGTGATAACTGAAGCATTTCAACACTCCTAAAACAGAAGACATTTAAGTATAGGACCTTAATGTAAAAAAAAGCACTGGGCAGAGTTCAGAGGCTAGTCCCATCCACTGTAAGAAGAAAAGATTCTAAGGGAGGGAGTTTCAGGATATTGTTTTCTCAAGGAGTGGCTATCTGCTTCCTCATAATCCCATCTTTCTAAAGGGCAAAGGTTAGGAAGATATTTCTGGCACTCAGAATCACTTCAGATAACTAAAGAATTGAACTACTATAGAATATTATTTAAGAGTATCTTTTTTTTTGAAAAGTCAAAAAGGAAAAAATAGAGGTCCTATACTTAAAATATTTAAGTATCCGCCAATCTGTAATAATTCCAGAATATCATTTTGTTTTTTAAAATTTATAATCTTAAACTATACTTTAAGAAAGTAAACATAATCACATGGAAAAATAAGAATGATGGTAATAACAATAATAGCTAGTACTTATGCAGCACTTTAAGGTTTGCAAAACACAATATATTATCTCACCTTTATCTTCACAATAACCCTAGGATATAGGTGTTATTATTATCCCCATTTTACAATTGAAGATACTGAGGCAAACAGCAGTTAAGGGTTTTCCCTAAGACCACACATCTAGTGTGTAAAGGCAGGACTTGAACACACACACACACAAACATAGATAAAAAGAAGCAATGATTTTGAAGGAAAGGCACATTTATTGAAGGAGACTCAATAACTATTTACACTTTATTTTGTGAGATATTTATTAATTCCTTATCTCAAGCCTGAATAATGATATATCATTGACAGGGTAGCATGAACTTGGAATCAGAAGCCCAGGTCTGCCAGGTACTAACTAGCTGCATGACTTCGGGCAAGCAATTACTCCCTGAGCATCAGTTTCCTCATCAGCAAAATATATTTAAACTCTATACCACAGTGGTAAAAATCCAAAATGAAATCATCATTTGTTTTGTAACTATATTTACATGCATGCATATATAGTGAAGCCAGGAGGCAGGTTCAAACATGCACATTGGAACACACACAAATTTACAACAGTTTATGGATAGAATTCAACATTCAAGATGATAGGAAACATGGAAAATATCAACTGAAATCCACAAAAGCCATATTATCTCTTATTTAAATCTTTCAACAAATCTGCTACAAAGTAGAAAATTTTATTTTGTATCCCTTTCAGTTCTTAGTCTCTAAATGGTCAAAAGGTATTAAGCTGGAAATATAAAGCCTAGGGCTATTTCATTCTTTTTTTTATTCTTTTTGGAGGGCAATTGGGTTTTAAGTAACTTGCCCAAGGTCACAAGGCTAGTTTTGTTTGTGTGTGTTATGTGTCTGAGGCCAGATCCCAATTCAGGTCCTCCTGACTCCAGGGCCAGCACTCTACTCACTGCGCCAGCTAGCTGCCCCCTGGGCTATTTCATTCTTAAAACAATTTAAGAATTCATAATAGTTTGTAAATTTCTTTTATGGATACATGATTTTTTTCATGTGACTTGAAATGACTTCATCCCCACCCTACCTCCTAATATGGATTTTACTCTAATGTTTGTTTTTCATCCCTCTCTTGATTCATCCTTGGTTTTTGTTGACCATGCCACTGGAGGGGAAGCTGTGGCACATCCTACCAAGCTGGAAAGACCTGGTGGACAGATGGTCAGAGGAACAGCCTGGCTAAATTTAGCAATGCTCATTAACAGAAGGTTGGCCACCGGGCAATTACATTTCTTGTCCATAGCAACACATGATTATCTATTAAAGCATGATGGGGTTGTGTTCTGAGAGTACCCACACCACTGAAAGCACAAATCTTTTGAAGTGTTTTTTTCTGTTAGTTTAATATTTAAAAATGAATTAGCTATTACAAATGACAACTTGTCATATGGATGAAACATTTATTACATGTTTACTACATATCAAGTGTTCTAAACGCTGGGGATACAAATATGAAAACAAGAATGACACAAGTTAGGGCAGAGATGGGGCAGGGAAAGGCTGTTTTGATCTGGGAAGGCACAAGAATAGTGAGTAGAGTCATACCACAGTTAACTGACCCTTTCCAGGGGAAAAAAACCCAACCAAACAAATGGTAGTATTGATTTGATGACACTTTCCAGACCAAGGGGGTAGGAGGAGTTTGTATTCCTAAGAAGTATATGGCAAGAAGATGGCTAGAGTAGCCAACTGGCTATGTTATAAAACATGATCTTTTCTGGGGCTGGCCATGGGAGTTTGTGGTTACTCATCAATCAGGATACCCCAGCACTAAGACAGGGCTTCCAAAACTGAGGTGATTAACAACTCCCTAAAGGTCTGATCTCTGGATAAAGAGGATCAAAAGATTAAGATCTGGAAGGAACTTCAGAGAATCAATTAGATGAAACCCCTCATTTTAGAGAAAAGAAAATTGAGGTTTAAATAATACATGCAAATTCATAGTAACAGAAACCTAGATTTGACCCCAAATTAGGTACCACACCAATAACTGGATTGTATTTGGTTTTTCATTTCATTTTGTTCTTTTTTGAGAGGTACTGATCCTATAACTTTTTTAAGAATACTAATTAGGAGTAATAGAATTCATATCTTTTCCCTAACAGAATTTGGCATAAGCCTTGGCCACAGAATCATGCCTATCTAGATATCAATAAATGCTATTTAAAACTGTTGATGACTAATGAGAAGAATTATAGGCTTTTGGTGGCCACAATACATCCAAAATTGAACATTCAATACTTCCTGAAGTATTAGTATAGTTAAAAAAAAAATTCCAAGACACCAATATTAACTCAGGGGAAAAATCAGAATGACTATTTTAGTCTAACGACCAATTAGCTGTACAATGGAGGAGATGACCTCCACTCCTAACTAGTTCATATTTCTCATCCACATAGGCTTCTACTTTAAAAGTTCACAAAGTATGTATTCAGCACCTTTTTTTTTTCTTTTTGGAGGGGGAAGGTAGGGCAATTGGGATTAAGTGACTTGCCCAAGGTCACACAGCTAGTAAGTGTCAAGTGTCTGAGGCCAAATTTGAACTCAGGTCCTCCTAACTCCAGGGCCAGTGCTCTATTCACTGTGCCACCTAGCCACCCCTATTCACCACCTTCTAAGGATCAGGTACCCTTCCAAGAACCTGCTACATATGCAATGTAACAAGTCAGTCCTGGGCATACAAAAAAAAAATGAAATGGCTCCCTTGTCTCAAGGACCTTATTTACCAGGGTACAACATACACATGGATAAACATTGTGCAAATTCAAAACAAAATGATACAAAACAACCTAGACTTGGGGGACCCCCTCAAGACAATGCCTTAATCTGAATCAATCAAGAATTTACTAAGCACATCTCATGTGTCAGACACTGTGATGAATATGGCTAGTCTCATGGTTATTTCCTGACACTTCTAACCAATAATGGTGTCATGTTTACTAAAACTGAATGGAAACATAACCAGCTTCCCTAGGCTGGCCCCCTGCTCAAACCTCTTCCCTTACTTTCCTGCCCCCAGTTAGGGGAGATAATGTCTCACATTGATGCCAAGCACTGGCCTATTTTAAGTTTAGTCTATAACTTAAACATCTTAAGGCTGGGAAAGATAGAGATAGGTCAGGGATCTTAGTGACAAAATTTTGAGTAATGGTTTAAGGATCTGAAAGCAAAATGTGGCAGGAGAGGTTACTTTAAGTAGTTAATCTGACCCTCCATCACTAGGGACTGTCAAATTAAACATAAAAATAAAAACACTTTCAAAGATGTTAACTGAAAGAGTCCAACATAGTCTTAGGCTGAATGTTATTCAAAATTAAGTTACAAACCACATGAAAGAAAATTAAGATGCTACTGAACTTCATTTATTTCTAATTCAGGACATATGAGTACTAAGCCCAGAAATCAGCCCCAGACTTGTAGATTCTTGGAAGAATACTTAAGTTTCCTTAAAAAAAAAATGCAACAAGTCAGGTGTAGAAGACACTCTTTCCCTCCAGTTGAATTCAAATATTCTAAAAGGCAATAATAGAACCTTTGTATGCATGAAAGTGCCAAGGTAGGGCAACTAAAATCATTTGATCATTTAAGTCTTACTCCCTTTGACTCATTAGACTAGATAATGTAATTACTGTATCATCTTTTGAGAGTGTAGTAATTTGCATATCTTTCAATGAGTGACTAATTGGAAAAAAAGAAATACAATTGCAACACAAATTCAACTAAATTTACACTTGCTCTGAGCAAGAATTTTAGAAAAGCCCATATATACAAAATTCAAGAAATTCTCCCTTACCACAGATAGCACCTGTAGGCAGACAGTCCAAAGTAATCAATCACACTGGATTTATTTCAAACTGCTTCAATAGCTAAAAATCGCAAAGGAGAGAATGATGCAATTTCTGTCAGTTGTAAATAAATAACTTGTGTTATATGCTGCTTTCCTCAAAACAACCTTGTTGAAATAGATATTATGAGTATCATATCTTCATTTTACAGATCAGGAAACAGCCCCAAAGTGAGATCCAGAGGTGAAACTCAAGGTTATAGAGCTAATAAATGGATGACCACAACTGCTACCCAGTTTCAATGTTCTTTCCATTATGCCACACTGATAAACAGAGGAATGGGAAAATGTGACTTAATAGTCAATAGCTTGTGTCTAACTGTATCAATAAAGTTAAGAATGAACAAATGGAATACAAAAAGGATAAGATTGTCATGAGATAAAGATTTTAAAATTGAAAATTATCAAGGAAAAAGCTCAGCCCAAACCACACCCTTAAACCTCTCTACACATTACAGGGCAAAATGTAATTCAAGCCAAATTGAACCTGTAAACATTATTATTTGGATCACTTGGAAAATGAAGAGATTTGAAACCAAACTAATGGATATAACTCATCTATTTCAATAGCTATGTATGGTTAATTGGATATTGTCTAGACAAATGAGATACATGCATGTTAAGGCTAATAATCAAGAACAATACCTCAAACCCATGTTGGTCAAAGGTTTCATTCAGTCTTCTACAAAGAAAATTAAGCAAATGTGCCAATATGGAACATAACAAACTAATTGGAATTTTATCTCTTCTGTCTTTCACCAAAGAGAGAGGTGCTAATGAGCAATTAAATGGCCAAAAGCAGAAGCAAAGAACCATGGGAATTCCCAAACTGGGTTAACTAGCACCCAGATAAAATTAAAGGACTAGATTTAAAAATACCTCAAGGGAGCAAGTAAATTTTTTATTCTATTGATGGCTAGTTGTAGTGTTAAAGGTCTCAGGATTAAGAACTTGGAAGTCACTCAACTTAGATTCCTTTTAAAAATAGCTTTAGTGCTTCATAGAGCCTCTTGAATACTTCAAAACCATTCATAATTGTGTTGATAAGGGTGCTTTGATATCACTGACACTCCTATTGACAAGCACCTCATATCATCCAACCCATGCTTTAGTACGAGGTCTTTCAGAGCTGCTGGAGTCAAAAAACATCCATCAGCTGACAGGAATCTGGGACTGTGCTTCTCTCCACTTAGGCTGATCCTCCAAAGAGATTCACTTTGTGAAACTTGGGAGGACTAGTTTAAATGAAAAAAAAAAAAAAAAAACCCTGCACATTTTCCCATAATATAGATAAGTAAAGTTATACATTTATATATTGGTTGTCAATCTGCAGTCCAAATAATAAGCCAACAAGTTCATGAATTATGCAATTTTTTTTTCATTTTAAGAAACCACTTAAAAATATACAGGGTGTCCCAAAAGTCTTAGTGCAGTCATAAGCCATTAAGCTCTTAAATCTTAAGCACTCACTAAGACTTTTGGGACACACTATATTACCATCTGTATAGCTTGGCTGTTTCAAGACTTGAGGGGAGGGAGAAGAGATAGAGTGGGCCATTCTTGAGTAGGAGGACTGAAAAACAATATAATCATATTCATAAGTCATCTTCAAGCTCAGAATTCTACTTCGTGGTTTCAGAAAATTAGTAGTCAAGTTTTGAACACTTTTATAGAAAGTTTTAATTTGTTTAAATCCTGTTTTTTTTTTTTTTTACTGTGACTGGACTCATACAACTATAGCAACGGGTATAGGCTTTAAAAATGTTAAGTATAAGGGCATTTTATCATTTATCATGACGTCAGCTCTATTACCATTCTCTTAAAGGCAATTCCTCTTTATCACCTATTTAAAAAAGCAAACCTTTTCATACCTTAATATACCATTCATTATAATTGCCTGTCAGTTATTTGAAATATAGCTTCAGAAGGTAAATACTAGTAGCATGTATAAGTAGGATTTCTTTAAGGCATTTCTTTAGGCTAAAACGTATGTCAACATTCTAATAGCAAAATAACCAGGGAACAAATAACTAGCTTAAAGGAAAAGCTCATTTTTTAAAGAAAGATCAAGGAAATAAAATCTTAATTCTCATATTTAAGACCAAATGAAACCTAGAATGTGGGGAAAAAATTCTCAATCTCTAACAGAAGTCTAGAGAAATTTTAACACAGTAAAAATCTGTTTTTTTTTCCTTTAAAATTAGAATTGTAATCGTTTAAATATTCAGAAATGAGTTTATACACTCTTCAAAAATGGGTGCAGGTAACAGTCTTGCTAAAACATGCACACCTACTAGAAAATGTTTGCAGGTTCAATTCCTTTCAAAAAAAAAAAAACCCTAGTGACCAGAATCAGCTAATTACGATGTCTTTCAAGCAGAAGCAGAGCAGCGTCATCTAATATTGTAGTTCTAAAGCATCTACAACCGAAGTTATCTTCCTAGGACAAAAGTATACACACTGCGTATATATTAATCTACAAACACATCCTGTGCGAAATTCCAAGCCGCTATTTACTTATCCAACTAGGTCCAAAGACAATGAACTAAGAGAAAATGGGTGGGGTACCGCCCACTTTGGGCAACTAGTCAATTCCCGAACCGCTCTTCTTTGCGAAAACCAAGACTGCACAGGTTTTCCTTGGCAAGGAGCAACTACACCGCAAGCATCATCTGCAAAAGGAAGGCGAGGTGCCTGCAGAGCACAGAGCGGCTGTCGCAGGACAGGGTACCAACCCCAGTGTGGGCTTGGGCTGCAGGCAAGAGCTCCTGGCGTAGACCTTCCCTCGAAAAATTCTAGGAGAAGAAATGAGGGTGGGAAGGACCCAGTTCCCTCAAACCCCAGCCCATCAGAACCTAGGAGAGAAATTCTGGTCTGGGGTCGGGTCTCACCTAAGGGCCCTATTTCCCCTGCGAGGGTGGGGGTGGGGTGGGGTGGGGTGGGGGAGCAGAAGAGTTAAACGTCTGGTGGTCCTTTAATCCGTGCGGTTTAAAAAGTACAGCATCTAACTCGGGGTAGGATGAGCGCCGAGGGGACTGGGGGCAGCAGCAGCTGGGGGAGGCCACCGATCCCGCAGCAGCGAGCCCCCGAAAATCTAGGACCAGCGTGCGACTCCTCCCTAGCCCAGCTCCCTACCTGAGGGGCTGTCTAGCCCCGGGGCCCGAGGACCTAGCCAGGCTTTCGCCTCTAGCTCGCTGGGAGACCGCTGGAAGGGCCACAAAGTTTTCCCAGGCAGGCGGCAATAATATACAGGGGTCTTATCCCTTGGCTCCCTGCAGCTGACGCCTATCCGCCGGTAGCTCCCACCGCCCTCGTGGATAGAGAGGCAGAACGAGGGAGGGTGGTGGGGGTGGAAGAAAAACGCTTTACCTTGGGGGAGGCGGGGGCTGCGATCGTGGCGCGGTCCCCCGGAGATTCCGGTGCAGCTGCAGCCTCAGTAGAGGGGCTGCCGTTCTCCTGCTCTGCCAGCACTGGGGCCCCTGCTGCTCCCAACTCGGCTGCATCCTGCGGCGATCCCGGTGGCGCCGTCACTGTTGAGCTCCCCGCGCCCATGGCTCCACTGCGGTTCTTCTCGGGTCAGCCGCAACACACCGCACGCACGCACACACCGCACCGATCTGCTTTCCACCAATCTCACGGAGGTTCCCGGCAGTCGGCTGGGGAGCGAGGGAGGACAGGCTCCTTAGGGACCGATGTCCCAAGCCACTGGATTCACCTGCCTCCTCCTCCTCCTCTTCGGGATGAGCCCGGACTGCGAATGAAGGCGACAAGCTCTCTGCAAACTCCTTTAAAAAAAAAAAAAAGCCACCACCTCTATGCCTCCTCCCCCACCCTTGTTTTTCCCTCTCTTCATCACATGAGCTCAGTCCCAGACACGCCTTGCAGCAGCAGCAGGAGCAGCAGCAGCATCTCCCACCCCAAGCAATTAGGGACTACAACAGCCAGCAGCGATACCCCCAGTTAAAGCTTTAACCCCTGCTTTCACAGCCTCCTGCTCATTACCTCCTAGAGCATCTCCTGTACATCCAAGGAGTCCAGAGCTTTCGTGGACATCCGCCCCAGATTTACTGGAGGAGAAATCAGAGAAAGGAAGGGGAAAGTAAATCCCCCCACATACCCGAAATTGGATTAACTGGGTTTTATTAAATGATTGATCGCTCAAGGAAAGGTCTTCTGTGTGGTGCCTAACCTTCAGCTCTCGAACAAGCAAACAAAAGGCCTCCCCTTCTCTCATAAATTGTTTTCTATTTTAAACATTTCTTTTTCCCTTCTCTTTGATG
>NW_027187345.1:7501901-7536184 GCF_028583685.1 Petaurus breviceps papuanus
GTGGGGGGGGGGGGGGGGGGGGGGGGGGGGGGGGGGGGAGGGGAGGAAGTTTTGCTGCTCCCTCCAAAGCATTAACCCTGATCAAATTGCTTAATAGGGGAGAAGTAGCAATACATTTAGACTATGGCTAAGCTTTTGCAACTAGTGCCATTTCACTTTCACATCTCCTCCATCCAAAAGGATGTGATGGCATGTAATCTCATAAATTAAATCGGCCTACCTCCTTTCTTGAGGGAACACATTAGAAGACGTAGCTGTGACAACATGAGCCCATCCTCTTTATTTTAATGCCGTGATATATTTCCCTTCTCTCTTCCAAATAAAGTGAAAAATTGCGGCCAAACCCCTCCTCCTCAACCCCCCTCATGTTTATAAAATGATGCTCAATTAAGCCCAGGGTACAAAGTTAATTCCAATTTAAGTTGGCTTCCTTATATTACATTATACTCTTAAATATGATTTTGTCTTATTTAAAATAATTGGTGTATTGCTTGATACACAGACAAAATGATGGTGGGACAGATGAAACCAGAAAACCCTCATCGTCCTCATCAGCACCTTCCCAGTGCCTCTCCCAACAACTAAACTCTTTATTTCAATGAATGACAAATCACCTGATGCAAGTAATTTACTTTTTTTTAATTGACACACTTTTCTATTTTCTTTTTCAATTTAATAATTACCCAGATTTAGTCCTATTTAGACCACAACATTTGTGAAAGTGGTATTTTGGGTACCAGGTTCTGACAGGAAAAACTAATTGTAGTGAGAAGCATCTTAGGGAAATACTCATGATTATTCTTTTTAACAACTTGGTTAAGGACACAGTTCATTCTATCAGTGCATAGTGTGCTCCATTTTCAACATGTTTTCAGAATCAGAATTTGTTTTGTTTTGTTTTTTGAGGGAGTGGACAAGGGCAAAGTCCTTTGGGATGTATTCCTTGACAAAGATTTTTTCTTTTATGTTTTTGATGTTAAGATTTTCATGTATTGAATTTATTTTGATTTTTGATTTTCAATCATTACTATCTGATTAGTAAACTCATTATCCATTACATTTCTACATATCCTAATTGGAAATTTATAATGGCATTATATTGAAAAGCATTCTAAAACAATTCTCTTCTCAACTTGAATTTATTTCTTAGGGTTTTGTGGGGAGAGGAGAAGAAAGATTGAGAAGAGTAACTGATGCTTCATCCTGATATTTACATATTGTCATTTTGTTACCTTAGCTTACAACAAAACTACTGCCACAACTTTCCTATTATATTCAATAGCCATTTATTTTTTTGTTTTGTTTTTCAGTCATGTCTGACCCGTCCTAGAATCAGGAAGATGTCCAAATCTGGCCTCAGATACTTACTAGCTTTGTGACCCTGGGCAAGTCATTTAACCCTATTTATCTTGGTTTCCATAACTGTCAAATGAGCTGGAGAAGGAAGTGGCAAACCACTCCACTATCTTTGCCAAGAAAACCCCAAATGGGGTCACAAAGAATTTGACACCACCAAAATGACTGAAAAGCAACATCTTGACTCTGGGCTGGCTGCTGTAACCACTGAGAAACCTAGCTTCCAAATCCAGTCTTTAGTAGATTCTTTTAAAAGTTCCATATTTAGTTATGTTTACATTTGAAAAAGTTGTCACAATATGCTGACAAAGCACAATTCACACAATCCAGCCCATATGAGGATCCTTTTAAATGTCCAGGGCCATACTTCCTTATATCTGATATATAGATGCTTGAAACTCATAAAATAGAAGAATACTTACCAAAACAAAATTGTAATTTAAATAAGCTCCTGAACCCAAGTAGTCCTTAGTACCCAGGTGAGATCAGTTATTTTGTAATCTGGAATACAAAATAATTTGCTAGAACTAGTGAACAGCTCTAGGAGTGACACTGGTTAACAATGCAGTAGAAAGAGGTTTCCTCTATAAGCTCTTATATTTTGACATGCTAGAATATTATTTTCTCTTTTGTGTAGATTTAAGAAAAAAAATGAGTGGAGCTTTGAAGATTCTTAAAGAATTGCTGTAAAAAATCATTTTATATGCACCCTGACTAGAAGAGTTTCCATTCTCTTGGATCTCCTGGCTTTTGCTTTGGAAGCACTATAAAGTCACAGTTCTTCTCAACCCAGCAGAGTATCGTGGGACCTAAGAACTGGCAAGAAAAGACCTTTAAAGTTATTTAGATTCAATCTCCTCATTGAGCAGGTAAGGCAATGCTGAACCTCAAGTCTATCAAAATTTATTACTTTGAAAAAACATGAGAGTAGCTGGGTTTGTGAAATCTACTCGAATGAAGATATTTCCAGAATCGTTTGGTGCTGGAGGAAAAGGAACTATATCAATTTCATTTCAGTTCAACAAGCACTTAATAAACACTTACTCTGTACAAAGCACAATGCTAGGTGCTAGGAATACAAAGTCACAAATGAAAAACAGTCCCTGGCTTCAAGAATCTTACATTCTACTGGGGAATACTGCATGTAAACAAATAAGCAGCTATCATCTAAAGACGGCAAAAACACTAAAAACTCCTTTAAGCTTCTGGTTCAATGCTGTAAGTTATTCCTCTATAGAAATAGCAATAGTTTTATCCTTAAAACAATAAGGAGCAAATAAATATTGATGTTCTTCCTCTCCTACAGTGGGTAGAAAGTCAGTTTCCCTCAGGTTCATCCTCTCCCACAAACACCATTTGAGATTTCATAAGAATAAAAGTCTTCCTGGTATAGCCTGCAAAACGTGTATCTCAAGAGAAGGATGATATCGGAAATATAGGTTTCACTCCTATTTACTAAGAAAATCCAGTGATTATTGTCATTGACTGATCCTCATGTGTACATATAAAAACATCCTTTAAATCCAAAGAAATCATCAAGTTGGTAGTGTTAGCCATCACAGAATCAATGTCCACATAAAAATATTAACAATTCAAGATTTCAAGGGTCTGTGGTTTTATGTATTTGAGTAATTCCTCTAACAATGAAGATCAATAAGTCAACAAGAAGTTAGTAGGCCCCTACTATTTTTTAGGGCATCTTGCAAGGCATTGTGGATACAAAGACAAAAACAAAGCAGTATACACACACATACACATATAAGAAAAGCAATATATATGTTTATATATAAGACACTTAAAAAGGAGATAGACACAGTACATATATATGAGAAGCAGTATATGTGTGTGTGTGTGTGTATTCAAGACACTTGGAAAGGAGATAGACACAAGGGAACCTTAGAAAGTTCTAGTAACTAGGAAAGGCCTCCTAATAAGAAGGTGGCCCTGGAAGGGAGTCATGAAGGTACTCTAAGAGGTTTAAGTGACAAGAGAGAGCATTCCTTAGTGGACAGTCTTCAGGAGTTAATGTAGCCAAAATTCATCACCTGGTGGCCACCTGTCTGTTGTTAAGATTCTCTGAACCCTGCTGGACTAGCCCATGGAAAATAGGCTTTCATTGGACCTGGACCTTAAAGTTTTCTCAGCTTGACATGATTCAGAACTGGGTCTTCATTGGCATAATCTTCCAGAAGTCAGGATCACCCTTGTTGTGACAAGACATAGGAGGAGGAACACATTAGTGGAGACTTGGTCCTAAATTGCCACAGCATAGAAATTCTTATCACTGACACTGATCAAAAATTCATCTGAAATATATAGTATTAGAGGATTGCCTGAGCATTGAGAGGTTAAGATTTTAGCCCTAGCTCACATAACTAGTGTGTTTCAGAGGCAGGATTTGAGCCTTCCTAATGCTAAGTTCATTTCCACTAAATCATAATGACTCTCTTAATGGAGGTTAAATATTTTTAAATAATCAGAACTGGGAATGTTTAGCTTGAAAAAAGAAGACTCAGGGGGAGACATGATAACTGCCTTCAAGTATTTGAAGGGCTATCTTTTGGGAAGAAAATAAGATTTCTTCTGTTTGACTCCAGAGAACCAAACTAGGAACAGAGGTGGAAATTACTAATCCACGGATTTAAGCTTAATGTCAGGAAAATCTTTCCAACAGTTAGAGCTATCCAGAAGTGAAATGGGTTGCCTCCAGAGGAGATAGGCTACCTCTTATTGGAGGTCTTTAAGCAAAGGTTAGAGGTGTATTGTAGTAGGGATCTTTGAAGGTTACGGATCAGAAAGATGTTGGATCATAGGTCCTCTGAGGGCCCTTTCAGCTGAGAAGTTCTGTCATTCTATGTTCTCAGCAAGGATATGGGAGCCTGAATAAGGAATAGGTGGAGGGGGGAAATTGATGAGTTTAATTGTGGATAGGATGATTTTTAGGTGCTGTTGAGATTTCTAAGTGGAGATGTCCTCCAGACAATTGGTGATACAGGACTAGAAATCAAGAGGCTATAAGTCTGGGTATATAGAATCTGGAATTATCTGAATAAAGATAATTGAAGCCATGGGAGTGGAATCTCCTCAGGAATAGGAAAAATATAAAGATAAGAAAAAAGAGCCCAGGAGAGAGCCATGAGGGACACCCATGTTTGTTGTTGTTTTCAGTCATGTCTAACCCTTTATGACCCCATCTGGGGTTTTCTTGGCAAAGATGCTGGAGTGGTTTGTCATTTCCTTCTCCAATTCATTTTACAGATGAGGAAACCGAGGCAAACAGGGTTAAGTGACTTGTCCAGGGTCACACAGCTAGAAAGTATCTGAGGCTAGATTCTAACTCAGGAAGATGAGTCTTTCTAACTCCAGGCCCTGCACTCCATCTGCTGTGCTACCTAGCTGCCCATGTTTAAGAGTGTGTAAAATCAGTGCTAATCCTCCATTGGAAACTGAGAGAGATTCATCAGGCCATTAAGAGAACCAGGAGAGAAACGTATCTTAGAAGTCAGGGGAGAAGAATATCCAGGAAGAAAAGGAAAGGCAACACACATTTATATAGTACCTACTATGTGCTAGGTACAGTGTTGAGCATTTTGGGGTTTTTTTTGTTTTGTTTTTTCACAGATATCTCATTACATCATCAAAGCTGAAGAAAGGTTAGGGAGGTTGAGATCATGCAGACTATCAGGTTAAGCAGTTAAGGGATCATCCATAACCTCTGAGAGCAGTTTCAGTTAGAGTGGTAGATTGGAAGTCAGATTGTAAAGGGGTTGAGAAGTGAGTGGGTGGGGAGGAAGTGGAGGCAGCAATAATTATAGATGACTCTTTCTAGGAGTTAAGCAATGAAAAGGAGGAGAGATCCAAGAGATGAAGTGGAGAATTTTCAGGTATAGAAGTAAGAAAAGAGTCCCTTTGCTGAAAGAATGTTCTTTATTAGCCACTTTTTATTTGGGTGGGAAAAATAGGGCATAAGAAACCCAAGATCAAAGGGTTTCTACTTTGCACGTAAAAGTTCTCAAGTTCTCACCATTTATGTCTTAAATATCTTTAGTTGTGAGAGGAAACAATGGTACATTGCCCAATTAATGCTTCTAGCCTTACCAAGTCCTTACAAGGATGTGGAAAGCTACTGGGGGTCCCAACACCAGGCTTACCCAAACAATAAGACTTCCTCAAAGATGTATGTGGAATTTAAATCTGTCCCTTGGGAGTATCATTGGCCATAACTTGACTCATACTTGAATGATCAGATAATATACCAAAGCCTTCTGTATAGTAGCTCAAGAAATTCTCTCCTTATTATGTGGGACAAATCATATGCCATGCCCTTGGTCAAAGATTATGTATGGGTGGAAAACTACGGTTTGACTTTGGAGGCAAAAGGTACTAAAGTTATTGCAGGCTGTCTTTTAATTACTTCCTATTTAGTGACTGATCTGAGAACAAAGAAGTGGTAAGGGGTAACTCAAAGTGTGAAAAGGTAACAAATTAGTCCGTGTAAACATTGGCTCCAAGCCTGCCTAGGAGAGTACAAAGGGAAGGCTTGCTTTCTTCACTCTGCCTGGAATACAATTTAGTGAGGTGTGGACCAGTAGCACCAAGCCAAGTCTTCCAAGGGCTGCTCTAGTTGGTTTCATACTTAATCCCAAAGCCAGCAGCTCCTTGAGAGTTGTAAGGTCTCCCAGTTTACATGAGTACACATAAAGGTAGGAAGTGTGGGGCATTGTAAGGAGCTCTGCATTTGGAATCCGGGCATTTAGCTCTCTATCCTGCCTCTGGTGCTAACAATGAGACTTAGGTAAGTCACCTACCTGCTCTGTGTCATAGTTTTCTCATCTTTAAAATGAAAGAAGTTGAATTAGATGACCTGTAAGGTCACTTCCAACTCTAAATCTATGGTCCTCTGAAGTTCATGAGATAACACGAAAACTTGAAGAGTTTTGAGAGATTTCAGAATTGTAGAATTTCAGAGTTGGGAGAGACCTCTCTGTCATCTAATCCAAATATACCTGAAAAAGAATAGGAACTATAACAAACTCAACTTCTATGTGGAGATCTTCAATGAGGGGGAATCTAAAACTTCTGGAAACATCCTGTTCCACTTTGGAAAGTTCTCATCGTTAGGAGGTTATTCCTGACATCAAGCCTAGATCACATCTTTTCAACTTCTCATTGTTCTTATTTCTACACACTGAGCCAAGATTTGAACTCATGAGGATGTCTTCCTGATTCCAAGCCCAGTGTCTTATCCATTTTACCACTAAACTGCCCTTTCTGGCTCCAGGTCAACTGATCTATCCACTGTGCCACCTAGCTACCCTTTGCATAGTAGGCTGTCAATAAATATTACTTGATCAATTATAAGAGCCCAGGTAAAAGTTCTTCTATTTGACCAGCCTGTGTAAAAGAACAAAGAAAAGTTTAGAGAAGAGACATAGATATGCCTAATCTACTAGCACTGGTAGAATTGAAAAGATATTCTGGGAATCCTGCTGGGAGTGACAGGAATCAGAAGTAGATGAACTATCCAAAATACATTGATATTCTGGGGAAATTTCCTATTACCAAGGATTTCCAGCCTTTTTGCCAATAGCCCTATAGATGAAAGAGAGTGGAGGAGGAGGGGTGGTTTATAGCTGGCTCTTCTTTATGCATTTTCTGAAGGAGGAACCTAGGGGGGCAAATCAGGAAGAAATATAGAAGTCAAGTCAACAAGCATTTTATTAAACACTTCCTATGTCTCAGGCATTGTGCCAAATGCACAGAAAACTCAAAGTGGCATTAAATACTATCCTATTACCTCCCTGCAACTTAAATCCAACAGTGTGCTTATTTACCTTATTTCAGATTTCTGGAATAATTATCTGCATAAAGAAAGAAAGCTTATTTTTCTCTGGGAAACATTCTGGCAAGCTACAGAAAACTCTGAGTGAATAGAGACTTTAAATATCAGTCTTCAAAGAGAAACTTTCTATTCTGGAGCTAAAAAGCCTGTATCTCATTCTGAGCCTTTGCTCATATTCCTGACCTGTTTTGATGTTGAAAGGACTTAAAATCACATGGAACAGAAATTTATGCAAGGTGACCAAGATATACATATATATACATATATGTGTGTGTGTATACATATATATATGTATATGTGTGTGTGTGTGTGTGTGTGTGTATAAACTCCTAGGGTTTAAAAGTATAGATTAGCAGTAGCAGAAGGGATATTTCCAGTACTAAAATCATATCTATTAATGTATAAGTAATGTAACTGTGGCTTTGAATGACCAACTAATGAATGTCTGCATTTTTAGGCTGGAAAATACAATCTCTACAGTTATAGAAGAAACTGGTATCAATTTACTTCTGGTTTCAAGGTTAGTAGTGTTGACAGCTTCCTAAAAATTAGTTTTTATAGTGATTTAAAGCACCTTTTTAAAAAAAGGCACTTTGCAAAAATGACAAATGATGGAAATAGACAATGCTGAAGGGGCCGCAAGGAAAGACAAGACACACTAACTCACTGTTGGTGAAACCATGAATTAATCAAACCATTCTGGAAAGCAGTTTAGAGTTATGCTAAATAAGTAAATAAAATGTTCGTACCCTATGACCCCGAGATTCTTCTGACAGATGTATACCACAAAAAGGTCAAAAACAGAAAGAAAGGTCTCTTATATTCCTAGTTAGTCATTGTAACACTTTCTGTGGTAGCAAGCAAGTCACACAAACTAGAAACAAAGTAGGTGTCCATTGACTGGGGAATGGTGAAATGAATTTGCTAAATGAAGGTAACCCAAAAAGGTTAAGAAGTATAGTAAGAAATGATAAGTATGAAGAATTCAGAGGAGCAAAAGAAAACTTACATGAATTGACAGAGAGTGAAGGAGAAACAGGAAAATAATACACCTAGTTATATCAATATAAATGGAGAGAATAAAAAGAAAGGAAACTGTATGTGGAAGGATTATAATGAACTAAGCTTGGCCTTAGGTGAAAAAATTGAGGAAATATATCTCTATTCCTTCTTTTCAAAGGCAGGGAAATATGAGTGAACAATACTATGTACGCTGTCAGACATGGTCAATGTATTGGCAAATTTTACTGAACTATTTTTTCTTTCTCTTTTTATTCTTTGTTAAAAGGGGATAACTGGCTGGGTATGGGAGTGGGTGGGAGTCATTCAGAAGTGAAGGTGATATAAACATAAAAGATAATCTATATTTTTAAAGGCACCCTATTTAGCTGATGTGACATGGACCTAGGCTAAGGTAAATAAAAATGTGAACAAAAAACTGGAGCCCATGGCCCTTTGGGAGCAGAGTAAATACCACAGCACTAATTAAGATTACTGTTACTACCACTTTGTTTTTCTTTATGGACAGGGGAAGGCAGGGCAATTGGGGTTAAGTGACTTGCCCAAGGTCACTCAGCTAGTAAGTATTAAGTGCCTGAGGCTGGATTTGAACTAAAGTCCTCCTGACTCCAGGGCTGGTGCTCTATTCACTGTGCCACCTAGCCACCTTACCACCACTTTTTCTATGTGAATATCAGTTATAGGAAGATAACAATCAAAAGACTTACTCATTACTATTACACATAATAATAACAACCTGGGGCAGCTAAGTGGCACAGTAGATAAAGCATAGGGCCTGGAGTTAAGACTCATCTTCATAAGTTCAAATCTGGCCTCAGGCACTTATTAGCTATGTGGCCCTGGGCAAGACACATAACCCTGTTTACCTCAGTTTCCTCATCTGCAAAATGAGCTGGAGAAGGAAATGGCAAACTACCCCAGTATCTTTGGCCAGAAAACCCTGAACAGGGTCACGAAGAGTCGGACAGAGCTGAAGCAACTGAACAGTTACAACATAATAACCCAAAGTATTCTTAGCAGGCTATGACAAATGATGATGATGGTGGGCAGTACAAAGCAAAGGCTGTACTACTATAACCTGTAGAACTTCAGAATAAATTTAAACTGATATCACCTCTTTAGTCCTCAAAGTTCTCTTATGCTCCAATGATTTGCATGAACACAATAATGAAATAAACAAGGAACATGGGATTTTATGACATAAATATTAATGGAGAGAAATTTCCCATTATTTCAACTAATAATGACCTGGCAATCATATTCAGTTTTCTGAAATTTTACTACCCTATCATGTTATGGGGGGAAGGGAGGTGGAATCTACAATATAGTACTTACTCATTATAGTTAAGACCTTTGGAAGAGGTCCAAAATGAACTGTGTGTTGTTTATTCTATCCTATGTTGTATTATAAGATTATCTGTCTTGTTGGGAGTCTATTTGCTGTCATCTCCTCATCTCCCTTCCTCCATACTTCAAAACCTCTCTATATCTTCACCCCTCCTGTCATCTTTCCTTCTGACCTCAAAGAATGAGTTGGCCTTCTTTTTTTTTTTTTTTTTTTTTGCCTTTTGGAGGACAATTGGGGTTAAGTAACTTGCCCAAGGTTACACAGCTAGTTTTTTTGTGTGGGTGTTAAGTGTCTAAGGCCAGAACCGAACTCAGGTCCTCCTGATTCTGGGGCCGGTGCTTTACAGAGTTGGCCTTCTTAATTCCATCTCTTCCTGCATCCTCTGGAACCTTGCCACATCAGTCATTCTCTCTCTCACATTTAGTCTCTCCCTTTCTTTTGGCTCCTTGCATATGACTACAAATAGAGTAACCTCTTCTTGACCCTGTTACCCTCTCAAGCCATATTATCTTATCCCTCTCTTCCCCTCCACTACAAAAATTTTAGACAGTCAGTTGTCTGAGGTATTTACACTCACTCCTCCTACTTCCTTGCCAACCATTCATTCCTCAATCCACTCTAGTCTGGCTTGTATCTCTACCATTATACTAAAAGTACTCTTCCCAAGGTCTCCAGTGATCCAGATAATTAAACTTGTCATATATTAAGGTCTTTTCTCAATCTTTGTCTTCCTTGACCTTTATACAGTATTTAAGGAGGTTCCCACCTCTCTTTGTACACATCATCTCCAGAATTCTGTGGCACTTTTCTCTCAGAGTTCTCTCATATCTATGTGATGATTCTTAGTCTATTTTTCTGATTTCTCATCTAACTTCTACACAATTAAATATGGGCTTTCCTTCAGACCCTGTTTTAAATCTTTTATTTTTTATAATTTTTTTCCCTCAACCATCTTAGTCACTCTCATTGATTCAAATAGTATCTGCACACAAATCCTCAGCATCCCCTATGAATGCCAGCTGTTTGCTGGATGTGCCCATCTAGAATGTCGTCCAAATTCAAATTCACTGCATCAAGAAATGAACTATCATCCACCCTTCAAAATATGATCATTTCTTTCCCCTGCTCGAAGAGCTTCAGTGGCTCCCTGATTTTTTTTTAGTTGAAAAAACCTTTTTATTTAAAAAAAACTTTTATTCATTTTGAACTTATATTTAAAAAGACAAAAAACCATGTCCATGTACACAACACAACATGATGATTCAATATAAAATCACAAATTTCCATTTCACACTGTTTACTTTTTTGGAAAAACTATAAAAAAAATTTTTTTTGAAAAACATTTTCAAAGATACCCTGCTTTTCTGTGTTTCCTTCTAATTTTTCTCTTGTTCTCTGCTGTGTTCTTTTGTTCTCTCCCTCCCCACCTATTTCTAAGATAAAATACAAATCCCTCTAAGTGATATTTAAAGCCCTTTACAAACTATCTCCAACATATGCTTCTAGGCTTATTACTCATTACTCTCTTTCACACATACGTCACACCTAAATTGGCCTACTTGCCATTTCATATACACAACATTCTGTCTTTGGGCTCTATATTCTTGCGAAGAGTGCCCTTCTTCCTTACCTTTACCTATTAAAACTCTTACATTCCTTCAAAGCTAAATGCTTACACATAGGTGTTTTTTTTCTAGTACTTTCTTTTTTAAACTATTTATTTATTTATTTATTTATTTTTAGTTTTCAACATTCACTTTTATAAGATTTTGAGTCCAGAATTTTCTCCCACCCTTCCCTCTTCCTCTGCAAGGTGGCATGCAATCTAATATAGGCTACACATGTACAATCACATTAAACATATTTTTGCATTGGTCATGTTGTGAAAGAAAGATCAGAACAAAAGGGAAAAACCATGAGAAAGAAAAAAAAGAGAGAAAAAATAGTATGCTTTGGCATTCAGACTCCACAGTTCTTTCTCTGGATGTGCATAGCATTTTCCATCAGGAGTCTTTTGAAATTGTCTCAGATCATTGCATTGCTTGGGAGAGCTATCTATCAAAGTTGTTCATCATACAATGTTGCTGTTACTATGTACAGTGTTCTCCAGGTTCTGCTTACTTCACTCAAAATCAGTTCATGTAAGTCATTCCAGGTTTTTCTGAAATCCACCTACTCATCATTTCTTATGGCATAATTGTGTTCCATTACATTCATATACCACTTGTTCAGCCATTCCCCATTTGATGGGCATCCCCTCAATTTCCAATTCTTTGCATGCACATCTTCTTAGATGCTATTATCTCCTCTTACCTTATATTTTCTTTTTGTATATTTTTGTTGTTGTTCAATCATTTTTCAGTCATGTCTGACTCTTCCTGACCCCATTTAGGGTTTTCTTAGCAAAGATACAGAGTGATTTGCCATTTCCTTCTCCAGCTCATTTTATGGATTAGGAAACTAAGGAAAACAGGAATAAGTGACTTGCTCATGGTCACAGATCTAGGAAGTGTCTGAGGCCACATTTGAACTCAGAGCCTGACACTCTATCCACTGCACCACCTAGCTGCCCTGCCCAGGCTATGCCACATGCTTGGAGTGCCCTTTCTCCTCATCTCTGCCTATTAGAAACCCTAAATTCCTTCAAAGTACAGCTCACACACTCCTTCTTACAGGAAGCCTTTCCTAATACCCACAGATGCTAGTGTCTCTTCTTACCTTATATTTTCTTTGTACATTTTTTAGATACAGTTAGATGTGAGCATGTTAGTTCTCTTGATGGAATATAAAAGTCCTTAAGAACAGAGACCAGTTCATTTTTGTTCTTACGCCTCTAGAACCTGGCCAAGCACAGTGCTTAGCAAGTGTTAGGTACTTAGCAAATGCTTGTAGATTGATTGCTATGTGATTTTTAAGTAGGTAGTTCAAACACATCTAATTGATAAGACATATTGATAATTACTTTTTGAAATAAAATAAAATGCTTTCTAAAATAAAGTAAAATCATAAGAAATACTTTTGCCAAGCCAAAGGCAGTGGAACCTTAATCATAAAATTAGTAAACTTCTTAGCTACAGTATGAGTGGAGGAGACCTAATCATTACAGTTTTAGATACAGAATAAACACCTAATATATTTCTTTGAGTAAATTGACATATTTTCTGATGAAGTGCTAAATACAGGACTTTAAAATTGTCATATAAAAGGTTATAGTTAGCCTTCAATTTTAAAAATACCAAACCTTTATTTTAAGAACAAATTTGAGATCCTGAGCTCCTACCCAGTTCAAACTATTCTTTGATGCCAGCTCATAATGTTGTGAAACACTTTGTGTTCCTTTTTTCTTTTCTAACCATGAAATGCTTAGATAATATAAAACACATAAAATTATATAATAATATATAACAGATATGCCTTGTTTTATAAATAAGCTCTCTGTGCACAAGGAATCTCAACACTCTTCTGAACTGAAATGACCTCTCAATTATCTTGCTTTTTTTTTATGGTCAGAAGGAAATCAATGAAACCTTTATCATACCAGAAATCTAATTGTGGTAGGAAAGATGATCAGGTCTGTTAGGGGAAAGGTCAGAATTGAAGATTTCTTTCAGGAATACTTGCTTTTATCCTTCTCATCAATCACTTTCTCCTATGATATTGAGATCAATTTCAATTTTAAAAACAAACACATTGAAACTCTTGAAATATAATGAAATGGTTTTTAGATATCGTGGAATAAGGAAAATATAGTAAATTTGATTTTATTTTTCCTTCTTTATTAGTCTTTAGTCATGTTAATTACAATAAAAAATTAGCTGTCAGAATCAGTCTACCTGTTATGTGCCTAGAGTAACATTTCATTGAATTGAGCATGATTCCTATTTTCTGAATGGAAAAATGCAAAACATTCATATGGTATGTATTTGAAATAGAATAGAATTTAGTTCTACATACCCTTTCCAGATTCATTGCTTCATGGCAGAGAACTTTCTAGATGAATAAACAAAAGTAGTACTGTAACAATTGCCTCCTCCCCTCCCCCCCAATTAAGTCAACAATTCAACAAACATTTTTCTAACACTTATTATGTACTAGGCACCAGGATAATGATGTTCAGAATGTGATAATGCATGTCAAGTGCCTTGCAAACCTTAAAGTGCAATATAAATACTGTCATTCTTGTTTATTATTATTAGCAAATAGATTTGTCAAAGTCTAAGAATTCCAAGCTATTTTGATCCTAGAAGCTAAAAATGTTGCCAGGACAGGAAGGTTATAACTACTCCAAAAGATGTTACAATGGTGGACTTAAAATATTTAAATATACAAAAGGACAAAATATTGGCAACATTGTCTGATGTTACTTTTAATGGTATTTTTGCTTGATTTTCTTTGTCATGTGGTCAGTCTGGAGGGGGTATGGATTGAAAACCTAGAGAAGACGGGGGGGGGGGGGGGGGGAAGTAGGAATATCTTCAAGTATTTGTAGAGCTTTCATATGAAAGAGGAATAACACTAGTTTTGTTTAATAGCTAATAATAATAGCTAATATGTATATAATGCTTACTATGTGATAGGAACCTTATAAATTTTATCTCATTTGATCCTCCCAATAACCCTGGGAGGCAGGTGTTAGTATTATTATTCCCATTTTACAGATGGGGAAAATGAGGCAGACAGCAGCTAAGTGACTTGCTCAGGGTCACACAGCTATTTAAGTATCTGAGGTCAAATTTGAACTCAGGTCTTCCTGACTCTAGACCCAGGGCTCTCTTCCCTCTCTGCCCCCTTTGCTGGATCTACATCTGTATCATGCCCCAAAGTTCTGTTCCAGAACCTCTTCCCTTCTATTTCAACCTTGTCTCACTTGTGGATCTCATCAGTTCCCATGGATTCAATGATTATCTGTATAGTCATGATTCTCAGATCAACTTGTTTAGTACTCTCC
The DNA here is from genome assembly GCF_028583685.1 of Petaurus breviceps papuanus. NCBI lineage: Eukaryota > Metazoa > Chordata > Mammalia > Diprotodontia > Petauridae > Petaurus > Petaurus breviceps. Next base: position 7,516,416 of record NW_027187345.1, read on the forward strand.
TCTCTCCTGACTTCTAGTCTTCAATCTCCAACTGCCTTTTAGACAACTTAAACTCAACATGTCCTATAAGGAGCTCATCTTTTCCCCAAAACCTACCCTTCTAAAGGAACTTAATGAAGCCTCAAGACTTTATTCCAAGTGTGTTGTCCCCTCACTCTTAACCATTAATATCAATTAGCTTTTACAAAGATGTACTTATTTTGAAGCTATAGAAAGAAGTATCAACTTTCCCCTTAACACCTATGGGGCCTCATCCTACATAGATTTTCCATCAGAGTGGGCTTAGGCTAAATGCATTTCTATATAGCATTGGTCACACTAAGCTTGAATTGAAATGCAGCACGTAGATTATGACTAGCCTAGAACCTAAAGGTCATTCTTCACCTAGGGCATTGCAGCAGCAAGCACCCTAGCATCCCCAGGGTGGCTGCCAACACAGGTTCATAGATCTGCTTTTCTAAAGGAAAGCAATTCAAAATGGGTTAACAATCTTGCTTTAATCAAACATATGTCATTTACCTAGTTCAGGGGAAAAAGGTCAGCACCCTGAACTTTAGAGAATACAAACAACTTACAAGCAGATAACAAATACAGAGAAATATCAGCAGATAGGCTTCTAGCTGTCTGACCATTACATCCATACCTAGTCAGTTACCAGAGAGGGAAGCACCAACATCTGGGTTTTCAAAGCTGGGAGGGCTCAACGGCTGCCCAGAGTCTTATCTGGTAAAATCACACAACTCTCCTCAAAGTGGGCCCCAAAACAAAATCTCACATCAGGGTATATAGAGCCTTCTTCTGGCTCAGAGAATGTCACAACCCTCTTGACCCACTCCCCAATCACACAGCACCAAGGTGTGGGCATTCCTGAAAACCAAGCCTCCCACCACAGGCTCCATGTGACCACATTCAGCCTATTAGGGGGCAGAATATATTTTCAAATCAAGGAAGGTCCTCAGAGTCACTTAAGCCTATCAAAGGGCCTGGGGGCAGGGAAGATCTTAAATTCCCCTTCCCATAACAGGCATCAAAGTCAAGTTGGCTGGCTGTGTTCTTAGCATAGATGCTGCCCTAGCAATAGTCCTTCAACTAAAAGTAGGAAAAATAAGTGCAACGAGGAAAAAAAGCTGAGTTCTGTATTCCCTAGCTACATGTGTGTATACATACATTTACATATACATATACAGTTAACCCTTCAAAATTAGTATTTAATAGTGATGGGTTTTCTATGGATCTGCCATATCTCTGCTTTTCTTCTGATAGATAGTGCAGTAGATACAGATCCAGGAAGACCTGAGTTCACATCCAAATTCAGATACCTATTAGCTGTTTGAGCCTGGGCAAGTCACTTAACCTCAGTTTCCTCATCTGTAAAATGGGGATAATAATAACACCTACCTCCCAGGGTTGTTGTGAGGATCAAATGAGATAGCAATTTCAAAACACTTAGCAGAGTGCCTGGCATATAGTAAACACTATATAAATGTTCGCCAGGATTATTACTATTATCTATGAGCCTAAGATCCCAAGATGTATGTACTTTATTTGCTAACCTAGGGAGGCAAGACTCTCTGAACTTCCTTTGCTGCCTAAAAGAAATAGCCCCTAGAGTCTATCAAGAGGAACTAATTCACCATTTGTCTGAATAAAATAGCAATGGAGTTGAAGAATGAATGCTTTTATTATTTAAATACCAGTCCTTACACATAATACTCACTGTTTTTCTCAACACAAATTTATGATGTAAGAGCAATTTCCTTTCAGTGTATTGTCTCTAAAGGATTCAAAACTAGATGATAATAAAATGAGAGTTACTCCCCTTCTAAGCTCCAGTGACTTAGAATTTAGGAAATTTAGGGGGTGGGGAGATGTAATTTAAAAAAAGTTTGTCCTTCTTTTAAAACTTTCCTTGTCCATCCAGTTTTTCATCTTATTTGGTTTCCATCCATTGGTGCCTTTCTCCTGCCTCTATGTTCCTAATAAAAAAAACTGCAAGTCTTCTTTTAATGTGCTCTAAAAACTTCCCTTTTTTTTTTTCTTATCCTTCCTGTACCTTCTTTAGGCAGCTAGAGCAATAGAACATATCTGGGGGAAACTAATCAAACTCTCCATTTTTTGGTTACTTCTGTCTGACTCAACAGTTCTTCAAGTCCTAGACTCTCGAAAAGCAGTATAGCCAGAGGGTCAGTGCCAGCAGCATCCTGGGAGTCTTCTTGTGGACAATGGTTGTGAAGGACTGAGTAGGGGAAAGGTAGAATGCATCAACCTAGTTTGGTTTGGACAGTCCGGTGAGCACACCTTCATGATTTTCTTAAAAAGAGTTCTGATGATGGGAACGGGATTGGAACCCCCAAAAGGAAAAGAGCGTATCTTTGGGATCTGGATTCCTAAAAGGAAGAGCCCCTATACTTTCCCAGGTGGCCCACATCCCAGACCTTCACCTGGAACACGTGAACCTTCTGGGTTCTTCTCTGTTACCTCCCAGCCACCCCAGACTACTTGGCCACTCCTAGATCCTTTGTATATGGTCTTATACTATACACACACACACACACACACACACACACTCTAGTATATATCTCTAGTCTTTCTGTATATAAGGTTCATCTTGCCCCTCCCATTAAATTGCTCAGATTCCTTAAGAGTCTAGCCCACTTGCATTTGCAATACAAATGCTCAGTCTGGCCAATGCTCAGATTCTTAAAATCTGGTCCCTAGCTTGGATTCTTAAAATTTTGCCCACCCTGACAGTGTTCTAATAAACCTTGTCTTTGACTGAAAGAAGGCTTGCATAGAAATTCATTTGAGGCAGACCTGCATTGCTTGTCCTTGAAATTCAGGGTCCCAGCACCCCTAAACCTCAACACTGATACCAATAAAAGTGATCTTCCATCAAACCTTGCTAATTGACTAGTCTTTCTGTAGTTCCTGTGTTCCATAGTATGAGAAAATTATTGAATGGGAAATCTGAGGACCTAGGTTACAAGCTTCTTTAGGGGAAAAGGATAGAGAAGGGGGCCTCATAACCAGGAAGACCTCTGACATATACTGTCTATGTGATTCTTGGCAAAGAATTTATCCTCACAGTGGTCTAGGCAATCCTAAATTGCACAGACAGTGCTGACCTGCTTTAAAAGAAGGACTTTTCTCAACTGGGAGTTCATTAAAATTGAATAATTGAAATCATAGGTTCAATCTCTATCCTCCTTATAATCTTAAACAAGTCACTTAACCTACCTCTATTTCTTTGGTAGTAAATAAGGGTATTTAATTAGATGATCTCTGAGGCCCTTTCCAACTGTAGATGCTATTCTTTTGAGTTTGGATAATAGTCACCATATGGAGCACTTATCAAGTCATTTCCCCTTGACACTCCTACCCTGGATGGGAATAAATAAAAAAAATACTGAAGTAGATTACTTAACAATGGCATTCATTGTCACTCCTGGTCTCCTGGTTGCTTCCCTACTGCTTACAAACATTCTCGGGTCTCCCCTCATTGGAGAAAGGCACCAATGGATGGAAACCAAATAAGATGAAAAACTGGATGGACAAGGAAAGTTTTAAAAGAAGGTTAATCTTTTTTAATTACATCTCCCCACCCCCTAAATTTCCTGAATTCTAATTTCTCTGGTTTCTCCTGGTTCTCCTCCTATCTATCTGACCCCTCTTCTGCCTCCTTTTCTGGATCTTTGTCTATATTACACCCCAAGGTTTTGTCCTGGATCTTCTCCTTTTCTCCTTCTATCTTGTTTCAGTTGTTGATTTCATTAGCTCCCATAGAGTCAATTATCATCTGCATGCTAATGATTCTCACATCAACTTGTGTAGTCCTTCCATCTCTCCTGACTTCCAGTTTTGCATCTCCAATTACCTTTTAAACATCTTAAACTTAACATGTCCCTAAATAAACTCACCCTACCCCCTCCACCAAGTTCGCCCTTCATCCTAACTTCTCTATTGCTGCTGAGGGCACCACTAACCTCCCAGGCACCCAAGTCCATACTTAGCTCTCTCTGACATACCATATCATCACTGGGTAAGTCCTGAAGTTTTTACCTTCATAACATTCCTTCCATATTTCCTGGTTTTTTCCTATGGCACTGACACCATCCTGGTACATGTCTTCTTCACCTCCAACCTGGACTATTTCAGTAGCCTTCTGGTTGGTTTCTCTGCCTCATATCTCTCTCTAGTCTACTCAGTTGTTACTCACTGATCTTACTAAAACACGAGTCTGAGTAGGTCACCCCTCCTTTTTTTTTTTTTTTTGAGGCAATCTAGGTTAAGTAACTTGCCCAGGGTCACACAACTAGTTAGGTAAGATTTGAATTCAGATCCTCTTGACTCCAGGGCCTATGCTCTATCCATGAATTGCACCACCTAGCTGCCCCCACTTCCTATTCAACAAACTCCAGTGCATCACTATTACTTCCAGAATCAAATATAAATTAATATAAAACCTGTTTTTCAAAGCCCTTTGTAACCTAGCCTCTACCAGCTTTCCCAGTCTTCCCATATCTTTCTTCCCTCCATGTACCCTGTGACCCAGTGCCATTGACCTCCTTGCTGTTCCTTGAACAAGATACTCTAATTCCCCAACTCCCAGAGTTTTACTGTCTATCATGCTGTGAATTCTCTTCCTCTTCATCTTTGCCTCATGGCTTCCCTCCTCACCTCCAAGTCTCAGCTGAAGTCCCACTTCTCTAGGAAGGTTTATTTGATTCTCTTTAATTCCATTGGCTTCCCTCCATCATTTATCCAATTTATCTTGTATATAAATTGTCTGTACTCAGTTGTTTTCCTGTTATCTTAAACATTATACTGTGAGCTCCTTAAAAGCAGGGAGTGATTTTTGCCTTCCTTTGTATTCCCAACTCTATTTTATTTAACTATAGATTTATTGTTATTTTGTGATTAATAAATTGTCATACTGGCTATGGCATTTTCCCACAGCTAAATACCACCATTCACCAGTACAGAAGTTGGTACTTAACCAGTCTGATGTATTCCCAGCTCTTAACATAGTATCTGACACTAAATAAAATTGGTACTTGATAAATGCTAATTGATTGATTCGTAAGATGACTGATCAAAAGTGAAGTTTTCCATGGATGCCTATTCTCAGTTCAATTTAATAAGCATTTATTAAGTGCCTGCTGTTTGCCAGACACTAGATTTAAAGACAAAAGCTACATAGTACTTGCCTTTCAGGAGTTTGCAGTGTACTGGGGGAGAGATCACAGATATATAGATAATTCAGTACTATCATGTTCTGTTATGTTTATGGAATAATGAGCAGCTAGGTGACACAGTGGATAGACTGCCAGTCCTAGAGCCAGGAAGACTCATCTTTATGAGTTAAAATCTGGTCTCAGGCACTTAATAGTTGTGCAACTTGCCTCAATTTCCTCATCTGTCAAATGAGCTGGAGAAAGAAATGGTAAACCACTCCAGTATCTTTGTCAAGAAAATCTCAAAAGGGGTCATGAAGAGTTGGACACCAGTAAAAAATTACTAAGCACAATAACGACAAAATATGTAATAAATATAATTTGGGGGTAGGAGAGCACTAAGGTGGAGGGGAAAAAAAAGCAGAGGGAGGAAAACAGGAAGGAAACAGAGCTTGTGCTGAGCTTTGAAAGAAGCTAGGACTTTCAAGAGAAGGCAGTGAGGTGTGGAGGAAAGGCTGCAGACACAAAATCTAGAAGATGGAGTATCTCATAGGGGGACCACATGCACATCAGTTTGTCTGGAACTTAGAGAGTATAAGTGGGGAATATTGTGTGTGTGATATATGCAGAGGCTTATGTTGTTAACTGTTGGCATAAATAAGATACTGTCTATGCCTTCATGGAGCTTACCATTTAGCAGAGAGAGATCATATTGGAAAGATATTGTTGAGGAGGATTACTAAGAATTTTAAATGCCAGATTAAAGAACCAAGGGTTTATACCTGTTTGCTCATCTTTACAAGCTAGTTGTGGGATCCTGAGTGATAGATGAGATCAATTTGGATTTGGCAGACTCTTATATTTGGGGACTATTTTCCCAACAGAAATGTTAGTGTAAAAAAACAAGTTAGGGTCTTGACTCATTCAACCTGTATGTAAGATCTTGAACTAGGAAATGGAAGAGGATTTACCTCCACTATGATGGTTCTAAAATGACTCAAAGAAAACTGAATGTTTTGTTGTTGGAATTACCTCCTTGGCCTTTATCTGATCCATTTTTCTACTACACTGTGTGTGAGTTTGTGCTGCTAGAGAATATTTTTTTCTTTCGGAAATGTTTCATTGAGGTTCTTTTTCTTTTATATCACTATTACTTCCCAATTATTCTCCCTACTTTTCCCACAACAGAATAAGTTTTTATTACAAATAGTCAAGCAAACCAAATGATCACATTGATCATGTCAGAAAAATAAGCCTCAATCAGCACCTATTGTCAGACATCTCTATAAAGAGAGGTGGAAGGCATCCTTCATAATCAAGTTCTCTGAAAAATTTCCATGGGGACAATGTATGAAAACCCATATCACTTATTCATCAGAGATACTTTGATACTCAGAATAAAAATTTTTTTGATGCTTGAAATAGAAAATGTTTCAAAAACAATGCTTATTTGCTGTTCCTCACACATCCGTCTCTTGACTGGGCATTTTCAATGACTGTCATTCATGTCTGGATTTCTCTCCCTTCTCACTTTCATTTCCTGACCTCCATGGCTTTTTTTTTTAAAGTCCCAGCTAAAAGCCCACTTTCTGCAAGATACCTTTCCCAATTCGCCTTAATACTTGCCTTCCCTCTGTTGTACGTACCTTGTTTGTGGCTAGCTGCTTATACCTTGTCTCCCTCATTAGATTTTGAACTCCTTGAGGGTGGGGAGTTTTTCCCCCATCTTTGCCTTTTTCTATATGCCCCTGTGGTTATGGCATGGTGCCTGGCACATAGTAGGTGCTTAATAAATGTTGGATGACTGACATTGGTTTATTTGGTCCCTATTTAGCTCCTACCTAAGAGGCATCTGAAAACTGATTAATTGTAGCTAATAATACCAACTTTGCCATTATTTGCATGAATTTTGTAGACCAAGTTGAAAATATTAATACTACATGGACAGATGTCATAGATGCTGTGAAAACTTTATTATTCAAGGACTATTGAATGGTTATTGAATAAGCAAGGGTAAATATTATATCCTAAGGATCTTTTTTTGGGGAGATGATTCCCTCAAAAGATACTAGATCCTATCCTTTTAGAATCCACTAGATAGAAGCCCCAATGGTGTCATTCATATTTTAGTCAGAAGGGATGCCGTGGTTGAACCTTTTGGTTTCAGCACAAGGTCAGGTTTGAGCATTATGAGGAAGAAGTATGAGTAGGAAATGGGGTAATTCCTATCCAGCTATGTCCCTCCCATCACCCCCCAATTTTTTTTCAATGAAAGTATTGCTATAAAAGAGAACCAGTGAAAGAGTTTTCTAGCAAATGTGATCTCTTGTGATCCTATCAAAGGTGTTGAAAGATCAAAGAGGTCAGAGAGATACCATAGCAAGAATAACTAAATCCCATTCAATATTATTAAAACTATAAATAGAATAGGGACTTCCTTTGTCCTGCTTCCTTGGTTGTTTAGGAATCCAGAACCCCATGGGGCTTATAGGGTTGTCCTTATTTTTAGAGGTAACTTTCTGAATTAAACTTTTAAATCACCTTATGGAGTGTCACTTTGATATGAGGGCTTCTTGAGGCTAGAAATAAAGGATATTATTTTTAGGAAGAGAAAGTCATTTCCCTCAGAAGGCATTTATAACAGGGGTGTGGGGGTGGGGGTGGGGGTGGGGGGGCCTAGGAAAAGTAAGATAAACACACCCCATTGTGGAAATAGCTACTTTGTCTTGGAGGCCTAAGAAAAGTTTATTGGTTACTCAGACAATGGAAGTGGTAAGGCCCTTGAACTGTAGTAAGTAAATCAACATTTGTAAAGAACACAATTGTTTAGCTGGGAGTAGCCAAGATTAGCCAAGCCCAAAAAGATCTAAAAGGAAATTCCAACCAGGTTAATAAGAAAGTGAAGTATTTAATTATTTGAGCAATATAGGATTGAAATTAGAATTCTAGAATTAGAATGTGAAAAGACTTGCTTTAACCTAATAATGTTTAATTTGTGAAATTGATGTTATATTTACTGACTATATTTCGTAGGCTGATCCCTAAGGAATGACCATTGCCCCAGGATTACAAAGTCATATTTTTATTAATAAAGTAGGAATTTTAAATCAGTGACAACTTTTCATTGAACTATTATAGATCTCATATTATAATGCAGCTTTTTATACTTTTGCGTCATATTTCACCTACAGAATTTGTGAGGTTGAGGACTAGGTCCCTGTACTTGATATATCTCTGTATAATGCCATCCCCTCCCCCCTCAAAAAATTGGGGGCTCTATATTCCTTGCATATCCTAGGAACTCAGTAATTGTTGATTTCCATTTCCATTTTGTCATAGGACAAACTGATGTCTTGAAAGTGGTTTGCATTTTTAGAGAAAAATAAGAAAGAATGAAAAATGCTCCGAGAATGAGTTATGTATATTGGACATGCAAAAGGTGAGAAAAAGAAGTTCTGGGAATGGGTGGAGGGTTATATTTGAGAGGGGTATATATACATAAGGCCAGGGAAGTTTGCTTTTAAATAAAAATTTTTCATAGATATCTATGACTTTTAATAATGCCAGAAGATCTGTATATAGCTTCCTGAAATCCTGAAAAGTAAGGATTGCTGATATAGTAGAACTAACAAAATATGACTAAGAAAAGCAAATATCTATATTTATCTATGACACATTTACACAGATATATTCTATTTATTGCTTATCTCTTTGGGTCATGAAGAGTTGGAATGAAATGACTCGACAACAATAATATTAGTTTTCAATGTCTTTTTTCAAATCTGCCATTTTATTAAAGCAGAGATTTCTTTCATGTCTCTTCCTTGGCTCCAGAATCTTTTCCCTTTTCTAATCTCACCCTAGTCCTTACCCTTGCTTCCTTTTCTTGTCTCCCCTTTTCTTTCTTCCTCAGATCACATATGTCTCTTTTTATTTATTTAGGGGATTAAAAAACATTTGGAGAGACTTGGGGGGGGGGGTGGTTAGGTGGTGCAGTGAATAGTGCATTGGCCCTGGAGTCAGGAGGACCTGAGCTCAAATCCGACCTCAGACACTTAGTAGCTCTATTAAGACACACTAGCAGTGTGACCTTGGGCAAGTCAACCCCAATTGCCCTGCCCTCAAAAAAGCAAAAAAAAAGTAAAAAAAATTGTGGAGACAGTTAGGGTCAGAATAGACCTGAAACCATTAGATTCCAGAAGTGGGAAACAAAATTCAGATTCTCTTGTATCCCCATCCCCCTCCAGCCCTCCCTTAGCTGTTACTTACAGGCACCTGTCAGAAGTGTAAAAGTATTTGTTAGAGCACCCTTTTGGGTTTGCGCTACTACATTTGCCTATCCTTTAGATCTTTAAGACTGAAGTAGTCACTGCCTGGGGAGACTAAATAAAGTGAAAAGTCAGTAAACTATAAGGATCAAAGCTTTGTTCTGGACAATTGTTCAAAACTGAAAATCTCAGATGGAACCCACACATGTATTCAAGGCAAATAATTTCTGAGAGAAAGAGGATTGTCCAATAGGAGAGGGGTTAAAGATGCATTTTGCAATTTGCAAAAGAGAAAGGGTAAGGTTGAGGAAGCATTTATAATCATGCTGTATATAATCAGTGTTAATGTATTAATTTCAAAAACTCTTCTTTTTAGAGGCACTTTGTCTTTGGTCTCTTTTATTTGACCTTGTTTTATTGCCTCTTAGTGTAGCCTTCGCTTAAATGGCTGTAGTAATTTTGTATCTTGTTCATGGGATCATAACTGTAGAGCAGAAAGGCATCTCAAAGGCCATCTAGTCCAACCCTCTTATTTTACAGACCAGGAAACAGAGGCCCAGTGATACTGATTTGCCCAAGGTCAGACAGGTAATAAACATTGGAGTTGGGATCTTTCTGGTCTTTTCTTTATTTTATACCATATCATATAAGTCTTTCAATGTTTCTCTGAATCCCTATGAAATATTTTATTACATTCATGAATATCACAAGCTTGTTCAGGCATTCCTCAATCCTTGAGAACATAATTTTTCCCAGGCTTTTGTTATTACAAACAATGTTATTAATATTTTTAATGTATATGTCTTTTCTTGCTGTCATTGAACTTGAGGTATAAAGTCATTAGTAGGATCATTATTTATTAGAGTAGGAACAATTCCATAACTTTTCTTGCAGAGTTTCAAATTGTTTCCTAATGATTGAGAAACTTAAAAGTTTTAACAGCAGCCAATTAGAGAGCACATATATTCCACAGACACTTATAAAATATAATTTTTCTCTCCAACAGGCAAATTTTCTCTTTAATAGATTTTTTTTCCATCTCTTCCAAACTTTGTCAGTTTGATTGGTAAAAAGCAAAATTTTGTGGTTGTTTTAATAAACAATTATTATTAGTGATTTTTTATTATTTTCTGATGGTTATTGATAGTTTAAATTTCTTTTAGAAATGATTAATTCATGTATTTTGAGTATTTGTCTATTGGTGAATAGTTTTCATCATAAAATTTTATGTCAATGGCCTACTGATTTTGTATGCCAGGTTTTTAACAGAAATGCTTAATACAAATAGTTTTCTTAACATGTATCTTTTTTCCTTGATTTTGTTTGTACAAAAAATTTAACATTGAACATAACCATTAGAATAGTCTAGCTTGCTTTCTTTTGTAATATCCTCTTCCACTGGTTATTGATTTCTCCTTATTAACATGTGAGAGGTTAAACCCTCCATTCTCTAATTTTTTATGGCATGACTTTTTATATTTAGATTATTTATCCATTTTCAATTCAGTGAATGAAATGTGGTATGTGGTAGAAGACCTTGGTTCAAAGTGATTTTCTGCAGAATTACTTTCCATTTTCCTCAGTGACTTTTCTTGAATAAAATCTTGTTTTCTGTAGTTTTTGCTCTTGGGTTTATTGAACATTATCAAGCAACAAGCACAGAGTAGGCATTTAACAATTACTTGGTGAATAATGATGGCTGACAGTTTTATAACTCCAAAATGCTTTATGTGTAATCACTTGATCCTCACAACAATCTTGGAAGACAGAAAACTACAGATATTATTATCTTCACTTTACAGGTAGGTAGGTAGGCAGATAGATAAATGGACAGACAGAGCGAATATTAATGAGTGTTTATTATGTGCCAGATGTTGTGCTAAATTTTGAGGATACAAATTCAAGAAAGCAGGATAGCTCCTGACCTCAAGGAGCTTATGTTCTAATGGGGGAAGACTCTATATAAAAGGGAACTAAAAGGGGGAGGGAAGGGAGCATGTGAATGCATGGCTTAGAGATGTCCAAGAATTAAAGTAGATGCTTGGATATGGGCAAAATAAGGTGAAAGCCCACCAGAGTCTAGGGTAATTCCATGAAGAAGGCATAGTAAAGGAGATGGTTGTAAAGTAAGTGCACTTACTCTCTCTTCCTTTATCTGAATTTTTTAATTTTTTCTGATTCTAAAGTATTTTCTGATCTAAAGTATCCCCTTGGTAATTTAATGAGTGTAAGAGTTAAATCTGTACTATAATTTAACTAATACTATTACTTTTACAATATTGGCACAGCCTAGTTATGAACAATGAACATATCTCTGTTTCTATAAAAAAAAGTTTTTTTGTAGTTGCACTTGTATAATCCTATGTGTTTATATTGGAATTCTGGCATATATATTTAATATATTTGTTTCCATTTTACGTGGAATTTCTATTTCTCTCTCTTCTGGGTTTTGTTAGTATAGAAATTCTGGATATTTGGGGGATTTTATTTTCTGTCTTGCTACTTTTCTAAAGCTAATAAAGTGATCAATGATTATTGGTTACTTTATGGATCAGTGTTTGAAGTCTTTAGTAAGCTTTTCCTTTAAATCATTGTGACCATGGCATAAATTATTCCCTGGTTCTACTTACTTCATTCTTTATTAATTAATACAAGACTTCCCAAGTTTCTCTAAATTCTTTATATTCTTTAGTTTTTGTTGTTCAGTCATTTTTTCAGTTGTGTCTGACTCTTCAGGACCCCATTTGGGGTTTTCTTGGCAAAGATACTAGAGTGGTTTGCCATTTCCTTCTCCAACTCATTTTACAGTTGAGGAAACTGAGGCAAACAAAGTTAAGTGACTTGCCCAGGGTCACACAGCTAGAAAATGTCTGAGGCCAGATTTGAACTCAGAAGGTGACTCTTCCTGACTCCAGGCCCAGCACTCTATCCACTATGCAAGGGATGGGGATTTCTTTTATTAAGGGGATTTGTTCTGTGAAGTTTGGATTCAGTCCAAGGGCTGCACTTCAGGAGCTGGAGGGCTACATTCGGCCTCAAGGTCACAGGTTCCTCACCCTTGCACTATGCCATCTAATTATCCTTCATGTTCTTCATCTAACCCACAAAGAATTCCATTACAGCTATAAAAAATAATCTGTCTCTCTTTTTATTTATATCCCAGAAATTAGCATAGCTCTTGGCACCTAACCAAAAATGCTTTATCATGAGTTCATTTCATTCATTGTTCAGCTAGTAATTTTTTGTTTAATCTTTAGTGTTTTCCTAGTAAAGCATTATTATCATCTGCAAATAGAATAATTTTCCTTCTTTATGCCTGTGCTTATTCCTTTTGCTTTCCTTTTTGGCATATTTAGCATTTCTAGTACTTTCAAATAATGGCATAGATAGGAGACATTTTGAGGTTCAATCCTAATCTTACTGTGAAAGCTTTCAATGTTCATTCAAAATAATAGTAGCTCTTGGTTTTATGGTAAGTACTTTTGCTAACATTAAGAAAGTGCCTTTTAAAAAAAATAATTAAAAAAAAAAGAAAGTGCCTTTTATCCCTGTGTTTTTTAAATATTTTGACATAAATTAGTATCATATTTCATTCAATGCTTTTATTGTATTTTTGGCATAATAATATGATTATTGTTGTTTTTGTTGATAATATGATTAATTATGTGAGTTGTTTCTCTTTTATTCTTGTTTGAATCCCCTACTACCATCTTGTAATCCATCTTTATCCTCAGTTTTATTTATTTATTTTTGCTTTTTGGAGGGTAATTGGGGTTAAGTGACTTGCCCAAGGTCACACAGCTAATTTTTGTGTTAAGGATGGATTTTGTGTCTGAAGATGGATTTGAACTCCAGGGCTGGTGCTCTGCTCACTGTGACACCTAGCTGCCCCACTCAGTTTTATTTTTATAAATGAGACAAGATCAAAACCACTTTCAGGCTATTGACATTAAAAGACAGAATTATCTTTTGTTTTATCTTTCTTTAAAAATGTTTTAAAGATATTCTTTTCTATTTTTAAAATAGCTTTTACTTCCAAATGACTCTCTGCCTCCATGGAACCTTCCTTATGATGGAAAAATACAATCATGCAAAAAACAATCAAAACATAGGCCTCGTTAAAAAATGTAGGCTTCATGCTATACCTGTTGTCTATCATCTCTGTCAATTTATTTATTTTTATTTTTTAGTTTACATCATTCATTTCCACAAGATTTTGAGTTACAGATTTTCTCCCCATTTTTCCCCTACCCACCACCTGAAAATAGCAATCCCACTGAATATCGCCTCCCCCAATCTGCTCTCTCCCATATCATCCCTCATTCCCCTTCCGACTTTCCAGTAGGGCATGGTGGATCTCCATGCTCCAGCGCCTGTATATCTTATTTCTCAGGTGCATGTAAAGTAATAGTAATAATAGTGCATATATATATTTTAAACATTTGATTTTAAAACTTTGTATTCCAGATTCTTTTCCTTCCTCCCTTGTCACCCACCCTTACTGGGAAGATAAGCAATTCAATATAGGTAGTACATGTGTAGCTAAGCAAAACATTTCCATAGTGGATATATTGTGAATCTTTGCCCATTTAAAAGAGGAATACTTTCTCTTTTTTTTTTTGTCTTTATTAATTTGTTTGTTTACTTTTAGTTTATAAGATTCAGTTCCATAATTCCTTGAGTTTCAAAATTTTCTTCTCCCCGCCATCCCCTCCCACAGCATGTAATCAAGTATAGGACCGCAAAAACTTCCACATTAGACATTAGTCAGGTTATAAAGAAGAATTGTATCGGATGGAATGAACAATGGGGAAGAGGAAACAAAACTAAACAAGAAAATGAAAGAGAGCAGGTAGTTTGCTTCAATCTGGATTCAAACTCAGTTCTTTCTAGTTCTTTCTCTGAATGTAGATATCTCTATCATGAGTCTTTTGGAGTTGTGTTATAACCCTGCATTGCCGAGAAGAGTCCAGTCTATCAAAGCTGGCCGTCACACATACGTTGTGTCTGTAATTGTGTACAAATTCCTCCTGGTTCTACTCTTCTCACTCAGCATCAGTTTTTATAAGCCTAAGAGGGATACCTTCTATCAAGTACTCTGAGCTCATGACTACTTACCTATCTGATCAGAGTTCAGAAGTTTTTCAGTGGGATTTTTTTGGTTGTTTACATTACTGTGTTCATTGTGTAAATTGGTCTTTTGGTCCTCTTCAGTCTGCTTTAGTTCATACTGATCTCAAATTTCACTGAATTCTTAAGTTACTTTCCCAGGGCTACATAGCTAGTAAATGTCTGATGCCAGAGTTGTCTTCCTGACTTCAGGTGGGTACTCTATTCACTACACCACCTAGCTACCCAAAAAATATGTATACTTGTTATGATTCTGATTCAATATGTATTAGAGCTCTAGTATATCTAATTTTTCTAAAATTCTATTTGTCTTTACTTTCTTGTTTATCTTTGGGTTATATTTATCTGAGTCTGAGAGAGGTACATTGAAGTCTCTAGTAATTATTGTTTTACTATTTATTTTTTCCTATGGTATTTTTTCCTTTAAATATTTAGATGCTATGTTGCATGTACACATATTTGCTACTGTTGTTTGTTTCAGTATTTATAGTGCTTTTAAGCATAACATAATTTCATCATTTTAGCTCATTTAGCCATGTCTGTTTTTTACTGTTACTTTGTCTAGAATCTTAATTGCTGCTTTTGCTTTTTTACATTTATCTAAGGCACAGTAGATTCTACTGTATCCTTTGTTTTCAAAGATGATTATGATTTAGGCATGATTGAAAGGACCAAATCAATACCAGCTATCCTTTCCCACATACAGGTGTGAAAGGTGCTGTTCTGTTTGATTTTTTTTTTGAAGGGGGGGAAGGCAAGGCAATTGGGGTTAAGTGACTTGCCCAAGGTCACACAGATAGTTAAGTGTCAAATGTTTGAGGCCAGATTTAAACTCAGATTCTCCTGACTCCATGACCAATGCTTTATCCCCTGTGTTTGAATTTTGCATGCTTCATTTGAAAAGCTCATCCTTATTTGTTATCCTTAGAGATTAGATATCTTTACTCAGAAAGAACTATGCTATTCTTTATAGTCACAAGCTAGCTTTTTGATTAGTCTCCAATTTTGATTTCTCCTGCCCTCCTTCCCCTGCCCCCACAGTAATTTCAAGTTATGTCACCTTGTGAAGCTATGCTTCTCATATCCTTTACAGAATATCTATTCTCCTCTGAGTATTACTTCAATATCACTCAATTAGCAGCTTCATGAGCAGACATTTATTAAACAACTACTGTATGCAGAGAACTATAATAGGTGTGGATATACAAAGTTTACAGAAAGAACTGACTTAACAATTGAATCTAGTATCTTACGTGAGAACTGATAAAACATAGCCCTGTCCTCCCAGCTACTGCAGGACTCAGTCTTGAGTAGGGTACACAAGGGACTATGACAAAACTACTCAGAAACTCAGATTTGAAATTTTTCTAGCTGTAGCTTCTTGCACAGATTTCTGGGTAATTGAAGAGAATCACTGCCGTCTAGGTCTTATGTTTGGTTTGGAGTTCTATAATACTGGAATCTGGTATACTCCCAATGGACATACTGGCCTATTTTCTATTCTTTATAAATAAGGACATCATTAGACAGTGAGAAGGGAGTGTTTCAAAAATCTTCATGCAGTTATAAACTTTAATAGCTTATAATACTTGGGCAGTGGAGGTGGAAGAAGGAATAACATGCACATATACACATAGCTTTAAAAGCTTAAAAATGTACTGAGACTTTTAGAACACCTTGTATAAAGAATTTTTTCCAATTTTTAAGAACAAGAGCCATTCCACCATTGAAAATAGTCAAAGAACATGAACAGGTAGTTGTCAAAAGGAAAATATCTAAGATATCACTAGTCACATAAAAAATTGCTCCAAATCACTAATAATTGGAAAAAGGCAAATTAAAAACAACTTTTGGGTTTATTCCTCATGCCTATCTATTAGCAAAGAGGACAAAAAAGGAAAATGACAAATATTGGAGAGACTGTGGGAAAATAACCCTTCTTGAAAGCAATTTGGAACTATGCCCTAATAGTCTCTAAACTATGCATATCTTTGGAGACAACAGTACCATTCCTAATCTTATGCCTCAGTAAGATTCTTTTTAAAAAAGGAGAAAAAGGGCCTGTATGTACAAAAATATAGCAGCTTTTTTTGTAATAGCAAAGAACTGGAAACAAGAGACATGTTCGTTGAAGGGAAAATGGGTTGGCAAATTATAGTATGCAAATGGAATGGAATATACTATTATATGAATAATAAGAAATGTTTTCATTTCTCTTTAACCTTGCAATACTTGTTTGAACTGATGCAAAATGAAGTGAGAAGAACCAGAAAAGAAGATTCTTGACTATGCATGTTTATTATTACAAGTATTTTGTTTTCCTTTTTTACTCCCAATGGAGAGTGGATGGGAGGCAGAGAAAATAAATGCAAGTTAATTGCAAAATAGATTTAAATAAGTAAATAATGAACAAATGGCAGAGTTACAACATATCATACTACAACCTCTTCATCATCTACATTACAAGGTAACAATAATGGTCAATCAAATGTCACAAGGTCAGCCCAAAAGCCCAAAATTATCAAGAAGAATGTTTGAAATATGCATTTATGGTCATTAATGTTAATTATGAAGCTTGTCCTAAGTGTATATTGGGCCTTGAAAAATTAGCAAATGATAATATGAAACCAGCATAATTAGCAAGACATATAAACTTCTGTTGCCAAAAATTATACATAAAACTTTCATCATACTTTAAAAATGTGGAAACAATTTTCTAATCTATTTAAATATCTTCCAAAGAATTTCAGTAGATTTTGAACTTATTTATTAAAAATGTAGTATCTTCTGATTAGTTTCCAAGAACAATAGATTGATATCATGGAAAAAGGAAATTTATCATCTCTATTTCAATAAAAACCTTTATCTAATTTGTGGATATCACAAAAAAAAAAATAGTATTGAGGTTTAGTAAGCACAGCTAACAATACATTTCTCTTTGAATCTAAGCATTTTTATAGGGTATCTTGTTATACACAACCAGGGTTTAAATTCTAGCTCCAGTCCTGGGCACGTCACTTTCCCTCATTTTCATCATCTATAAAGAGGGAAAAAGAATACTTGTACTACTTTCATCATAGACTGTTGTGGAGAAAATATTTTTATGAACCATAATAAAATACTATGTCAATGTGGGTTATTATATCAGAACTGTCTTAGCTATGGGATTTTGTAGCTCAAGGAAGTAAAATTTAACATCATGTTCTTATTATAAAGATTATAAAGAGAAGATTTTAAAAGATGAAAGATGTTAATAATTATCTTGTAGTTTATATTTCCATATCATCTCTTGCATTTGTTTCCTTTTCTTCCCTCACACAGACACCACCCAAGTTCAGATATCACCAATTAGTGTAATGCCCTTTTTTCTTGTTTGTCTTTTTGCTTTTAATTAAATTTTTTTCACTCTGTAAAAGTCTGCCATCACTCCTCTTCCACTCCACCCCCTCCCCCATCCAAAATGAGAAAGCAAGAAAAACAAAAGCCCTGTTACAAATACAGTCAGGCAAAATAAAGTCCCACATTGGCTACATCCAAAAAACTGTCTAAATCTGCTTGCTTCTGATGTTGATCCTAGTTCAGTCCAGAGCCTCATACTCACAACAACTCTCCTCCATGGAATCACATATCTCCCCCCTCCTCAGTCCACCTTAGACCTCTAATTCAGCACCGAGTAGAGAGGAACAGAGGTCCCAGTTTGCACCTATTCCTGCACTTTCTATGTTGGATCTGTAATCTTTTCTTCCTTAGGTACACAGTCTCTCTCTGTTCTGGGATGTTATACACAGCCCTTCCTGGATAGACCCCACCCCTAGCCTCTAAAGACCTTTTTCTCTGTCTCCCTATGCTGACCTGAGCTGGAAAAATATTCACCATGATTTTTTCCCCCCTGAATTTCCTGATCAAGATTTGGTCTGATACATTTTCTCATTAGCAGGTGTTTTTAGTGGTGGTGGTGAGATCAATTTACTTTTTACTTGAAGAACATCCCATTACACTGCAGAAATTTCATCTCTAATCATTTCTCTCTTTTTTCCTTTTTTTAGATTTCCTTTTTCACTCTGAATTTAACGAACACAAAATCAGATGAGCATTTCCACATGCAAACCAGAATAGAAAAAGATTTTGCACACACCCATGAATCTCTGCCATACCAAGCTTACTCCACGTATATAACAAATTCAGCACATAACTTTCAAAGCTGTCCTGCTTGTCTGTGTTTCCTATTGACCTTCTTTCTATTCTCTGTGCATTTTAAGAAGTGTTTCAATGACCAACTTTTCTTACCTTAAAAAAATTGGTAACCCTATCACTAGCTCCTCTTCTTCCCCACAAATTCCCTTATCCAAATTGAAAGAAAAAAATAGCAAAAGACTTGTATCAAAATATGCATAGTTGAACAGAATAAATCATCACATTGGCCTTCTCTGAAAACACATGTCTCATTTGCAGTCCAATTTCCCCTTGACACACAAAGCTGAGGAGAAACAAGGGGTTAAGAGTCTCAAGAGAATCATAAATGACATTTTGCAGGCCTAGATGAGCTTCCTGGGAAAGGTGGGTGGAATGGGCAAACATATTTAGACCAAGGTCAGGATACAGTGACTGAGGAAAAAATAGAACCAAGCTCTGTCTTGGCTACAGCTAAGTATCAGGGTACCAGATTGCCCTATGCAAATCGCAAGGCACCAGCTCATTTGCCAAAGTGTTCCTGCCCACTGTTTAAGACCTAGACCCAGTCCTTCAGTTCAATTCAACAAGCTGTTATTCAAGAAACCAGCTATATAAAAAGCACAGTGTTAGACAATGAGGATACAAAGATTAAATGTGACAGTTCCTTCCCTTGAGGAATTTGTAGTCTGGTGGGAGATAGAACTTCTGCAGAAATAAATATATTCCAAGACAGAATATAAGGGGAGGGCCTTTCTGGGGCCATCTTCGGTCATCCTGATCTATATCTTGTCACTAGCAAGACCCAGATGACTCCAGAGGACAGAGTGAGGCTAGTGACTTTGCATAGCCCTGTCTCACTTAAATGCAATTCCCTTACAAGCCATGACATCACCTTCTTGATGTCATGATCTTCTTCAAGAAGGAAAGACAAACAATGAATGGACAATGAACAAACAAACTAACTATAAGGGAAGGTGCACACACACACACACACACACACACACACACACACACACACACACAC
>NW_027187345.1:7536194-7569206 GCF_028583685.1 Petaurus breviceps papuanus
CACACACACACACACACACACACACACACACACACACACACACACACACACACACACAAAGAACCAAAGTGCTATAGGAAATGTTGAAGAGGGAGAATTTAAATCTGAATGTATCAGGAAAGGTTTCTTGGAGGAGGTGGCACTTGTGTTGGGCCTTGAAGGATTTCTACTAGTTTTGTTGTTGATATAATCAATTATGCTGATAGTTTTCCTAATATTGACCCAGCCTTGCATTCCTGGAACAAATCCTACCTAATCAAAGTGTATTATTCTTGTGATAAGCTGCTGTAGTCTTTTTGCTAATATTTTATTTAAAAATTTTGCATCTATATTCATTAGGGAAATTGGTCTATACATTTCTCTCTGTTTTGTCTCTTCCTGATTTAAGTATCAGTACCATATTTGTATCATAAAAAGAATTTGGTGGGGCTCCTTCTTCACCAATTTTCCCAAATAGTCTATATAGTATTGGAAATAATTTTTCTTTAAATGTTTGATAAAATATGCTTGTAAATCCATCTGGTCCTGGAGATTTTTTCCTAGGGAGTTCATTGATGGCTTGTTCAATTTCTTTTTCTGAGATGGAGTTATTTAAGTAGTTTACTTCCTCTTCAATCTGGGCAATTTATATTTTTGTAAATATTCATCCATTTCACTAAGATTGTCAAATCTATGGGCATACAGTTGGGTAAAATAATTCCTAATTATTGTTTTAATTTCCTCTTCCTTAGAGGTGAATTCACTCTTTTTATTATTTATTTATTTATTAGCAATCAAATCAAGGTTACATGGCCAGTTATTTCTGGGTGTGGTGCCGAGTGTCTGAGCCCAGGATTCGATCTCCAGGTCATCCCAACACTGGAGCCGGTGCTCTTACTCGCTGAGCCACCTGGCCGCCCCAATTCTTTTTATTTTTTGATATTGGTAATTTGGTTTTCTTCTAACTTTTAAAAAATCAGATTGACTAAAGGCTTATCAATTTTATTGATTTGGGCCTTGAAGGATTTCAACAGGCAGAGGTGAAAAGAGAAGATGGTCCATTCATAAGGGATAACCTGGATTTGAGAAGGCAGTCATATTTCCAAACCAAATCTGGAAAATAAAAGACTTTTCTTAGGTAAACAGTAACTGGACATCTGTCAGCCCATGAAATTCCATATTGTGATTTATTATTGACTAGCTAAATAATAAAAAATAATTACTAGCTGAATAATCTTCCTAAGATCCTTCCTAGTCACCATTTTACTTGACAGTTGGACACTCAGAGGTTACAGAGTAGGAAGGAATTGACTTCCTTTTATTGTCACAGAGTTCATTAGAACTGGTAAAGGACCATATATTCCAATTCCCTCAGTTTACAATGAGGAAATCTAGAGCTGTTAAACAGTTTGCTAAAGTTCACAGAGAGTCAAGATCTCAACCAAGACTGGAACCCAGGTCTTCAAGCTTATTCTGCTTCCCAGCCAACTGTTAGAGAAACCCAGTCCTCTTACTTGTTACTTCAGATTCTTATTTATGATTATGATTATTATTTTGTTTCAATCTGCATTCAGACTCTGCATCTCTTTCTCTGGATGTGGATATCTCTTTCAATCATGAGTCTTTTGGAGTTTTCTTATAACCTTACATTGCTGAGAGGAGCCCAGTCTAGTGGAGTTAGTCGTCACACATACGTTGTGTCTGTGATTGTGTACAAACTTCTCCTGGTTCTCCTCTTCTTGCTCAGCATGAATTTATGTAAGTCTCTCCAGGTTATTATGAAGTCCATCTGTTCCTCATTTCTTATGGCACAGCAGTATTCCATCACATTCATATACCACAACTTGTTCAGCCATTCCCCAATTGATGGACATCCCCTTGATTTCCAATTCTTTGCCACCACAAAAAGAGCTGCTATAAATATTTTTGTACGTATGGGTCCTCCTCCCACTTCTCTGATCTCTTTAGGATATAACCCTAGAAATGGTATTGCTGGGTCCAAGGGTATGCACTTATTTATAGCCCTTTGGGCATAGTTCCAGATTGCTCTCCTTATTTATTATTTGTTTATTAATTTAAATTCAAGTCTTATTTTGCTTTTGTTTTCCCTACTAAGGAAACTGCTCTTTGCACTGGAAATGACAGAACAAAAATAGCCAACAGGGAACTGATACCCCAAATAAATCAGGAGATGCTAGAGGAGCATCTGATTGCCATTGATGAATTTGAATCCCCTGACCCAGATGAACTGTATCTTGGTACAAAGAACTGGCAGATGTGATTGCTGAACCACTGTTAATCATATTTGAAGGATCTTGGAGAACAGGAGAAATACCAGAATATTGGACAAGGGCAAATGCTGTCCTGGTTTTTTTTTTTAAAGGGAAGAAAACTGAGTCTGAAAACTATGTTTGGCTGTCTTTCATGGGGAAATTCTCGAACTTCTAGAATAGATTATAGCAAAAACCTTCTTACAGAAATAAAAACAGACCTAAAATTGGGAAAATATTAATTTCTCATTGTTGGATTATCCTAATATGAGAAGAATGACAATACTATCTAAAGTTATTTATTTATTCAGTACTTTACCAACCAAACTACCAAAGGCTTATTTTGTAGATTTTTTAAAAAATGGTAATAAAATTCATCTAGAGGAAAAAAAAGTCAAGAATCTCCAGGGAAATGATTGGGGGGTGGGAAAGGGTGAAGGAAGGGGGCTTTGAAGAAACATATATCAAACTATTTTTCAAAGCAGGAAGTTCCGGAATTATTTGACATTGGTTAAAAAATAGAAAGGTTGTAGTGTCACAGATTAGATAAACAAGATCCAGTAGCAAACTAACATAGCAGTACAGTGTTTGATAAATCCAAGGATCCCCAATTACTGGAGAAAGGATTATACTAGGTATATGACAAAAACTACTGTGAAAACTGAAAAATGGTGTGGAAGAAACCAGGTTTAGACCAACAAAACACCCCATATACAAAGATAAGCTCCAAATATATACATGACAGAGATATAAAAGATTACAAAATTTTTTTCTCAATAGAAGTTTAGGGAAGGAAGTACCTCATACAACTCTGACAATTGTTGGAATGGCAGTGGGAGGATAAGCACACTGAAACTCTGTGAAGTTATGAACTGGTCCAGCCATTCTGGAAACCAATTTGGAGCTAAACCCTGCCCACCTTCTGTATCACTAAATTGTGCATTTACTTTGACTCAGTGATACCATTAGTAGGTCTATACACTAATGAGATCAAAGATAGAGGGAAAGGACCCATATGAACAAAAATATTCACAAAGAACTGGAAACTAAGACGTTGTCCATCAATTGGGAAATGTTAATACGTATAAATTGTTCTCCTGGTTCTGCTCACTTAGTTCTGCATCAATTCATAAAGTCTTCCCAATTTCATTTGAAATTGTCTATTTCATCATTTCTTAAAGCAAAATCATATTCCATTACATTCATATACTATAATTTGTTTAGTCATGTCCCAACAGGACAGACATAGCTTCCAATTTTTGGCTACTATAGGAAGAGCTGCTATAAATATTTTTCTACATATGGATTCTTTTCCTTTTTCTTTTATATCCTTGGGGCATAAGCCTAATCATATAGTAGTATAGCTGGGTTCAAGGGTATGCACATTTCTAAATGCTTTCCACAATGACTGGACCAGTTTACAGCTCCACCAATAATGCACTAGCACACCTGTTTCATTATAGCCTCTCCAACATTTGCCATTTTCCTCTTTTCTCTTCTATGCTAATTTAATAAGTATGAATGAAGTGAAACCTCAAAGTTGTTTTAATGTGTATTCCTCTAATAGTGATTTGGAACATTTTTATATGATTGTTGATGACTTGGTTTTCATCTGTAAAATGAAGATGACCATAGTATCTATCTTCCAGGCTTGTTGTGAGGATAAAATGAAATATTTGTAAAGTACTTTGCAAACTTTAAAATATTATCAATATTATTATTGTTACTTAACCTCTTTCAGACCAGGTTTTTTCATCTGTAAAATAGGGGTAGTAATAACATTTATCTCACTGTGTTGTTGTGAGGATCAAATAAAATGTGTATGTGTATGTATATATGTATATATGTGTATACATATATATCTACACACATATATGTACACACACCTATTACAGATGAGAAACCTGGGCTGAAAGAGGTTAAGTGATTATAATAATATTCATATAGTACTTTAAATTTTGCAAAGTACTTTATAAATATGTATATACATATGTGTATGTATATATAATATACACATGTGTATACATACATATGTATATGTTTGCAAACCATAAAGTGCTATACAAATGCTAGTCAGTTATTATGACCTCTTCTTCTAGGTGTAGAAAGTCTAATTCTGCAATTTGAGCTATTCCTCATTTTGCTGATGACTGAGCTTATAAATTTGAGAACCAACCTTTGGCAGCTGCATACTTTCCAGGGAAGTAGCTTGGTTAATTAATATGGCCAGGGAAGGAAGAAAAATAATTAGAGGAGCAGGCAAACAGCTCCAGTAGGACAGGAAAAACAGAAATGAAGCAAGAACAGAGTAGACTGAACAGAGCAGAGTCCAGATTGTGAAACAAGAGAGTAAAAGGTAACTGAATAACAGCATCTGATCTGGACAGCAACCTAGTGACCAGGTAATTTTCTTTTTCATGTACATCAAAAGAAATACGGTTGGGGCAGCTAGGTGGTGCAGTGAATAGAGCACCAGCCCTGGAATCAGGAGGACCTGAGTTCAAATGTGGCCTCAGACATTTGACACTTACTAGCTGTGTGACCTTGGGCAAGTCACTTAACCCCAATTGCCTTGCCTTCCCCCCCTCCAAAAAAAAATAGGGCTGAAACAGAGCAGGAAGGGTCTATATTAAATAGAAAGACATGCTTTCAGATAGTAAATATTAAGCAATAACAATAATGTTGCATTTCCATGGCAATTGAAGGTTTACAAAATTGTTTCCTCACAGAAATCTATGGAGGTGGGCACTTAGTGCTAAGTATTATCACGGTTTTTATGTGTGAGGACATTATAGAAGGGAGGTGAAGTATATTGCCCAAGGTCACACAACAAGTGACTGTCTCTGGAACAAGTTACAATAGATAAATCAATACCTATGTTTCTATGGTTTTATGCTTATTTCAAGAGGATGGAGATGGTAGGAAAAGAAAAAAACAAGAAGGATAAAGAACAAGCCACACTTCTGAGGTGTTTTGTTTGACAATACTGACATAGGAGAGAATCATGTATAATAAAGCAATGATAGAAATGCTTTTGGCCAATGGTGATGGGAATGATTAGAACATGTTCAAGAAGGGAGAAAAAAAGAAATATTGAAGAGAAAGAAAAAGCAGAAGGGAAAAGGGCATAAGGTAACTGTAAAAAGTAAGAGAAGGGGAGGCTAGGTGGTGCAGTCAATAGAGCACCCACCCTAGAATCAAGAGGACTTGGAGTTCAAATCTAGCCTCAGACACTTAAAACTAGCTGTGTGACCTTGGGCAAGTGACTTAACCCCAATTGCCCTACCTTGCCCCCTCCAAAAAAAAAGTAAGAGAAGGGGGAAAAGATACCTCTGAATAAAGCACAAGGGAAGGGGAAGATTCTTGGAGAAAGGGAATTTTGTTTTGCCAACTGAATGGAAAGTAGAAGTAGAATAGGTCAGCCCAGCTGTCCCCTAGATCTGTTTCTTCCGCAGTCCTGCCAAAATTCTTTTTGAGGATAAAATGCATTAATCACTACTCCAGCAATGCCCTTTTACTTTAAAATGAGAGAGAATGAAAAAGATTAATGACTTTAATTCCCTAACAGGGTAGAAGGCTGGTGGGGCTTGTGGAAGCATGAGACTTATTGACGGGTTATCTATACAATGTTTTTCATCTACTGGTAGGAATGACCAGGGGACTTCTTATGTCAGAATGAACATAGGTACTAATAACTATGACAAATAATTATTGTAGAAGCAATTATAAATTTGGGAACTTGTAGCCACTTCCTATGCTCAGAATTAAAAAATATATATATATATATATATGAAACATTCATTAAATAATCATTATTAAAACTTTTAATTTTGTGTTTTCTTTTTTTAAAAAATAAAACTTGAAGCCCATATTATTTTATTCTTTACCTACATCCATGACTGTATTATTAAGGCTAGGGAATACCATCGTGTTCTAGCTGCTCCACAGAACCAGACTGGCTAGGTTTTAGGGGAGCTGAGTTTCTTCGACCTTTCACTCCTTCTCTGCTTTCCTTTTATCCAAAAATTTGCATATAAATGTAGTAGGAGTCTTGTTCCTCCTAGATGCCTAGCCTTTTGTCTTGGATGAGAAATTTTATATCTCTCTTTTACCAGGGACACCAAGATTCCTCACAAAATCCTACTGGAGATAGAAGGTCCACCAGCATAGGATCCAACCACAACTGGTTAGTGTTTGCTAAGTACCCACTGTGTTCAGAACTGAGACATTAGGGAGAAGGTGAGGATCAGATTAAAAGTATGGAGTTTATAGTCTGGAATTTTGGAGAATCTACTGTGATCATTACATTCAGAGAAGTTTTGGTGGTTCTGAGGATTTTAGAGATCACAAGAGATCATTTCCTCACCCTCTCTCTCTTAGGTGGAGATGAGTGATTCAATGGATAGAGTGATGGGCCTGAAGTCAGGAATACTCATCTTCCTGAGTTCAAATCTAACCATAGACATTTCCTAGCTGCATAAATCCTAGGCAAATCACTTAATCCTATTTGCCTCCGTTTTCTCATGTGTAAAATGAGCCGGAGAAGGAAATGGCAAACCACTCCAGCATCTTTGCTAAGAAAACTTCAGATGGAGTCATGAAGAGTCAGAACTGACTTAAAAACAACCCAACAATCGCCTCAGTCCATTTCACCCATCAGTTATTCACATTTAACCAATTCTCATACATGTCAATGTCTGACGAATGGGAAAATCTTCGATTTGTATTTGGAGGACTTGCGTCTGAATCCTGGATCTGGAGAGAGAAGGAACACACTCCCAGATTCTCTTCAGGGAGAGAGGTCCCTGAAGAGAAAGAAAGACTCTTGGAAAAAGCTGACATGGAGAGGAGCTAGCACTTTGGTCATGGCCCCATTCCCAGGTTTCTACACTGAAGACTTTGGGATATTTCCCCCTTGGAATTCTGCTTCTGACACTCTGGACACCCCTCTACCATGCCACAGAAGCCTCATCACCTTGGAAGTTCAGTCCACCCCTAGATTTCTCACACTGGAAGTACTCTGCAGCTCCTGCCTCTGATTGGCCATTTCCTCCTAGACCCTCTAGGCCAGCTATGTCTTCATTCCTCTCCAGGCTCTACATTAGGCTACATCACATTAGAATGTAAGCTCCTGAGAACAGCAAGTTTAATTTTTCTTTCTTTTTTGCTTATATTAATATTCCCAACACAGTACAGTTCCT
This sequence comes from Petaurus breviceps papuanus, assembly GCF_028583685.1. Taxonomy (NCBI): domain Eukaryota; kingdom Metazoa; phylum Chordata; class Mammalia; order Diprotodontia; family Petauridae; genus Petaurus; species Petaurus breviceps. The sequence continues at coordinate 7,543,645 of NW_027187345.1, forward strand.
TGAACAAAATACTTAATAAATGCCTATTGACTTCTTGACTTGACTTGCTAATTACTGTTCTTGTGATCTTGCTTAAGTCACTTACAGTAACCACTTTGGAAGTTAGTTTCTTTATCTGTAAATGAGAAGGGGGTGTAAGGTTTTTAAGGTCCCTTTCAGTTCAAAATGCTATAATCTGGGGAAGGTCTAGAACACATCAATAGTTAGCAGGAACAGAGTCTTGTTTCCCCTCCCTCCAGTGTGATATTCTGTGTATAGTGAGTGTTCAGGATGTGTTGGTGATAGAATTCCTGGGTTTTTATGCATGTATTCATTCTTTGAAAAACATGTTTTTTCTATTTAATAGTATTTTATTTTTTTCCAATTACACATGATAATTTTCAACATTCACTTTTATATACCCTTCCTCTCTGTCTCTCTTTGTCTCTCTTCTCCATCTCTTTGTCTCTCTCTCCCTCTCCCATGTAAGTTGGCTCCTATTGTCTTTCAAATACAAACCATTATTGTATGTGTCTCCTTCCTTTCACAACCAAATTTTTTCAAACTACCAACAAGGGGCAGCTAAGTGGTTCAGTGAATAGAGCACTGGCCCTGGAGTCAGGAGGACCTGAGTTCAAATCCAGCTTCAGACACTTAACACAAAAAATTAGCAGTGTGAACTTGGGCAAGTCACTTAACCCCAATTGCCCTACCTTCCCCCTCCAAGAATACAAAAACAAAACAAAACAAAAACAACCAAAAAATGCCTACCAACAAAACATGACCTTTATTTCTCCTTTCACTCACTTAATCAGTCTGTTGTAAGTCTTGCTTCCAACTTAATTGCTGAAATTTCATTTTGCTGTCTCTATCATTAACAATTATTTCTTAATTGGTATTTGAAACTTCCTGTTGAAGAACTCCAAATGGAGATCCTGTAGATATCTCAAACTAAACATATACCAAACAGAATTCATTATCTTCCTTCCCCAAATCACCCTTTTTCCAGATTTTTTTTGTTTTTGTGGAGGGCAATTGGGGTTAAGTGACTTGCCCAAGGTCACACAGCTAGTTTTTTGTGTTAAGTGTCTGAGGCCGGATTTGAACTCAGGTCCTCCTGACTTCAGGGCCGGTGCTCTATTCACTGTGCCACCCAACTTGCAGATTTTTTTATATCTGGCAAGAACACCATCATTTTTCCAGGCACTCAGATTGAAACCTTGGAGGCATCCTTGACTCCTTTCTCTCTCACTTTCCATATCTAATCAGTCACCAAGTGCTGTCGATACTATCCCCCTAACATCTCTTACATTTTCTCCCTTCTAGTCACTCAAATAGGCACCAATTCAGTTCAGGTCCTCGTAACCTCTTGCCTGGACTATTGTGGCAGCCTCCTAATTAGAATCCCAGCTTCTAGTCTCTTTCCTATGCATCCATGATTCATGGCTGCCAAAATAATTTTCCTATACTGCAGGTCCTCTACTCCCCTGCTCAAACATCCTCATCAGTTCCCTATCCTCTTTTTTTTTTTTTTGCTTTTTGAAGGGGGAAGGCAGGGCAATTGGGGTTAAGTGACTTGCCCAAGGTCACAATGCTAATATAAGTGTTATGTGTCTGAAGTGGAATTTGTACTCAGGTCCCCCTGACTCCAGGGCCAGTGCTCTATTCACTGTGCCACCTAGCCACCCCTCCCTATCCTCTTTAAGATAAAATATAAACTCTTCAGTTTGGCACTTAAAGTACATCTCCACCTGGCTTATCCCTCATATTCTAGGCTCGTTTAAACATTAATGCCTAGTCTACATTTGGGCTAAATTAGGTAGATCATTCCTACTCTCCAAACTTGCAATTCTATCCTGCTTCCTCAGGGAAACTTATGCTGTCCCCCATACCTGAAATACACTAACTCCCCAGGTCCACTTCTTAGAATTCCTATCTTAATTGAATGCTAAGTCATGTGCCTCTTAGGGGCAGTTAGGTGGTGGTCATTGGGCCTGGAGTCAGGAAGATCTTGTCAAGGACAACCCTTTTACTTTTTGCCTTTAACTCCTCACCATTCCATCTGCAAACTTGATTCATTTTCTCCCTCCCTCCCTCTCTCTTCCTTCCTTCCTCCCTCCCTCTCTCTCTCCCCCTCCCTCCATCCCTCCCTCCCTTCATCTCTCTCTCTCTCTCTCTCTCTCTCTCTCTCTCTCTCTCTCTCTCTCTCTCTCCTTAACCCCTATTTGCCCCACTTCCTCATCTGTAAAATGGGAATACACTGGGGAAGGCAATAGCAAACCACTTCAGTATCTTTGCCAAGAAAACCTCATGGACAAAATCCATACGGTCATGTAGAATTGAACACGACTGAATAATTGAACAACAATGTGCCTCTTCCTCTGGGAATCTCTTTCTAATTACTCTAGTGGTTAGTCCTTTCCCCATTCTGAAATTATTACGTACACATTTATCTCATGAACAGAGCAACAGTGCTCTGGCTGACCCCATAAATTCAATCTGTTGCCATATCTTTTTTCTACCTTCACAATAACTCTTCTATATCCTTTCCTCTCCAGTCACTCTGCACCACTTCTAATTCAGGCCCTCATCACTTCTTGCCTGGACTATCACAGCAGACGTTTAATTTGCCTCAAGTCTCTCCCCACTCTGATCTATTCTCCATTCAGCTGCAGTTATGATTTTTCTAAAGAGAAGGGAAAATAAAAGGAGGGAATGAAGGAAGGATGGAAGGAAGAAAAGAAAGAAAAAAGAAAGGAAGGAAAGAAGAAAAGAAATAAATATTTTTTAGTTGCCTACTAAATATTAGGTGCTTTGCTTAAAATTTACAAATTTTATCTCATTTGACTGTCCCTCATTCCTGGAATGCTTTCCCTCCTCATCTTTGCTTTGTAGTTTTTCTTTCTAACGTAGGCTGGAGCCAGGTCATACTGGCTTTCGAGAGCTGATTGCTACTCATCTGGACTTGATTTACTGTTTTGTTGATAGTCTACACTAAAGAAAGTGATGGAGAAAAATGATAGTATCACAGATTAAACTTAAAAGTATGTTACTCAATTTTTTTTATATAGAGTTGGTTGTAAAACATTTACCAGCACACCTTTACCTGATTCCTTCAAGACTTCACTCAAATCTTACTTTTGACAAGAAACATTTCAGTCCCCTCTCCCCCAACCTATTAATGCCTCCTACTTACGTTACCTGCTATCTACTCAGTCTATATTTTGTATGTCCCCATTTATTTACATGTTGTTGTCATCCCCATCTGAATGTGAGATTCTTGAGGACAGGGGCTCTGTTTTTGCCTTTTTTCCTATCCTAGCACTTAAGTGTAATGCTCAATAAATGCTTATTGACAGATTGACTAATAAACCAGAGTCAACCTTGAGCAATAAATTGTTGGTGTTTAGTCATGTCTATCATGACCCCATTGGGGATTTTCTTTCTTTTTTGGAGGGGGGAAGGCAGGGAAATTGTGGTTAAGTGACTTGCCCAAAGTCACACGGCTAGTAAGTGTTAAGTGTCTGAGACTGGATTTGAACTCAGGTCCTCCTGACTCCAGGACTGGTGCTTTAGCCACTGAGTCACCAGCTACCCCAGGAGGAATAGACAGTCTTGAAATGGCAATAAAGAAGATCTGTTTTCCAACACTCCCTCTGACACCCTCTGAGAGAGCCAGGGGAAGTCATTTTACCTCTCTGACCTCAGGTGACTCCCCAAGGTGTGTGTGCTAAATCAGAGACAGGTTCTACAGCATCAGTAAAGGGAACTCACACATTGGAAGCTTTCCTGTTGCTACAGCAAGGTTGTACAATGAGGTACATCCCGGGAGTGAATGAAGCTATTCTAACTCTTTCAGAACCTAATAGCATACTACATAATGCATCTAAGGAATAATTTTCTAATATGTTTAATGTAATTGTACATGTATAACCTACATCAAATTGCATGCCATCTTTGGGAGAAGGGAGGGGAAGGAGAAGGAAAAATTTAGAACTCAAAATCTTATAAAAGTGAACGTTGAAAACTAAAAATTAATTATTTAAAAAAGAAATAATTGTCTAATGATTGAAACCAATGGAGTTTCCAAAAGTGCTTGATTTACTTGGAGACTTGCACATGGGAAGACTAACTCAGCAGTTTGGAGCTTTCATTTTGATTTCCTTGCTGTTTTGTGGACACTTACGGCCAATTTTGTTGTTATGCAGATATTTCTATTCCCTGCTGTATTCACCCAAGTACATGTAACCACCTGACATGTGCTGTTCTCTAAGAGAATGCAGAAAATGGAGAGTCTAGAGAGACTCAGTATGAAATATTTATTAGTCCCTCTCCAAATCTTAGTTATCTTTCTGGATCTATTCTCTATGACAAGGTTGCACCTGGAAGAACTAGACCCACCACTTTTAAGCCTTGGGTTCTCCAAAATTAAACATGGCCTGAAAGAAATCCATTTTTCCTCCTCTCTACTGTGTGTGACATTCCAGATGTCAAATTTTCCTGCACTGGTTAGTGGATGTTCAAGTGGAAGAATTTGGAAAATCTTACTCCAAGGCTTTACAAAAATCCCCTCCAAGATTCTCATTATATCAGTATGCACTTCTCCCCCTCCCCCCAACCCCCAAGATCTGTACTTCTGGGGAAGGAGAGGAAGGAGTGGGAGGCCTGGGTGTGTCTCTGGCAAAGAGGAGTCTGTTTGCTTTAGGGAAATTTTAAATGTGACTGTAACTTAATAAAATTTAACCCACCATAAACATATCAGAAGGAAATTGGAGATGTCAAATATAAACTGTTCTAATAGCAAAGGAATTAACTCTTTCTTTAAAAGTCTGGATATCTTTTGTTTTTAAAAAATACTTTCACTTCCAAATATATTCTTCAGCCGTCTCCTATGACAAAGAACAAAAAAAGAAAGAAAAAAAGTAATTAAGCAAAACTAACCAACACATCAACCCATCAACCAATCTAACATATAATATATGTATACATACATAGATACATCTACATAGGCATACATATATACATATATGTATTGTGTGTGTATATATATATATTTTTTTTCCTTTTTAAAATTTCTCCACACTTATAGTCCCTATAAATACATTCTTTTAACTCTTCTTCAAGGCCAAAATTGGTCATTGCAGGAATTATTTCACCATGTATACCAGATGAGAGCTGGAGGAAGCACTGAACTATATATCTCTCATCACTTGCTTCTGGGAGAACTTTTAATCCATAATATCTTTGCAAACAGAAACAGAAGCATGGTGCCGACCTGAGCAAGTGTTCATTCCAAGAGCAGGATAGAGCAAACACTTTGAAAAGAGAGGTGGGTTTTTTTGCACTAAATTAAATTTTAAAATTTTATTTATTTATTTTTTTAAAGCAATTGGGGTTAACTTGCTCAAGGTTACATGGCCAGTTATTTCTGGGTGTGGTGCTAAGTATCTGAGCTCTTACTCGCTGAGCCACCTGGCCGCCCCTAAAAATTTTCTTTTTTTATTATGAGTTTAATGTTGTGAGAATTTTCAAGGTCTTTGCTAACCACTGCACAAATAAGCCAGCACAGGTTAAAGACAGATGGGAACGCTGCAATTTATTTATCCACTCAAGAGTAAGATACAGACCATCAACAGGTAATAGATATGTATCTCAGATTTTCACAGATTTTATTTATATATACACACAGACATACATACATGTATACATGTATGTACATGTGTATATACACGTGTTTACACATAGGGGTGTGTGTGTGTGTGTGTGTGTGTGTGTGTCTTTCCCAGCATCAGGGTCTTTTCCAATGAGTCCTGTCTTTTCGTCATGTGGCCAAAATATTTAAGCTTCACTTTTTATATTTGTCCTTCCAATGAGTTGTCATTTTTCAGTTGTGTCTGACTCTTTATGACTCAATTTATCTTTGCTTTTTTTGGCAAAGATCCTGGAGTGGTTTGCCATTTCTTTCTCTAGTTCATTTTACAGATGGGATAACTGAGGCAAACATAGGTAAATGACTTGCCCAGGGTCACACAGCTAGTAAGGATCTGAGGACAGATTTGAACTCAAGAAGATGATTCCAGGCCTGATGTTCTATCCAGTGTGTCACCTAGCTGCCCAATAGTATTCTGAATTAATTTTTTTAAAGTACTGACTGATTTAATCTTCTTGCTGTCCAAGGGACTCTCAAAAAATATTTTTAGCATAGCCATTTACTGTGGACCAATAAATAAAGTAGCTTGTTAGCTGATCAACATTTATTAAATTAGGATAAAGGGGAAGAGGATGAGTTGCTGGAACTATTCAAAGTTCTTTAAGTTTTCTGTTGTAACAGTAAAGTGATTGGTGGAAGGGAGGTACTGACTAGGCATTCAGCACATTCAGTGTCACACAGAAAAAGAAATATACTAACAGCAAACACAGCACAAAATGGAGTCAGTTATGTTCCCCACCAAAATTCGCTTTCTACATTAACAAACATTGAACATGAACATTTTCTTATACAAAGAAGACTAGAGAAGGAGGATTGTACAGGACCCCAGGAATTTCAATTACATGCAGCTTCCTAAAAAAGTATGTCAGGAGTTCCAATAGTGGCTTTCTTCTCTGTGTCTCCTTCTGAACTTTTATCTTTCTTTGTATCACTAGCACTTAGCTCAGGGTCAGACACACAGTGGGAGCTTAATAAACATTTATTGACAGAATGACATGAGTTCTGTCAAGCAAAATGAATACACTCATTAAGTGGGAAAACACCAGTTTCAATCAATACTTTTAAGTCCTTAGCCTCTCTACCAAGAGGTGGGTAGCAAGATTAATTCTTAGTCTTCTGGGGTTGTGATTGGTTATAACATTGATCTAAGTTCTTTTATTTATCTCTACCTGTCCATCCATCTATCTATCTATCTATCTATCTATCTATCTATCTATCTATCTATCCATCTATCTATCTATCTATCTATCTATCTATCTATCTATCTCTCTATCTCTCTGTCTCTCTGTCTCTCTCTGTCTCTCTATCTGTCTGTCTATCTATCTATCTATCTATCTATCTATCTATCTATCTATCTATCTATCTATCTCTGTCTATCCATCTATCTATCTAGGCGGCTAGGTGGTGCAGTGAATAGAGCACAGGCCCTGGAGTCAGGAGGACCTGAGTTCAAATTCAAACTCAGATACTTAACACTTACTAGTCCTATGACCTTGGGCAAGTCACTTAATTGCCCTCCCCTCCCCCCTCCTAAAGGTAAAAAATAAAATCTATCTACTTATTTTTAACATTCTTTAAAAATTTTGAGTTCTAAATTCTCTCCCTCTTTCCCACCTCCTGCTTTACCTACTGAGAAAGCAAGCAATATATCAATCATGTATGTGTGAAATAATGCAAAACATATGTCTATAGAAGAGATATTTTTTTTAAAGCAAAAAAAAAGTGAGAAAATTGTTCAATTTGCACTCAGTTCATCAGTTCTCTTTCTGGAGGTAGAAAGCATTTTTTCACCATGGGTCACCCTTTGGAATTGTCTTAGATCATTGTATTGATCAGAGTTGCTAAATTTTTCACAGTTGATTATTGTTATATTATTATTGTTATTGTGTATTATTTTCTCCTGGTTCAGTTCAAAGTGACCTCTAACTTATAAAATGTATTCAGTTAAAAATAAAATCTATGTATAAGGGAATTGGTCTTTGAAAGCCTGAAATTAGTCACATTAACTAATGGGCCAAGACTGAACTGAATTAATGCAACCAGGCCTAGGGATCTCTTTGTGAAGTACTAAATCCCTTAATTGGATTATGTAGGGGAAAGTTATCTGGGCTGGACCTGACTCCCCTTAGTACATTTGATATTGGAACAATAAAAGGCACTGAGAGCATCCAACAGTTAACAAAAGGAAATTTCTCTAGCCAGGACAGGAAGAAGACATTCAACAAGGATATTCAATGAAAACACTTTGAGTTGATTAGGGTGAGCAAAGCTCCCTTGACTGCGTTTCCCATCATTTTCTATCAGCCAGGAATCAGAGAGTTCCTGGATCTCCCTGTGGCTGTTCTGTGACTAAGAAGTGATGTCAACAGCCTGAGCCTTTAGTCTCTTGAGTTAATCAGGTAGTGAGGGCAATCTCAATACCTTTTAAGGAATCACTAGCTTAATTTGCATGGACGGGAAACATTAGGACATTGCTTTCACTATTGGCTGACAAAGACAGTAGAATAATTTGAGAAGTGGTCACTTCTAGTGAATCCAGGCAGTGCCTGGGTTTAAGGAGAACCCTGGTTCCTGATCCGTAGAACCAAAAGGAGCTGGAAAAGGGGGGGGGGGGGCTTTGAGAAACTAAGTGGACTTGGGAGAAGGAAGGCACAGATATCACTGAGAGAAAAAGTTGTGTACCCTGTGTCTCTTTAGCCTTGTGTTTCAAGGTTATTTGTCTAAAATAATGCTTCTGCCTTCCCTAAAACATTAAAGAACATTGCAGAGTCTGACTTCATGCTGTGACAATTAAGCCTCGTGAAACAGAAGCATATCTTCATTTGCTAAGCCTGGCTGGGCTAATAGTAGGATTGCCTTGGTTTTATGTGTCATTCCTGCAACATATCTGCTCTGTGACTAAGGCAAGATAATAAACTTTTCAGTTCTACAGGCAATTCTCTCAGTGTTTAAGGTACACGACAGTTAGGTCTGCATTATTGTAGGGAGTTTCCTACACAGATGAAATCATAGCTCTGAACAAAATATATTTGCCCTAATTAGAAGTACAAACTGTGAATTTGCTAATTGTGTTTTTCTCAATGCCGACAATTAGCTAGAATTCCATAATGAACGATAATTAATGCCTAGATGAATGGACAAACAGATGGATATAATGATGTTAAAAAATAACCTGCAGGCTTCAGAATGAATCTCAAAACAAGAAAACCAAGGAATATGCCTGTGGTTAGAACCCACACTGATACTACTTCGATAGATTAAGGAGCACACATGGCTTTCCTCCCCAGTAAGAGGATTCTACCTACACTGGAAATGTTGTAAAAGACAAATCATCATCCAATGAACATTGGGTCTTAGAATATTTTCTCTTATACTCTTTTTCTTTTTTGCTTTTTTTGGAAGGGGGAAAGTAGGACAGTTGGGGTTATGTGACTTGCCCAAGGTCACTCACATGGCTAGGTTTGTGTGTGTGTGTGTGTGTGTGTGTGTGTATGTGTTAAGTGTCTGAGGCTGGATTTGAACTCAGGTCCTCCTGACTCTAGGGCTGGTCCTCTATTCACTACACCACCTAGCCACCCCTTTCCCTTATACTCTTGACCCCTTCGCTACCCTCACCCAGCCTCTCAAATTTTGGATCAGACTTCTGGGACAACTTTCTGTTTGCCTTCCCACATCAGGGCCTTTTCCCCTTTTAGAGGGGATTCCCAGTTGTCTCTGGCATGGAGGAAGGCAGCCACTAGATGTGTCAGCCTTTAGAGGCTTTGCTGTTCATGTAAAAGGCCCAGAAAAGTTCAGAGACAATGACTTTACCACCAGACTTAGCTTTGCCTTGGTACCTTTTCCTCTAAGCCCTCATCTACACATAAAAGTGGAAATAACTTAGCATTAAAAAACACTGGAGGCGGAGCCAAGATGGCGGAGTAGAAGCAGGACCTTCCCGCTGCTCCGGCTTCCACCCTCCCCAATCCATGTAAAAAGGGGACTCTAAACAAACTTTGGAGCTGCAGAACCCACAAAATGACACAGAGAAGCTAACCTCCCGCTGAGGACAGCCCGGCAGGCCAGTAGGAATCGGCCAGCGCAGCACTCTGGGAGTGGAGCCCAGCACCATGCCGAGGCTTTAGCCCCAGGGCGGGCCTGACCAGCCGCCAGCCTGAGGGACTCCAGATCAGCAGCAGCTGTGGCCGTTTCCAGATTTATCAATACATAGATGCGAAGGACAAGGTGAAAGGCCAGTGCAGTCTGGACTTTGGGACCCAGTAAGTGGGAGTGCGTGGCTTTTACCCCCGGGGCGAGAAACCGCTGAGATGCCAGCACAGCCTGCCAGTGCCATGTGGCGGCTTTAGCTCCTGGCCTGCAGAGTATAGGGGGACCAAGCACCTGTCTGAGAGGTAATTGCCCTTGCTTTAACCTGCTTGGATCTGGATTGCAGTCTAGGATGGAGGTCCTGGGGTGTGTGTCCAGCTTGCCAGAGTGTGTGGAGACCTCAGAGAGGGCACCCATCTAATACCTCCGGTAGCTGAGAAAACCCCAGCGTTTAGGACGAAAACTCCCCTGTCTGGTGGCAGAGTCCTACTGTGGCAATAAGCCCAAAAGTCAAATAATTGAGTGGCAAAATGAGCAGGCAAAGGAAACAAAGCAGACAGAAGATTCCAACATTACACTCCTATTTTGGGGATAAGAAGGAGGAAGGCATGGAACAGGAGGAAAACAGTGAAGTCAGAACTCCTGCACCAAAAGCTTCAAAGGAAAATACAAGCTGGTTACAGGCCATAGAGGACCTTAAGAAGCAGATAAGAGAAGTAGAGGAAAAATTGGGAAGAGAAATGAGAACAATGCAAGAAAATTATGAAATGAGAGTCAACAGCCTGACTGAAGAAAATAATACCTTAAAAAACAGACTGACTCAAATGGCAAAGGAGGCTCAAAAAGGCAATGAGGAGAAGAATGCCTTAAAAAGTCGAATTTGCCAGATGGAAAAAGAATCTCAAAAGCTCACTGAGGAGAATCATTGCTTCAGAATTAGATTGGAGCAAATGGAAGCTAATGACTTTATGAGAAATCAAGATGCTGTCAAACAGATCCAAACAAATGAAAGAATAGAAGGCAATGTGAAATATCTCATGGGAAAAACCACTGACCTGGAAAATAGATCCAGGAGAGATCATTTAAAAATTATTGGACTACCTGAAAGCCATGACCAAAGTAAGAACCTAGAAATCATCCTCCAGGAAGTTCTCAAAGATAACAGCCCTGATGTTTTAGAACGAGAGGGCAAAATAGAGGTTGAAAGAATCCACCGATCACCTCCTGAAAAAGATCCCAAAAAGAAAACTCCTAGGAATATTATAGCCAGGTTCCGGAATTCCCAGATTAAGGAGAGAATATTACAAGCAGCCAGGAAGAAACAATTTGAATATTGTGGAAACACAATCAGGATAACCCAGGATCTGGCAGCTTCTACACTGAGGGATCGAAGGGCTTGGAATGTGATATTCCGGAGGTCAAGGGAGCTGGGATTAAAACCAAGAGTCACCTACTCAGCAAAACTGAGTATCATATTTCAGGGGAAAATATGGTCATTCAGTGGAATACAGGACTTTCAAGCATTCTTGCTGAAAAAACCAGAGTTGAATAGAAAATTTGACATTCATATACAAGAAGCAAGAGAAGCATGAGAAGGGAAAAGAAATCATAAGGAACTTATCAAAGTTGAACTATTAACATTCCTACATGGAAAAACAATAATTGTAACTTATTAAACTTTTCTCAGTAGTTGAAGGGATTAGAAATATATATATATATATGTATATATATGTCTTTATATGAGGGTATGCGGGCATATGAATACATATGTGAATGTGTGTATATATGTTTACAGGTATACATAGATAGAGGGCACAGGACCAATTTAATAGGAAGGGATGATATTTAAAAGGTGAAATTAAGAGGTGAGAGGAATATAATGAGAGGAGATGGGGAGAGACAGATTGGGGCAAACTATCTCATACAGAAGAGGCAAGGGAAAATGGTTACAATGGAGGGGAAGAACAGGAAGGCAAAAGGGAATGGGTCAACCTTATTCCTATTGAATCTGGCTTGAGGAGGGAGGGAAATAAACACTAAATAGGGGATCTCACCCTCCAGGAGAATAGGGGGGGAAGGGGATGAGAGGGGGGATGATGGAAGGGAGGACAGGCTGGGGGGCAGGGAAGTTGGAAGCACCCACATTTTTAAAAGGGACAGGATCAAAGTAGAGAATAGAACAAGTGGGAGGTGGGATAGGAGGGAGGGAAATATAGTCAGTCTTTTACAATATATCTACTATGTTATTGTTTTGCATTAGCCGCACATGTACAACCTATACTGAACTGCTTGCCTCCCCAGTGGGGGTGGGTGGCAGGGGGGGAAGGGAATGAATCTGGAATTCAAAGTTTTAAATTCAAATATACAAAAATAAATATACAGATCTTAACAATTATATGTGGGAGGGTGGGGGTGTGTATACTATTATTAATACCATCTTACATGTAATTAAGAAATAAGATATATAGGCACTGAGGCATAGAGATGCACTGGAAAAGTCGAAACGGGTATGGGAGAAAATATGGGAGAGAGCAGATTGGAAGTGGGGATATCCTATGGGACTGCTGTTTTGGGGGGATGGGGGGGAAAATGGGGAGAAAATTTGTAACTCAAAATCTGGTGGAAATGAATGATGTAAATCAGAAGTTAATAAAGCATAAAAAAAAAAAAACACTGGAGATCTAGAACCCCAGAATTATTTGGGTCACTAGACCTTATATAGACAGTGACAGATATAGTATATCCTTCAGAGATTAAAATCAAGATATATACAAAATGCTCACTAAAAGCTAGCATGAGGCAGTGAGCCTAGTAACCAGGATTTTATTCCAAAGAAAAAAGCATTAGCTCTTTAGATAGGAGTATTATTTTTTCCTGAAGAGCATAAATCTCAGGGCTAAGTAAGGGTCTTCTGCTGGAGATAAGAAGTCTCTTAGGCAAGATTCTGAAGGAGAATAAAGCACTCCTAAGGGAAAAAAGGGTAAGAGGAATCTCCATCCCACCCCAAAATAAACAAAACTCCTTGTTGCTGCTACTGTAGCTATGTGACTACTTTCCTTGAAGAACTATACTAGTCTCTAACTTTTTAACTAAAAGAACACTGCAGAGCCCACTCTTCAGATAAGAAAGAGGTACTGTAGGTGAGAAGTTAAGCTGAGACCGGAAGTTAGTTCACAGCTAGGAGTCCAGTGGGACTCTTGCCTTAGCTGTATCTCAAAGAGACATGAATTGCCCCGCTATACTTGGACCTTGACCATACATGCTCCCTACATGTGTGCATCATTACATGTGTTCTCATGCATGTTCACTTTTCCCATGGATGTTATATTTGTGGGAGAGTATTCCCTAAGTATACATGGTAAATGTGTTATTGTTATTTTTCTTACTGTGCCATTTGATTAAACGCCTTTGTTTTGAATTAATTGTGCCATCTGGATAATTATTAAAAGTAAATTTATTAGGTGGGGGCTTTTGAGTTCTGTTCTTAGTGGATTCAGATCTATAGAATATCTTGAGCCTGGAACATTAATATATCCCTGGGATCTCCTTCAAATTCTAATTTAAAAGATAGTTTTCTAGAAGCAGGTCACAAATAACCCTTTCTTAATACTTGTTATTATCTTTGGCATTTCTTGCAGACTAGTCATTAATTTTTTTCTTTTTCTTTTTTTTAATCAAAGAATTGTATATCTCTTCTGTAAGAGACAGAAATGTGACATTTGTCCCAGGGAATTTTAATTTCTCTCTCTCCCATCATCTTCTTTTTCCTCTTCTTTTCCCAACCCCCTCTCTTATGTACATAAAAAGAAAGGAAAGAAGGGGAATGAGAGGGCACTATTAATGCTAAATAAGGCTCTCATTTATTTTATTTTCTTTGACATATTAAGCACCACTGTGCTATAAAAATGCACAGTCCCATCTCCCATCAGATTTACGACTGAGGAAGACAGGCAAACATAAAGATACAAATGGAAAGTCAGAGTTTAATGGTTTTGCTCTCCAAATGGCCTTCCAAAAATCAGAAATGCATTTTAAATTCATGGTGGATATGATCTCCGTACATGAGATAAAAAAGTCTCAATTCCTAACAGAATTAAAATCTACAGTTGATATAAAATTGCACTTGTTTTTGAAATGTTACATATAGAATCCAGCTGACTCTAAATTTTTTTCAAATCCTCTATACTGGAGCTCACTGGATGGATGGTGATCAAAAATCAGATTTTACAGACAGCTTATTTCAAAATGCCATTGGGGACACATCACTGAAAACCTAGTCAAGGTTCCTGATGATTTTGTTGACCCTGTAAAAGCTATGGAAGAAAGATGAAATAGCTAAAGTTGACTCATAATACTAGATTATAGCAACCCTTAGGTGAACAAAGCATGTCATTGGAATGAATCTTCTTTGTTTAAGAAAGATACAGTAAATCTTGGGCTACTTAGGAATGACTCATTCTGTATACTGCAATTGAATCGGGTTTCTGTGGTTCATCTTCTTGACCTCTCTTTGCCCCATGTGACACTTGACCACCTTTTCCTCCTGAATACTCTCTCCTCTAGGTTTTTGTGATAGTAGTTTCTCTCGGTTTTCCTCTTACCTGTCCTAACACTCCTTCTTAGACTGTTTTGTTGGGTCTTTTACTCATATCATACCTACTAACTGTGGATGTAACCCAAGGCCTTGTCCAGGTTCAATTGTGTCTTTATTGTAGACTTTCTCACCTGGGTGATCTCATCATCTCCCATGGGTTCAGTTATCCTCTGTTGCAGATGACTATCAGATAGTGTATAAATTCAGCTCTGATCTCTTTCCTTAGCACCAATCCCACATCTACAACTGCCCATTGAACACTTTAAATGGAATGTCTTCTAGGCATCTCAAAAATATGTCCAAACAAAACTCTTTCCCCACAAACTTTCCCTTTTTTCCAAGTTTCATTATTACAAGAGGATAAAACCAGGTACCCAGTTTACAACCTTGATTTCATTCTTGATTCTTCACTTAACTCCATATATCCACTTGTCAGATCTTGTCAGCACCTTGCATATGTACTCTTCTCTCCATTTACAGCTTTAGTTCAGACCCACATTAGTTCTCACCTAAATAATAGCCTCTTGATTTGTCTCCCTGCCCTGAGTCTTCCCCTACTCCAAACCATCCTCCATGTAGCTAAAGTGCAGACCTAACCATATCATTCCCCTACTCAGTAAATCCTAATGACTCCCTAGATCTTTTAAGATGAAATTTAATCTCCTCTATTTGTTGTTTAAGTTTCCTTAGAACCTGGCCCTTTCTTCCCTTTCCAGTCTTCTTACATATTCCTTCCTTCTGTGGTCTGGGTTCCAGCTGTTCTACTTGCAGTTCCTCATCCATGGCACTCTGCCTCCCATCTCTACATCCTTGCGCTTGTTGTCAGTTGTAATGCTTTCTCTCCTCACCTCCAGATCTTTGAATGGTTGGCTTCTTCCCAGATTCAGCTCAAGCACTTCTATAGGAGGCTTTCTATAGGAGGTCCTTCTAGTTAGTAGAGCTCTCCAAGGTCACCTTGAATCTTTGTATGTATCTCGTACATGTTGCCTACATCATTAGAATATTATCTCCTTGAACGTCATATGCAGTAACAACAACATTGTGCAATGATCAACTTTGATAGACTTAGTTCTTCTCAGCAATACAATGATCCAAGACAATTCCAAAAGATTCATGATGGAAAATGCTATCCACACCCAGAGAAAGAACTATGGAGTCTGAATGCAGATCAAAGGATAATATTTTCTCTCTTTTTATTCTTTCTTGTGGGTTTTTTCCCTTTTGTTTTGGTCCTTCTTTCACAACACGACTAATGTGGAAATCTCTTTAATATGATTGTATTTGTATAGCCTATATCAGATTGCTTTGCTGTCTTGGGGGATGGGGTAGGGAGGGATAAAAAAATTTGGAGTTCAAAATCTAATAAAAGTGAATGTTGAAAAATATCTTTACATACAATTTAAAAAACAAAATACTCCTAAGTGGAAATGAAATAAAATAAATTGAATTCACTTGTAGAAAAAAAAGGAAGAAGGTAATCTCCTCGAAGACAGGACTTGTTTTCATTTCTTTCCTTCTCACTTCCCTCTTCTTCCTCTGTTTCTCCCATTTCTTCACTGTCCTTCCTTTCCACTGCTTAATACAGAACCTGACACATAGTAAGCACTGAATAAACTGTTTGCTAGATTTTTTTATTTGGTGATGTCTCAAAAACACCTTTAAGAGCTTCATTATTGTAATGTGTTGAAGGCAGATGTAGGTAGAGATAGTATTGTATATGGGACCAAGGCAGTGTGACTTTGTAGAAACCATGTTGTATTTGAAGTTAGGAAACTTGAATTCAAATCTAAACTCTGACAGTCACTGGTTAGGTGACCATTACCTAGTCACATGACTTTACTGAGTCTCAGTAGTAGACCTTAAAGCTAGGTGAAAAATGTGAGTTATTAATTATATGTCCAGCTTCATTACCTGCTGACCTAACTCATCCTTAAGCCTATACTTGGAAAAAATTCCCAATTTTTCCTTCAAGAGGTGACCTATGACTATGTACCTTTTAAGAGGAGGAATATGTTTTTTGTCTTTTTTTGTCTTTGTATTTCTGGTGCTTAGCAACTTAAACCAGTGCCTGGCACATAATATGTGGTTGATAAATGCTAAGTGACTGACTGACATTTCATTGTTATAGATGTTATATATGAATATATATTGTTATTATTCCGTAGTTTTTCAATCATGTCCAACTCTTCATGATCCAATTTAGGATTTTCTTGGCAAAGATACCTGAGTGGTTCATCATTTCCTTCTTCATTTTATTTGATAGATGAGGAAATTAAGGCAAATAGGGTTAAGTGACTTGCCCATGGTCACCCAGTCAGTAAGTATCTGAGATCACATTTGAACTCAGGTCTTTCTGACTTCAGGTGGGAAACTATTCACTGCCTTTACCTAAAGCTGCCCAATAGAGAACTCTAGGATAAGGAAATTCTTTCTTTTAAATCAGGTCAGCACCTTTTCTGCTACTTATATGCTTAGAGAGTTGTCTTTGGGCAATGCAAAGTTAAGAGACTTATTCAGGGTAATACAACTATGTGTCAAAGGCTGGACTGGAACCCAAGTCTTTCTGATTCCAAGCTTGATACGTGTTATCATGTTGCTTTTCCAAAATCAAACAAACAAAAAAATTCAATCCTACCCCAACCCCTTCCAAAAGACAGATTGGTTCTCCAAATTGCTGTGTAAAGGTGGGTAATTATTTTTCTATATTTAAATCTCAGCAACCTTCTAAATGACGGGCTGGACTATTAAAAGTCAAGAAGAAATGAGCAGTTATTGTTTCTAAAGGAGTAGCAAGGGGATTTGCTAATTCCAGCTGAACTATTGTTGAGAGGCATACACGAAAAAATTGCACCTGATTCCTCCCACAGGCAAACTTACATAGCTGTTATTTTACCAATAAATTTATGCAAACTCCAGCTCCTTTAAGATGTTAGGGCCACCAAGTGTGTTTGCTTTGTCAGCAGTAACCTGGGAAATGCTCTCTCTTAACAACTCCCACTGGGCAGGCTTCCTTCCACCTTTTTAGTTCTTAGTGAGTTTGAATGGGATCTTGACCCAGACTGCTTTGGGTTTCAGGTTTCCCTTTATCTGTTCTACTGAGGTTTAGTCATCTCTTATCATTATAGGGTTATTGTAGGTGCCCAGGATGAACCCCAGACAGTCCCAGGATGAGGCCAAGCTGGGTCAAACGGGCAGGTATCTCAAATGAGATTTTTGGCAGCATAGAATCATGTATTTAGAGCTGGCTAGGACAACATTTGCCATATAGGTAGCTGGGTGGTACACTGGGTAGAGGCCCTGACTTGTAGTTTGGAAGACCTTAGTTCAAATACTGCCTCCCTAACACTTACTAGCTGCGTGACTCTAAGCATGTCACTTAACCTTTATGGGCCTCAATTTCTTCATCTGGAAAGTGGGGACATACCTCTCAGGGTTGTTGTGAGGGTCGAATAAGATAATGTGTAAACCACTTTGCAAACCTTAAAGTGTTATATACATACTAGCTTGGATTCAGCTCTCTCATCTTGCAGATGAAGACACTGAGGCACATAGAAATTAAATGACTTATTAAAGGTTGTACTTTGTAAGAGAAGGAGTTAGTAGGGGAACCCTGGTTCCCTGATTCCAAAGTCAGTGAATAATCTTTCCATTGGACCACGCTACCTAAAGTCCTACACAAATGTTCTATATCTTTATTATTACCTAAACCAGTCCATAACCTCTCTACCAACCCTATCTGTACCAAAGTCCTTTAGAAAGGTTATTTCCTTTAGCCTTATTTTGCATTTATATAACGCTTTAAAGTTTTAAAATCACTTTAAAATATTTTATCTCCTTTTATTTTCAGGCAATTAAGAGGCACAGTGGATAGAGCACTGGGCTTGGAAGAAGGAAGTCATCTTCCTGAGTTCAAATCTGGTCTCAGACACTTACTTACTGTGTGACCGTGAGCAAGTCATTTAACCCTGTCTGCTTCAGTTTCTCCATCTGTAAAATGAGCTGGAGACGGACATAGCAAACCACTCTAGTATCTTTGCCAAGAAAACCCCAATGGGGTCATGGAAACAGACAGGACTGAACAACAGCCATAGTACCTACTCGTGCAGGATTTGTGCTAATCACTCTAAAATATTATTTGATCTGATCTGCACCTCTACCCTCGGAGGTTAGTACTTTTATTGTCTCTATGTTCTAGCCAAGGAAACTGAGGCACAGAAAGACTGGCCCAAGTTACTTTCCTAAGCTCATTTAATAGGAGTTAGTAGCAGAGCTAAGCCAGGAGCCCAAGTCCAGGCCTTACTGCCACTAACCTAACCCAGCCCAAATCTGACCACTCATTTATTAAATAAATAGTGGTTGGGAAGCTACTGTGTGCAGATGCTGTCTGTTCCCTGAGCACTTAGATGTACTGGTGTCGTATGTCCATTTGTGCTTGTGCTTTGGTAGTGGGTTATTGTTGTTTTCAAACTCTTTTTGACCTGTCAATTCAACTGAGATGGACTATGACTACAATATCTGTGTCTCCTCTCTGGGTGCCATGTATATACCATGTATACACATGTATATACCATGTATACACATGTATACACCAGGGGCTCAGTAAATGCTGGTGAGTGATTGCCATCCACAAAAAAGATGAGAAGCTTTTGTTGTTAGTGATTGCAATTAGAGTCAACACTCCCTTCTTGCCTAGGAACACTAAATTAATTCCTACCTGAGATTTTGTCATTTTAATTTGGTGAAACTATACAGAACCTTTCTGGTGGTTACCATTGACTGGCAGCTCCTTCAAGGCTGGGGACTCCTTCAATTTTTGTCTTAGTACTCTGGGGCCTAACACGGTGCCTGACATATAGGAGGTGCTGAATAAATGTTTGTTGACTTGAATATTTGTTGGATTGAATTAAAAATGGATCCTTCCCATTAGGAAAAGATTGGACTGCCCAGTGGTGCATTGGAGGAGAGCCAAATTAGAGTCAGCAGCTCAGAGTTCAATTCCTGACTAGTATTTACTATTTGGGTGAACTTGGGGAAGTCACTGACCCTCCTGGGGCTCCTCAGACTCTTCATCTACATAATGAGGAAGTTGGATAATCTGTCTTCTGATATCCTTTCTAGTTCTGAATCTATGATCTTATGATTCATGCATTGAGAGAAGTTAAATCCTTTGTGGTATATTTTAGTATCCATCGATAAATTCCAAAAACAAAAACATAACCCAACCCTACTCCCAAAGACAGGCTTGCTCTACAAATTGCTAGAAGGGACCCCAAAGGTCATTTAGTCCAATCTCCTCATTTTACAGAGGAGGAAACTGAGGTCCAGGGAAATCAAATTACTTGCCTACTGTCACATGTGAGATTTGAACTTGGGTCCTCTTGGGTCCAGCCGGTGTTCTTTCCACCATACCACACTGCCTTGTTGAAGGATGAACAAGTCAAAAGTGAGAAACTGATGTAAGGTAATCATTGCCGAGGTATCTGCTTGTACAGATGACATAGTTTTGATGAGACAGGTTTATCAGATTCATCTACAAGAAAATAAACATTGAAAGCAAAATGTGAGTATTTGAACCAGATCCCAATGCCCTTATGCAACAGAAAGAACATGACTCTATAAACAAACAAGGAAAATAACAGCAGCTGAAATAAGATATCTGAGGATGATATTTCAAAAAGGCAGAGAAGACATTAAAAAAGTAAGTAATTAAGTCAAACAAGGGTCCCCAGTACAAATACTAGGAGAAAGCCATCTGGAATTGGAGAAATGTGGGCCCAGAATGCCTGGAGAGTGAACTAAGAAAATGACAAAAACTAAAAATAAATGCAAAAAGCTAGGCCAAGGAGTAAAAAGATCAGGGGAAGAATGAAGGAGAATAAAAAGGCCCAGACTGAAAAGGTAAAAAGGAAGAAAGAAAATGCAGAGAAGGGTTATGAAGGATGAGTTCATGTATGCTCCCTGGGGATGGAGAGAAGGACTAAAAAACAAGTTCCAGGTGGTGAGGTGAAGTAGAAAAAACCCAGATCTGGAGTCAGGAGATTTGGGTTGTAGACCCAGGTCTATTACTGTCTATGTGAGCGTGAACAAATCACTTAACCTCTCTGGGCTCAGTTCCTCCATCTATAAAATGAGGAGGATGGATTAGATGAGCTCTCAACCCTCTTTTAGAGCTTGAAATCAGATGAGCTAAAATGAGTTTTTAGCCTGAGGCCTCTGAACTAGTCTTCAAAAATATTCTGATAAGTATATTTCAACATAATTGGTACCCTTTGCATTCCTATTTTACTTGATGCATTTAAAAACATTTTTTCTGAGAAGGGATCCATCCATCAGTTTTACTAGACTTCCAAAGGGGTCCATGACATAAAAAAGTGAAAGACCCCTGATAAAAATATAATAATATTATTATTACTATTTATATTACATAGTAATAATAGCTCACAATGAGGTAAGGCTTTAAACTTTAAAGAGAAATAGATCCCAGGATACCATGGGGCCACCAGTGGGGAGACTGTCCTTACATCTATACCCAGAGGAATTGGGTCATTTGGCAGCTTACTATTTAAACTAGAAGCAACATGGCTTAGTTCAGGGGTTCTTAACCTAGGGTCTATGAACTTAAAAAAATTTTTTGTTAACTTCACTTCAGTGTAATTACTTTCCATTGACATCCTATTTTATGCATTTAAAACATTATCCTGGGGCGGCTAGGAGGCGCAGTGAATAGAGTACTGACCCTGGAGTCAAGAGGACCTGACTTCAAATCTGGCCTCAGACACTTGACACACTTCTTAGCCGTGTGACCTTGGGCAAGTCACTTAACCCCAACTGTCCTGCCAAAAAGCAAAAAATAAATAAAGAATTTGCACTAGAAGACCTCCAAGGTCCCTTTCAACTCTAAATCTATCATTTTATAATAACTATAGTCAATTTCTCACTTGACACTATAAACCATATTCACTATGGAATGAAGGTGACAGGGTAACCCCTTCTAGCAATCAGATAGATTTGAGGGAGTGAGCTGAAAAAAGTATTTGAAGTCATTCTTCCACCAAAACTCCCCCTTCCCCAATCTCCCTAAATTATCATGTTACACTGGAAGGGGCATTAGGGATTTTCTTGTCAGTCCAAAACTGAGGAGCCAGAGAGAAACAATGAACTTGCCTAAGGTTGCAAAGAACTGAATTTCACCCTTACTGTCACTGAGGATGACAGCTATGGGAGAATGGGCTGAACAGATCGGTACATGAATGTAATGGGATCTTGTTGCATCATATGAAACAATGACTAAAGAATTCAGAGAAACATAAGAAAGCATATGAATTAGTACAGAGTGAAGATAAGAAGAACCTGGTAAATAATATGTGGAGGGATTATGTCAATATAAATGGAAAGATCAAAACAATGAAACTGGAGGCTCTGTAATTATAGTGATGAGCCTTAACCCAGATGAGAGTGGAGGAAATTCATCTCACTTCCTTCTTTGCAGAAGTGGAGAATTCTGGTTATGGAAGAACATAGCAGTTACTATGGCTCAATTGATAAGCATACTAGTTTTGCTGAACTGCCTTTTCACCCTCTTGTTTTTATTCTTTATTCCTAAGATTGGCTTGATGGGTAGGGGAAGGAGGAGGGATATACTCAGAAATGAAGATTTATAAATAAAAGATGTCAATATTTAAATAAAAAACAATGGAATATGATTTTTGCCTAATTTTCTCTGGGTGGTCTTGAGATGACAACATGGAACACTTTCCCTACCATAAGAATCATACCTTTCTTTGTTCCTTCTGCCTCTAGGATGACCTGCCTCCACTGGCTGACGTGACAGCTTTCTCATGGAGTCTCTGTGTTTTTAAGTAGTTTAATGTTACAATGAAGACAAGAGATCCTTACATTTGATTTAAACATTTTTAGTTAAAAGCATGTGTTTAGGCCACATCCATGCCTAGTCAGCATGGATTGATGGGAAAAATTGTAGCGAGGGAGAGTTTGCCTAAAGGCTCTCCGTTCTCTGTTCTAAAGAGATCAGAGAAAAAGGAAAAGGACCCATACATACACAAATATTTATAGCAGCTCTTTTTGTGGTGGCAAAGAATTGGATATTGAGGGGATGCCCATAAGCTGAGGAATGGTTGCACAAGTTGTAGTATGATTATGATGGAGTATTATTGTGCTATAAGAAACAACAAAAGAGATGGTTTCAGAAAAACCTGGGAAAACTTATATGAACTGATGCAAAGTGAAGTAAACGGAACCAGGAGAACATTGTACACAGTAACAGCAATATTACGATGATCATCAACTGTGTAAAACTTACCTCCTTTGAGCAATACAATTATCCATGACAATTCCAAAGAACTCATGATGAAAAATGCTATTCACCTGCAGAGATAGAGAGAACTGATAAACTCTGAGTACAGAGTGAAGCACAATTTTTTCACTTTATTTTTCTTCCTTTTTTTCAACATAGTTAATATGGAAACGTGTTTTGCATGATTTCACATGTATAATGCATATCATATTGCTTGTCTTCTCAGTGGGTGGTGGGAAGGGTTGGAGACAGGGAAAGAATATGGAACTAAGAATGTAAAACAATGAATGTTAAAATTTTTTTAAATGCAATTGGGAAATATTTAATGAAACAAATAAAAATATGTTAAAGAATAAAAATAAAATTTAAAAAGTGTCACATTGTAACACAGCCAGTTTTTCTGCTTGAAAAAAGAGCAAATGAAAGTGTTTGGAGCCTGTGAATAGGCCTTGCCTCGCCTGTCTGTCTGGGGATCGGACTGCTATTCACAGAATGAGTCATTCCTTGTACCTTCTGGCTTTCTTCCCTTTCAGTCTGCGGGAGAGAGAGCCTAGGGAGAGTGGGAGGAAGATGAGATAACAACTCCAAAAGAATAAGAACCACAGCATGGTTTGAAAGCCCCACTGCTTGCTGGAATTCTTCATGCAAAGCCTTTTCCTTTCTCCCTAAAGCCTGTGAGAGTCAATCTTTTACCATTCAAAGAATGTGTCTGTCTGGTAACAGCTTGGCTGGGGTCATCCCAGAAATGTTCCCAAGGCAATGTAATCTCAGGACCAATTATCATTTCAACAAGTCACACTGGAGAATCAGAGTAGATCAGAGTAGACAGAATTATAAAGCCTCCCAGTGAATATAGACAGGGCAACAGTAGAGTAGCTTGGATTCATCATCCTATTCAGGAAAGGGAATCATTTTGAGCTATCTTGCCTTCTGGGGGTCCAAGACAGAAGGAGAGCAAAATAAATAATTGAAGGCTTAATATCCCTTGTCTTTCATTCTCATTTCCCTTCTTTTTCCCTAGGATGTCTCGATGCTGTTTCTTCTTGTTAAAAACCCAAAGAAAAGATGAGACCAAATTCCATGAAATTGTCAATACTGGTAATTACGATTATTATGTTGGATACTTGAATTCATTGACTCTGTGGTTTCATTTCAAATGTGTATTTATGTTTTGTGCCCTTAAAATGAATATAAACTTTCATGGCTTACAATGCACACGAGGAGAGGAAAATGACAGGGAGAAAAGTCAAAATTTATACTTGGCGCTGTCTATTTTCTTGGGGCCTCTTTCTGTGACCCTAAGGCAATGTGGGGACAGTGAGTACAGTTAATATACTTGAATTAGATCCCTCTGAGTGTACCTCTCTCTTGGGTTGCTTCCCTTCAAGAATTGTTTCTTTCTTTCTTTTTTTGAAGGGGTTAGGCAATTGGGGTTGTGACTTGCCCAAGGTCACATGGCTAGTAAGAATTGTTTCTAAAAAGGCCCACTAACCATTTTCGGTTGGGAATCTGCTAACATGAAACCTCCTTGATAGCTTTCAGGTAAATTGTTCACTTTTTTTTGGGGGGGGGGGGAGAAGGGAGGTTTATCAATGCAATTATATCCTCTCCAACGTGCTGAGTCTGTTGCTTACCTGTACATGCACACTTATCAATCATGCCTGAACCTTTCTGGAAAAGGTAATTGTTAAGTGAGGCTGAGAGACAGACTCATTCAGGCTTGTCAGTGAAATCTGAGGCTGGGAAAATCAGAATTTGAAAAGCCCCAATTAAGCAATCAGAGGTTGTGAGTAATGCCTACCTTCCCTAACCTTCTGGGCTCTTGGGCTTCCAATTATTCTGGAAATGGAGTACAGAACAAGCTCAATCCTTTCCCTGGACATTGATCAACATTATGAGGCAGAGTATGGCTGTCAGGCCAATGACAGGGACTGAATGGAATTACCTGTAGGTGGTCTACATAATGCCACCAGAAAGGGAAAGCTTGCAATTAAACCATTTCATTTAACCAATGTAGGCAGCTAGACTGGATAATACAGGGTTAAGTTGAAACTCTTAATAGATTTTAGGTTTGAGGTTTGAAATCTGCCTATTGAAATCCTACCTTATTAAGCCCCAGTTCAAATGTTATTTCATGGTAACACAACATAGAGAATACCAAAAATGAATAAGACACTGTCCCTACCCTCAAGGAGCTTTTATACTCTAGTAGAGAAGTTATTACTGTATTCAAGAACGAGACTATAAAGTAGAAAATGAGAACATAAAAGGAACACAAAGCACCATGAAAGACCTAGAGAAAAGAGAGCTAACTTCCAGGTGGAGGAAATCCAGAAGAGGTCCTACACAAGTGTTACCTCTTCGTTTCAGTTCTGCAGTTAGGGAGCTAGGTAACTCCATGGATAGAGAACTGGGCTTAGAATCAGGAGGACTTGAATTCAAATTTGGCCTCAGACATTTATTAGCTGGGCAAGTCACTTAATCACTGTCTGCCTCAGTTTACTCATCTGTAAAATGGGGATAATAATAGCACCTCCCTCTCAGGGTTGTTTGAGGAACAAATAAGATAATAACTGTGAAGTGCTTAACACAGTGCCTGGTACACAGTAGGCACTTAATAAATGCTTGTTCCCTTCCCTTCTTCCCTACAAAGCACCAACTGTGTTAGGGCTATAAAGACAAAATCAATAATTTATGTCCTTAGGGAATACTATATTAAGTAGTTTTTGATGGGATCAAGGGAAGGACTAAGCAAAGAGCTTTTGAGGAAGGAGAGAGAGCTGCTAGCTGGGAGCTTCAGGGAAAGTCTCATGGAGATGATGATGCCTGAGGGTGTGTGTGTGTGTGTGTGTGTGTGTGTGTGTGTGTGTGTGTGTGTG
>NW_027187345.1:7569216-7577089 GCF_028583685.1 Petaurus breviceps papuanus
TGTGTGTGTGTGTGTGTGTGTGTGTGTGTGTGTGTGTGTGTGTGTGTTGTCCTTTATTCTCTCAAAGAGGACCATGACATCAGGGAGTTGATGACATGACTTGCAGTTGACTTTGATTTGAGTGCAGGAGGGCTGTGCAAGGTCACCAGCCTCACTCTCTTCTCCAGAGCCATCTGGGTCCAGTGGCCAGATATTGATCAGGTGGGCTGGAGATGGCCCAGGATGCAATGGCAGCCCTTTTAAACTAAGGTCTTTTCAAGTCCTCACTTTGAGTGAGGCAAAGCCCATTTGGTGAATGGGGCTGCTGAGCCTTATCAAAAGAGGGATTGACCCATGTGAATGCATGGGCAGATTGGAGAAAGGCAAATAATTCAGTCCAGCTGAAATATAGAACTGTATAAAGGAGATATCTATGAAGTGATTGCAGAAAGATAGCCAGATTGTTGAGGGTGAGCTTTAAATGCCAAGCTGAGAAGTAGAAAACAGGGAAGCACAAGTGGTTTTGGAGCAGAGATTGGACATGGAGATACCTCTATTTTAGGAAAATTATTTTGGCAGCTGCATGGAAGCTGGACTGGACAGAGGAGAGGCAGAAACTTTATTAGGACTCAAGCATGATAGTCCAGACCCTGAGGTAATAAAAACCTAAACTAGCATGGTGGACACATGAGTGGAGAGAAGGGGAAAGAAGCAAGCGATATTACAATGGTAGAAATCAGTGGGATTTGGGGAACTAATTGGATATGGGTGCTAAGGAAGAGGGATAATTCCAAAATGACTCTGAAGTTACGAGCTCAAGTGACTAGGAAAATGGTGTGCTTATACGCATAGTAGGTACTTAATAAAAACTTGCTGCTATAGAACTATAGAACTAATATCTACCAGTGTTCTCCCTTATATGAATTAGGCCTATGCCTCCTCCATGCCCCAGCATGTTAGGCCCTTACTTTCCCTCTCCCTCCTTGCAATGGGAAAATGTATAAAGAGGGAAAAGGGTCCAAGACAGAGACACCACGAGTTAGGTAAAGCCCTATAGATACCTTTGTGCTTTACACATAACTTTTGAATTTTGTTAATATTTGACTCAATAGGATAATTGTAAAATTTTACTTCATTTTATAAAGAATTATGACCATTTCTCCTTAACCCCTAGAAAAATTCTCAAATTTTTCTCTCAGTTTTTGGGTAAAAAGTTCTGATGCCAAATCACTAAAGAGATAATGAGTCAATGAAAGCCAACAAAGAAAAGCAGTGAGGAGAGTGTTTCTTTCCTACATACTTAGTGTCACTTGCCTAACCTCCAGACTCTCTCCTGGTTTCCTGTTCTCCTTTACTGTCTCCTCAAGGCCATTCCTATCACAAGTCTTCTCCATGTGATTTACAATAAAAATTAACAACCTACTCGTTAATAGTTTGCATGTGTGGTTCATGTACTGGTAGTCAGTGATGTCCTATGGTAATGTAAAGTGGAGGGGGAGTTTCTTCAAGTCAGACTTCAAGCAGTTAAATTGGCAGTCAAGTATCCACAAGCTTGCTCTTCTGATTAAGAGACTCTTAAATGTCATTTCTTAAGTAAGTACACAAATAAAATCTGCTCCCCTAATTGGGAGTTAAAATTGGAGACTTAAGCACAAAAGATAGAAATGGAACTTTCTGGAAGAATGTAAGTTGCTTGGAAGAATGTAAGCTACACAAGAGCAAGAAACTGTTTTCCAGCCTTTGTATCACCATGCACCTATCATAAGGGTTTGCCCTTGATTGGTGCATTGGATAATTTTGGATAGTTTGGGGGCCTTGCAACTTATGGATCATAGTTACCTGCAATTATAATAGTAACTCACATTTAAATATATATATATATATAAAATGCATATGTGTATGTGTATCTTTAAGGTTTGAAGAGTACTTTCCCCACAATAACCCTTATAACATGTAACCTATTTCCCCTGCAAGGATTCTCCATCTGAACTGATTGAGTCCCATTTTGAGAATTTGACTCTAAAAGTTAAATCTTGTGTTAGTTCATTGGTTCAATTTAGATCAATCTGAAAAAGTCACCAAAATAAAATTTGTGTCCTTCACATCTAAGAAGTTACAAATATGGGTGGTAGCATCCCCAAATCTTGCACAGGCATTCAACATACAATATAGTTATTGCTTATGGGACAGCCTTTATTTCACTCCTATAGAATATGCTTAAAAATATAAGGACACAGGAACCTATAAACAAATTTAGCAGAATAGAGTATTCAAATAGCCCATCATTTCCTGTGAAAAGAGATTTGAACTTGCGGCAACTGTCAGAGTGGCCCTGCATTATTCTAATGAGTCTCTCCCTTAGAACCCTGCACAGTATCTTTAAAACTCATGGTATTATCTTGTGGTTGGTCTCTTCCCCAAAGTAAAGGTGCTTTGTATCTTGCTGAGCACACAAACACCTTCTCACAGTAATATTGTGCAGTGTTGGCAAAATCCAGATCTACTGGGCCCTCTTGGCTTAGCCCAAGTACTCTAGTTTGAGGATGATTCTGTTGGCTGAGTTTGTCTCCCTTGGGTCAGTTTATGCTCAGCTCTTGACCTCAGGAACAGGATGTCTTGAATTTAGTGTTGTCCATTAGGTAACTACAAGGCTGGAGGTGTCCATTCTCAGAACTGAGGAACAAGAATTCACTTCTTAGACCCTGAGTAAGTACATGTTCCCCACTGCCATGTGCTTCTACTATAAACTGCCATTTCAGAGAAATCTTCTCTCTTCTATCTTGCTACATTCCAGCCTGGAAGTCAAAGGGTCACACAAATAAACCATCCCAGTCTAAAAAAGGTACTGCAGTCCAGAACTCATGCTTACAAACTGTAGGGATGGTTGTTTCTCTTGTAAGAGCTGATCCCTTTGGTCCTCAATCAACCAGTCATCAGAAGGAGCCCTAGCCACTAATTATAATTCATTGACCTCTCGGAGAGGGACCAGTGCATAAGTCTCTTAGCAAGGGGCTAGGGTGCACGTCTACATTCATGGGACATACCCCTTCTTGACAAAGGTTTGTGCCTTGTAATTTTATCATGTTGTTTGCAAGGATTCATCACATTGATCGAGTCTCTCCAGATCAACCCCAATTATCCCCAATACAATCATCACTTTATTCTCTCTGAAAAACTTTGGAATCAATTGTGTAACATGGGAGACACTGGCAAAGGACCACCCAGTGTGGCATGCACACATCAAAGAAGGAATTGTGCTCTATGAGCAAAGGAGAATTGAAGTACCTTAAAAGAAATGCAAGATGCACAAATTTAGAGAACTCACCCCAAAAGTTCACATGGACTATTTGTACCCAACTTATGGTAGAACCTTCTGTGCTTGTATTGGTTTGATCAGTCATAGTTGGTTGGACACATTGTGACTTGATGCTATTTTGGTCCTCTTAGAGATTGAAGGACCACAACCAACCAATGTTGCTTCATTTATTATTTGTTCATAAGTCTTCCTGCACCTCTCTGAATTCTTTATATTTATTGTTGGTTCTTGTTTTTTTGCTTTTTGGAGGGCAACCGAGGTTAAGTGACTTGCCCAAGGTCACATGGCTAGTTTTTGTGTTAAGTGTCTGAGGTCAGATTTGAACTCAGGTCCTCCCAACTCCTGGGCTGGTGCTCTATTCACTAAGCCACCTAGCCGCCCCTATATTTATTGTTTCTTAAGACAATACAGTAATACACATTACATTCAAGTACTACAACTTGTTTAGGCATTCCCCAAATGAAGAGCATCTCCTATTTTTCTAATTCTTTGCTCTCAAAAAAGTGCTGCTATGAATATTTTTGAAATACATGAGTCAGTTCTTTTAGTCTTTGACTTCTTTGGAGTATATGACTAGAAGTGGAATCTCAGCATCAAAGGATATGGGCATTTTAGTTCCCCCTTTTTTTGGTTAGGTTGGTCATTTATATTATATTGTTTTTTATTTTTTAAAATATACTTTGTTAAAGATTTCCTATTTACATTTTATTTTTAAAATTTTGTTAATACTTTATTTTTTCCAATTATATGTGAAAATTTTTAAAAATTTATTTATTTACTTTTAGTTTACAACATTCAGTTCCACAATCCCTTGAGTTCCAAATTTTCTTCCCCGTTCTCTCCTCCCCTCTCTCCCCCCATGGTGTCATGCAATCAAATATAGGTTTTAAAAATACCTAAATATGAAAAAATTTTAAAACATTCTTTTAAAAAATTTTGAGTTCCATATTCCCTCTTTTCTTACCTTCCTCTTCCTTGAGAAGACAAGCAATTTGATATAAATTTAACACATGCAATCATATAAAACATATTTCCATATTAGCCGTGTTACAAAAGAAAACACAGAGCAAAAAATAAAATCCAAGAAAAATAAAGTAAAAAGAAGTACGCTTCAATCTGCATTCAGATTCCATCAGTTCTTTCTCTGGTGGTGGATAACATTTTTCATCACAAGTACTTCAGAATTGTCTCAGATCATTATATTGGTGAGAATAACTAAGTCATTCACAGTTGATTATCGTAAAATATTGCTGCTACTGTGTACAATGTTCTTCTGGTTCTGTTCATTTCACTTTGTTTCAGTCCATGGAAGTCTTTCTAGGTTTTTCTGAAATCATCCTTCTCATTTCTTATAGCACAATAGTATTCCATCACAATCATATACCACAGTTTGTTTAGTCATCCCTAATTGATTGGCATCCCCTTCATCTTTGACACCACAAAAAAAAAAAAAAACCTTCTTTAAATGTTTTTGTACATATAGACCCTTTTCTTTTTCTTTTTAACCTCTTTGCCATACTGACCTAGTAGGGGTATTGCTTGTTCAAAGGTAATGCACAATTTTATAGCCCGTTAAGCATAGTTCCAAACTGCTCTCCAGTTCACAACTCCACCAACAATTAATGTGTCCCAATTTTCCCACACCTTGTCCAACATTTATCATTTTTTTTTATCATATTAGCCAATCTTATAGGTGTGGAGAGAATAAAAACTAAAGAATTAAAAGTAAATGTTGCAAAATTACAAAGAAGAAGCATAACCCCAAAGGAGAGATATGAAAAGATACTCCCACTCTATTACTTAGCAAAAGTAGGAATTCAAAAGAGTGGAGCATTGCATATATTTTCATACTTTTAAAAATGTATTGATTGATATTGTTGATTTTTTTCTCTTCATCCCCTTTCATTTTCTTTTTCTTAACAACACTACTTGATTTGGGTGTCTCTGGGAGAATGGAGGGGAAGGGATAATGGGAAAAAATTTGAGATGTATGAACAAAAGATATCAATGAAGAAAAATGTTTTTTCATGAACGCTTTTTTTGTGTCAAATGTCTGAATGAATGAAAAATCACCTGTGAAATACTTAGAATATGCTAGACATTGTGCTAAACCCTAGAATACGAATACAAAAATCATTCCCTACCCTCCAGAATTCACATTCTTATGGGGGAGAAAATACATCTAGGGGAGTGCTGGCCAGGGAAGGGTAAATTCCCAGGTATGGTGAATGGAATCTTGGGCAATGGAGTCATGCCAACTTCCCAGAAGCAATGATAGCTTTGATTAGTTTGCTGTAAAGACTTAGCAGTTTTTTTTCCCATAAAAATGCATCCGTTTAACTGGGGGAAACAAGTAGCCATCAAGATAGTAATTCTCTGCAGACCTACCCTTGAGTCATTATTCACAAAGTGGTTGTCGATTTTAAGTTCATCATTATTGATTTTTAAACTAAACCAACAACAGAAACCAAAGCAACTATTCTTTTTGCCACCAACTGTCAGATAAAGTACAGAGAACAAACAGATCATGAAGGTGGAATGGTGAAATATTCTTTTCCCCCCATACTCTTATGAAATCTCAAACTCTCCATCATCCCATAAATGATCATAGAGATAATGGGGTTATATTTTAAAAGTATGACAATTCATGAATATTTATTTGATCCCAGAGTGGCCAGTTTATTTGAATAAATGTTGGAGTTGTTTTTATAGGAGCTATTTAATAGGAAGAACAAAATGGCTGTGAATGCATTTGGGAAACAGTATT
The DNA here is from genome assembly GCF_028583685.1 of Petaurus breviceps papuanus. Taxonomy (NCBI): domain Eukaryota; kingdom Metazoa; phylum Chordata; class Mammalia; order Diprotodontia; family Petauridae; genus Petaurus; species Petaurus breviceps. The sequence goes on from NW_027187345.1 coordinate 7,575,279, forward strand.
TTGACCAGTCCTTAGCACAAAACTGCATTTTCTCCTTTCAGTATTCTTTCATTGCTACCATGTGCTGGTGAATGGAAGACCATAATATCCAAAGAAACAAAACTGTAGGTGCCTCAAAAGACAATCGAGGCACATGGTGGGCATTCATCAACTGTAGCATACTATCCTTAATGACTTGTGTGCAAGAATGGACATAAAAATGTCTATCTAGGAAATTTATAATCAGAAAAAGAGGTGAGTATATCACATAGCACAGATAACACACAGACAATTCAAATGATGTTCTGGTACTCACATAATTAAAAGACCTAAAGGAAGACCCACAGTGCTTTAGGTAGATGGATCTGTGGAGAATCAATTCATTAATCAACATTTCTTAAGTTCCTACTATGTGCCAAGCACTGTGCTAAGAGCTGAAGAATTCATATGATAGCGTAGACAAAAATCCTACAAGATAAGAAGGAACAATTGGTTAGCAATCTGTATCACTGGGGGGACTAATGAGGAGGAGACCATGGCACCATTATAGTATGGAAGAAATGAATTAGAAGAAAGTGGGATGTTTCAGTCTAGGCAACATAAGAGACAGAAAAAAAAATACATAGTGGGCATCAGTCCTGGATAGCCCCGTTCCACAGCATTGATGGTAATAGGGGAGAGATAAAGGGGGCTGGAATTTCAAGGAATATCATCTCATGAGATATATGGTATAAGGAATATAAATGTAGCTTATTTGTCAAACTCTATTACAGAGGATGAAGAAATAGAGACACTCTATGAAGGCCTTAATAAGGTTCTCCAAACTAAGCCAACCTACAATTTGCCCCACTTTCTGTCTCCTTAGTAATACCTACTATTAGGTATTACCTACCTAATCAGCTCAACCTGATCTATTCAAGCAAGACTGATACTCAGTAACTTCGATAAAAAGTTGATTTACTTCACTTTGCATCAGATCATATAAATCTCTGTAGTTTTCATAATCATCATTTCTTACAAGATAGTAGCAATCCAACCCATTCATGGACCACAATTTGTTTAGCCATTCCCCAGCTGATGAGAACCAAATTGTTCTCCAGTCCTTTTTCTATCACAAAATGTGATGCTAGTAATGCTAGTACTATTTTGTTGCAAATGTATCTATCTCTGACCTCCCTGGATGTATGGGTGTGTGTATACATACACATGCATGTGAATGTACATATGTATGTGTGAACACATATATGTTTGTTGTTTGTCATTCATTTTCAAAGAGGACCGATGACATCACATGACTGGCAAGTGAATTGAAGTGAGACAGAGTTGCACAAAGTTGTCAGCTTCACTCTCTCCCCCTGAGTCATCAAAGTCCAATGGTAGGACAAAGGTCAAGATGACTGGTGATGGTTTGGGATGCAGTGGATGAGCTTGGTGTCTTTGATACCTGACCAAACTCTAAGTTGCCCACAGCACCTGCTTCAGTCACCTTCCTGGCCATTGGAAAAAATTGTTCTCATTTACCCATTCTTCCACAGGAAGTGTTCACACACTTGGAGTAGATATCCGCCTAACTCACTGAGGAGTTTGAAACCCATCAGTTATCCTCTATCTGGTTTAGCCTGTCTACCAAGATGGTTTTACTGGGATGTGGCTGCTCTGTATGCTACAGATTCTTAGAGCCAAAAGCATGAGTTAGGTGACAGGTAGACATCAAAGTTGGATGAGTAGCCCTAAAAAGGGCTTGGCAAACCCTCACACCAGAGGTCCTAGTCCTTCCTGATCACTACACACACACACACACACACACACACACACACACACACACACACACA
>NW_027187345.1:7577099-7577659 GCF_028583685.1 Petaurus breviceps papuanus
ACACACACACACACACACACACACACACACACACACACACACACACAAACACACACACATCCCTATATACATATATACACATAAATATAGTCATATATACACCTAACAATGGAACCTCTGGGACAAAGGGCATGGACATTTTAATACATTTCTTAACGTAATTCCAAATGCACAGCAGTAATTTCTCTTACCCATCTTTTAAAAAAATTATGAATTTTGACAAATATGAACATTTCTGTATGCAAAGAATAGCAAAGAACATATAGCTTTTTAAAGCACATATTAAATTTAACACACTAGTACCAAGATTTTTGCCCTAATTGTCAGTCTCCCCATCTGGATTTCCTTCTGTTCTCTGCTGTGTATTTTCTAATATTTCATTGAGATCCTTTCCTTCTCTCCTCTCCTCTCCTCTCCTTTTCCCTTTCCCCTTTCCCCTTTCCCCTTTTCCCTTTCCCCTTTCCCCTTTCCCCTTTCCTCTCCCCTCTCCTTCCCTTCCCTCTCCTTCCCTTCCCTTCCCTTCCCTCTCCTTCCCTTCCCTTCCCTTCCCTCCCCTTCCC
>NW_027187345.1:7578059-7756963 GCF_028583685.1 Petaurus breviceps papuanus
TTCCTTCCTTCCTTCCTTCCTTCCTTCCTTCCTTCCTTCCTTCCTTTCTTTCTTTCTTTCTTTCTTTCTTTCTTTCTTTCTTTCTTTCTTTCTTTCTTTCTTTCTCTTTTTTTAGTATCTCTATCATCCCTCACATAAAATTTCTCCACCCAGTAAAAGCCCTTTTTTGCATCAAATAAACATAATCAAGGAAAATAAATTTATGTATTTGCCATGTCTGAAAATGTTTAGCCTATCAATCACCTCTCTGCTTAACAGTCATTTCTGAATCAACTGTTTGTGTTCAGTCAGATATTGACTATTTGGAAAAAAAGGCCAAAACAAATACGAAATTAGTGGGGGGGGGGAGGGGGAATGAGGCTTATGGCAGCTACAACCTCTCTTGTTTAAAGAACTTGTCAGTAAAATCAATGATATTATCAAGATTTCATAGGAAAGGTTAAGCAATGAAAAATTGAAAGGCAGAAACTAAAAGATCCCAGAAACTATCTCAGCCAGCAATCTCTTTGCCAAGTGAAGAAACATGGTAGCCAAGTACAACATCAGTTAAGAACATAAGCTCATTTTTAAATAGTGTGGATGAGAATGAAATAAGATTATAAGTATCAGAAAACATAACAGAAAGAAGCAGTTAAGGGGAAAATGAGTCTATAGAGAGCTTTTATTAGATAAGTTAGATAATGCCAAAGACATTTGTAGATGAAACCAGAAGACAACAAATAGATAAGAAATGAAACAGATCCACTGTTGCATCCATAATTATCTCTTCTCATCAGTGGCAATGGGAGAAGCACAGCATTCAGTCTCTATAACTTTAGTACCCAATATGAAGAAGTGAGAATGTTGCTGAACATATGAAACCAGGAAGAGTGGCTGGACCTAGAGCCATACCTAGTATGGGGTAACAGGGGCTTTGCCCCAGGGTACCAACTTCTGAGCAATATACACTTCCTTTCTTTAGTAATCATGCCACAGAGATGGCCAATGGAAGACATTGGTGGGAAGCAAATATACCCTTCTGGATGCCAGGACTCTGGGAAGGAGAGAGGAGGTATTATTTCCTCTTCTTGATCCCACTTGCCAAGAGTCTTGTGGCCATCACACTCTCCTGGGCCACCATATCCTCATCATACTCCACTAGATTAAGGCATGCTATTTTAACGTTTAATGTTAAATAATTATTCTGGGGACCCCTGAAACATGGAACATCCAGAGTCACATTTGAGACAGGATCAGTGTGATCACTGTGGTATGTGCCAGCTTCAAAATATCCTGAAATTTCTGTCCCATCCCTTTATTATTCAACTGTACTTGTTCTAGGTCTTGTAATTCCAATTTAGGGCTTTAGGCAGACTTGACCCAAATACTCTAGAAGACAGTGCAGCAAAATTTTATTTATTTTTTACTTTAATAATATTTTCTTTTTCCCAGTTACAAGTAAAAACAATTTTAACATTAATTTTTTTAAAATTTAAGCTCCAAATTCTCTTCTTCTCCCTTTCCCTGTGACAGTAAGCAATTTGTTATAGGTTATATGTGTGAAATCATGCAAAACATATTTCCATATTACTCCATATTATGAAAGAAGACAAACCTAAAAAAATCCACAAAAAATAAAGTGAAAAATAATATGCTTCAATTTGCATCCAGACTCAATCAGTTCTTTCCTTAATGATGGATAACATTTTTCATCATAAGACCTTCAGAATTGTCTTGGATCATTGTATTGCTGAGAACAACTAAGTTATTCACAGTTGATCATCATACTATATTGTACTGTGTACAATGTTCTCCTGGTTCAGCTCAGTTCATTTTGCATGAGTGTAAGACTTTCCAGGTTTTTCTGAAATCTACTTGCTCATCATTTCTTATAGCACAATAGTATTCCTTCACAATCTTACCCCATGACTTGTTCAGCTGCTCCCCAATTGATGGACATCCCCTCAATTTCCAATTCTTTGCCACCACAAAAACAGCTAGTGTAACACAATTTTAAAGGCATTCAGGGATGAATTTTTAAGAAAAAAAAAACATTTAAAGCAGCATCATGCCTCAACACAAATACTTTATTTTGATTTATTGTGTAGTAAGATTATTTCACACAGGGTAGTGGTGGTTATTTTTTTTAATTATTTTCAAGTATCATTCTCATTTCTCTTCCCATTTTTTCCTCCACTTCTCTTATTTGGTTTTCAAAATCCTTCCTGAGCTCCTCTGTGGCCCATAACCAATTCATATTTTTCTTGGAAGCTTTTGATACAGGAGTTCTGACTTCATTGTCTTCCTCCTGTTCCATGCTTTGATCCTTTTTGTCCCCCAAATAGGAATCTAAAGTCAGATTGCTATGCTTGCTTTGCTTCCTTTGCTTGCTCATGTTGCCACTCAATTACTTGACTTTTGAGCTTTTTGCCACAGTAGAACTCTGCTTCCAGAGAGGAGAGTTTTGTCCCAAATCGCTGGGGTTTTCACAGCTGCTGGAGCTATTAGTTGGGTGCCCTCTCTGAAGCCTCCACTGGCTCTGGCACCCGGTCAAGAGGGTTTTTTTTTTAATAGATGAGATCATAGACAACACTACTTTTTTTTTTTAATAAACTGAGATTATAGCAATTATCAACCCTTATTCCTACTTTTTGTTTGTTTTATTTTTATTTTGGATTAATAAATTCCTTACTCTTAGAAAAAGAAATCAAAGTCATTTTTGTAATATAATTAATTTTGTGTTTCCTTGGGCTTGAGTCCTGGCCTTCAATTGTTTGGGAGATCTACTTAATTTTAAATCAAAAATAACATGTTTGAGTTGAGACAAATTGCTCTTTTTTGAGAGGGCAAAGAAAAGAGAGGAGGATCATGAGGGAAGGAAGATCGTATAATAGTTTGGGCTTTTGAGGGGGTAGAACTCCTTAGTCACTATTGATACTATTAAGTAAACTTGTGCTTCTTTTTTAAAGCAGTAAAAACAATTCTGTGGGTAATACTTCAGGGCTCCCTGCTCTGTTTCTAAATGCCCTCTGCTCCCTGCCCCTCCAACCTACTGCTTCTGAATTATTTTGTGGATCAAGGTCTCTTCCTTTGTAGGCCTGTGTTGTACAGGCTTTTTAGCAGGGTCCAATTTCTTCAAAACCCAAACCAGGGATCCACATGCTTCACTGGTATTCTAGAGGTAGTTGGACATCTTCCCCTCCAAAGTATTGGACTAACAATGCAGGACAAGTTGGCAGCAGTCCCCAGGGACTGATGAAATCATGCGGCATCTTCAGTAGCATCCATCAGCTGTCTACATTTCAACTGGTCTCACACTGGGATCTACTTCTCTGAAATGAAAAGTGATTTCCATAATTTCTTCTTAGTCAAAACTCAATTACTGAACAGAACAATTTCCTCTCTCCTTGAGGGCCCAATGACATTTCCCACTATTGCCATGAGTTTTGGATATGTGCATCTATGGGTGAAGGCTTTGGCTTGTATAAGCATATGTGTGTGGAACTGTTTCTAGTGGATTCTGGTTTTATGACGAAAAGCTAAAGAGGTTGGATCAGGGCTGAACAACCTTGGTTGGTTCATAATCTCCCTAAATTTTGCTGTCAGTTGATGGAATTTATTGAGATCTTGTTTCTTTGTGGGATTGTGGGGCAAATGAGGTCAGTAAAAGGCTGTAGCATCTAATCTTTCTATAATTTATAGGCTTTTAATTTATATTCCAAGCCCAACTCTCTGGTTTCTCATTGTCTTACCATAGATTTGAGAAGGTTCAAAATATCAAGTCTCATACAAAGAAACATGGAGTTTACAAGACAGTGAAGTAAGCCAGTTTTATTGAGAAAAGAGAACTCATAAAATAAGGGGCAGCTCCCTGGTGAAGTAGATAGAATTCAAGGTCTGCAGTCAGGAGCACCTGGGTTTAAATATGGCCTCAGGCACTTACTTGCTAGGTGACCTTAGTCACTTAACCCTGTTTGCCTTAGTTATTCATCTGTAAAATTATTCTATAAACTTTGTGGCTTTGTCTGATAAACTGACTGATGTTTAAGTCATTGTTTGTATGGGAAAATATATCATAACTTTCTTTTTTAAAAAAATTATTTTTAGTTTTCAACATTCATTTCCACAAGATTTTGAATTACAAATTTTCTCCCTGTCTTTCCCCTACCCCCCACCCCAATATACCAAGCCTACTGAATACCTCTTCCCCAATCTACTCTCTCTTATATCCTCCACCATACTTCCTCTAACTTTCTAGTAGGGCAAGATGGATTTCTATACCCCAGTGCTTGTATATCTTATTTCCTAGTTGTATGTAAAAAAAAATAACTTTTTTAACATTTGTTTTTAAAAGTTTGATTTCCAGATTCTTTCCCTTCTTCCCTCCTCACCCACCCCCACTGGGAAGATAAACAGTTTAATATAGGTTGTATATGTGTAGTTACGCAAAATGTTTCCATAGTAGTTATATTGTGAAAGACTAACTATATTTCCTTCCATCCTATCCTGTCCCCCACTTATTCTATTTTCTTCTTTGACCCTGTCACTTTTCAAATGCATGTGCTTCTAACTACCCTCTCCCCCAATCTGCCCTCCTTTCTATCATCCCGCCTCTTATCCCCTTCCCCCCTACTTTCCTGTAGGGCAAGATACCCAAATGAGTGTGTACATTATTCCCCTCCTTAAGCCAAATTCAATGAGAGTAAAGTTGACACATTCCCTTTCACCTTCCTGCTCTTCCCCCCATTGTAACAATTTTCTCTTGCCTCTTTGATATGAGATAATTTGCCCTACTCTATCTCTCCTTTTCTCCTTCTCTAATTATATTCCTCTTTCACCTCTTAATTTTATTTTTTAGATATCATCCCTTTCTATTCAACTCATCCTGTGTCCTCTGTCTAGGTATACATGTACACACATATACACACACTCACATATGTATTTATATACATATACACCCTCCTATACACACACACACACACATATATATATACATATATATATATATACACATATACATATATATACATATATATTCCCTTCAACTATCCTTATACTGAGAAAAGTTTCATGAGTTACAATTATCATTTTTCCATATAGGAAGGTAAATAGTTCAACTTTAATAAGTTCCTTATGATTTCTTTTTCCTGTTTACCTTCTCATGCTTCTCTTGCTTCTTGTATTTGAAAGTCAAATTTTCTGTTTAGTTCTGTTTTTTTAATCAAGAACACTTGAAAGTCTTTTATTTCAATGAATGACCATATTTTCCTGAAGCATTATACTCAGTTTTGCTGGGTAGGTGATTCTTGGTTTTAATCCCAGCTCCTTTGACCTCCAGAATATCATATTCCAAGCCCTTTGATCCCTTTAGTGTAGATGCTGCTAGTTCTTGTGTTATCTTGATTGTGTTTCCACAAACTCAAATTGATTCTTCCCGGCAGTTTGTAATATTTTCTCCTTGACCTGGGAACTCTGGAATTTGGCTATGATATTTCTAGGAGTTTTCTTTTGGGGATCTTTTTCAAGAGGTGATTGGTGAATTCTTTCAATTTCTATTTTGCCCTCTGGTTCTAGAATATCAGGGCAATTTTCCTTGAGAATTTCTTGAAGGATGATTTCTAGGCTCTTTTTTTGATCGTGGCTTTCAGGCAGTCCAATTATTTTTAAATGATCTCTCCTGGATCTATTTTCCAGGTCAGTGGTTTTTCCAATGAGATATTTCACATTGCCTTCTATTTTTTTCATTTGTTTGGATATGTTTTATAGTATCTTGATTTCTCATAAAGTCATTAGCTTCCATTTTCTCTAATCTAATTTTGAAGGAATCATTCTCTTCAGTGAGTTTTTGGAGTTCCTTTTCCTTCTGGCAAATTTGGCTTTTTAAGGCATTCTTCTCCTCATTGGCTTTTTGGGCCACTTTTGCCATTTGAGTTAGTCTATTTTTTAAGGTGTTATTTTATTCAGTATTTTTTGGGCCTCCTTTAGCAGGCTGTTGACTGGCTTTTCATGATGTTCTTGCATTATTCTCATTTCTCTTTCCAATTTTTCCTCTACTTCTCTTACTTGATTTTCAAAATCCTTCTTGAGCTCCTCCATGGCCTGTAATCAACTCATATTTTTTCTTGGAAGCTTTTGATGCAGGAGTTTTGACTTTACCGACTTCTTCTGGTTCCATGTTTTGATCCTTTTTGTCCCCAAAAAAGGATTCTGTGGTTTGATTGCACTTCCTCTCATTGCTCATCTTGCCAGCCAATTACTTGGCTTTTGAGCTCTTTGACACAGTAGAACTCTACTTCCAGAATGCAGAGAGCTATGTCCCAAATCGCTGGGGATTTTGCAGATATTGTCAGAGCTATGAGGAGGGCATCCTCTCTATGGACAGCCCAATTTCTGGCACACTGGACATACACCCCAAAACTACCACCCAAGGCTTTGATCCAGATCCAAGCAGGTCAAAGCAAGATCAATTACCCTCTGAATGGTCAGTTGGTCCCCTACACTCTACAGGCAAGGAGCTCTGGAGGCAGCCATGCTGCAGCAGCTACAGCTGCTGCTACTTCACCACCTCTGGTCTGGGGGCAGGGGCCAGACCACGCTCTTCTGTTACCCAGTTCCAAAAGAGTTCCCCACTGACCTTTTACTTTCTCTTTGGTGTTTATGGGTTGAGAAGTCTGGAAACCCCTGCAGCTGCTGGTGATTTACTCTCCTGAAGTCTGCTTGGGCTGTTCTGTGCTTCTGGTGGGGGCTGCCCTGGGGCCAGAACCTGGGCAGCTCATGAGGGACTGTGCTCCGCTCCCAGCTCAGTGAAATAGATCCTTTCCGTGGGCCTGCCAGGCTTCCTTCAGCAAGATATTTGTTTCTCTCTGTAACTTTGTGAGTTCTGTACCTCTAAAATTTGTTTAGAGTCATATTTTACAGGTATTGGAGGTGTTTGGAGTGGAAGCCGAGCAGAGTTCCTTTTTTTACTCTGCCATCTTGGCTCCACCCCTTCTCTAACTTTCAAAAAACTAACCTACAAATGAACTTTTAGAGTATGACCGGTTCAGAATCTGCTTATTACCTATATTTGACTTCTAGGACCATCTTAAACATAAGGCTGGAACATGCTATCACATTATGTTCATAAATTTAAGAAGATGATGAAAGGCCTAGGGGAAAAATCAACAGCTCTTTATTCCTTCAATGGAACTCAGGAATGAACCTTGAAGACTTTTGCTGAAGTATATGCACTTTTGTTTATTTAAAATTTGTAAATCAAATCATTAATTCAGGCCTGAAACCAGATGGTGAAACTTGCAATTTGGCCAGTTTTTCAAACATATTGGGATATTCTTGGGATTGTCCTGTATTATTCTGGGAGCTAAGATCTTGCAAGAGTGGGGAATGCTCAGTAGCTATTTATTTAGCCCCACCTAATCTCTCCTCCCCAAGGGACATTTAAATGGCCTATTGTGCAAGCCCTTGTGGCATGGGAAAGAGAAGAACAAATCACTGTAGGGTTATGTGTGGGCCAATTGTAGCATGTTCCAATCTGGAATCCACAGATTTTACAGTAGGGGTTCTTGACTGTTTTGTGTCATGGACCCCTTTGGCAGTCTGATAAAAATCTATGGATCCCTTCTCAGAATCATATGGTTTCTTTCAAGACTGTACTCATATTCTATCTTCTGTAAGAGGCCTTTGTTCATTCTATATCCTCCTCCCTACCCACTGCTAGTGCCTTTACCTTTAAGCCTTAATCACTGAATGGGTGCTACCTCAGTCAAACTGAAATCCTTTAAAGACCTTAACCTGAAAAAAAAACAAGATCCCCCACTGCATTCTGTAGTTGTCCTGATCCATATCTCACCACTGGACTCAAATGGCTCTGGAGGAAAAAGTAAGGCTGGTGACTTTGCACAGCTCTCCCTCACTTAAATCTAATGCACTTACATGTCATGGCATCACCTCCCTGATGTCATGGTCCTCTTCAGGAATGAAGGACAAAGGGCAAGCAAGTGCCTTCCCGGTGAGATTACTTTCCTTTTGCACTGTATATGTTTTGTATGTACTTGTATGTTGTCTCACCACTAGAATGTGAGCTCCTTGAAGGCAGGGACCATTTTGGTGCTTTCCTTTGTGTCTCTACGCCTTAGTACAATGACACATAGTGAACACTTAATAAATGATGATGATGATAATGATAAATGGATAAAATAAAATACATAGGATTAGAAAGTAAACCAATCATATTGAGAAACAGTTATCAAAATATATGTTTTAAAAACCAAATTCATAGACACTGTTCTAGAATGACTTTGCATGTAGCAGAGATAGAGTTTGCAAGATCCTTCCTAGGAATTTGGCTCAGTTTCAGTCACCAAAAGGACAAATCCTACACATTTGCCAAACAAGATCCTAATCCCCTTAAAAAACCCCTGAGGCTGGTTGCTGGGTAGTCATAAGAGATTCTTCTACCTGTCATGTCAGCCTACACTCTGTGTTCCTTGCTGAAAAATCATCCCCCAACACTACTTGAAATTCTACTATTTGAATAGTAAAATCCTATATACTATCCTCTTTCAAAATGAAAATACCACTGTGAGAGTTAAGGAAGGTTATTAGTCATTCACATTGCAGTATAATCAGTTTAAATTGTTTTCCTTTTACCATTGAAGGCTGAGGGGCTTTTGCTGAAAGGAAGGGAACAGGGAATTTATCTGCTACCCAAACATTTATTGATTGGTTGATCAATTAATTAAATTAATATTTATTCATGTCACGTGTTTTTATAATATGGTCATCTTCCCTTCTACCCATATAGTTATACCCTCCCCTACAGCAAAGAAAAATAAGCAAAAAAAAGCAATACAACTGAGCATAAATGTATGCAACATTTTGCTATAGTTCCTCACTCTTTTGCTGAAAGGAGGAAGGTATATTTTTATTATTCTTCTGCAAGAGCAACACTGATTTAATAACTAATTTTAGACTAATTTTGATCTTGTTTTTATTTACATTATGGAAGTCATTGTGAATAATAGAGTATGAGAGAGAGACAGAGACAGAGAGAAAGAGAAAGAGAGAGAGAGTATATGACATTTTTCCATGTCTTTCCAAAGATCATGGATAGAAGTTTTGTAATCATCTTGCCAAGTTCTTCCAGCATGGTAAGAGTATAATTCATTTGGACCTATTTGCTTAAAGTCATTGAAAATAACTAGATAGTCTCTTACCTCATTTCCTTACTTATCTTGGGTTTCATTTCCCTGTAAATGACTTTTGTCCTCTTTTCCATTCCAAGGATCCTTCTCCTTGGTGAGGAAGCCAAAGCAAAATAATAATTTAGAAGTTTTGCCTTTTCAACATTGTTATCATTGTCCTAATTCCCTCAAGTAGTTAGGTAGTATGTGGATAGAGCACTAATCCTGCAATCAGTTCAAATTAGGCCTCAGACACTCACTAGCTGTGTGACCCTGGGCAAGTCACTTAACTTCAGTTTCTTCCACTGTAAAATAGTGATGATAATAGCATCTACATCCACTGGTTATTGTGAGGATTAAATTAGATAATAATTGTAAAGCATTTAGCATATGACACATAGTAGGCTATATATAAATGTTTATTCTCTCTTCTCCTTTGATCTCATTCTTGTCCTCACCTTGGTTTTTAAAAACCTTTTTGATCTCCCTTCACCATGCCTGGCTTTCCTCTCCTTACCTGTCAGCAATGACCCTTTATATTAAGAATGATGATTTTCTCCTCAGTTTCCCTATCCTTTCTATTTTAGCAAACTGTTCTCCCCTTTTTATGAGACTTTGGTCTAAAAGAGCAGTTTTCCTTGTTGCTTTCTAAAATTATCAGTAATATGTACCCTCTATTCCTCTTATTGTTGAAGTTGAAGAAAAATGGTTGTTGCCTATATACTTTAATCCTAGGGTTGTTGTGAAGATCAAATGAGATAATAATTGCAAAGCACTGTCTTGGCATGTAGCAAACACTTGTATTGCCAAGGCAATATTCACAGCACCTATGGGGGCTATGAATATGCCAGCATAATTCTGAATTTCAAAATATAATAGACTCTCCATATAGAAGACAGAAGCAAAACATTTATTCAGATACCAGAAAGCCATATTCAAACACCAGAAAACCTAATCCATTGTAGCAAGGGAGAAGTTAATGTACCTTATTACCATAGGAAGCAACACCATCCCAAAGCCTTCCGCCTGTTTTGGCCTTTCCACAAACAATCACAGTACTAGTTGTCTGCTTACCTGGATTGTAGTTACCCTCCCTTCTAACTGCTCTGACTCATTTCCTGCTCCACCCCTTCAGGAAACTCCTCCCACCACAGGCTCCAGGTGATTACATTTGGCCAATTAAGGGGCAGGGAAGATCTTCAAATTCCCATTACCCTTACAATACAATATAAATGTTAGTTATTATAGAAATTCCACCTTTAGCCCTTCTTACTATGATTCATCTTGGTCTCTTTGAATTTAATTCCTGGTTTTCTTCAAGACTCACCACAAGAATTTCCTTCTTCAGAAGATTTTATGAACAAACAAGAGTTAGACAGTGTTATGAAATGCAAAGTGGATAATTTTGATTACATTAAATTGAAAAGGTTTTGTACAAAAAAAGTCAATGTAACCAAGATTAGGAGGGAAGTGGGAAACTGGGAAAGAATTTTTACAACCAGTGTTTCTGATAAAGGCCTCATTTCTAAAATATACTGAGAATTGAATCAAAGCTATAAGAATACGAGTCATTGTACTAATAAATAGTCAAAGGATATGGACAGTTTTCAGAGAAAGAAAGTAAAGATATTTATAAGCATATGAAAAAATGCTCTAAATCACTATTAATTAGAGAAATGCAAATCAAAACAATTCTGAAGTACCACATCTCACCAGTCAGATTGGCTACAATGACAAAACAGGAAAATGATAAATGCTGGAGAGGATGTGGAAAAATTGGAACACTAATGCATTGTTTGTGGAGTTGTGAACTAATCCAACTATTCTGGAGAGCAATTTGGAACTATGCCCAAAGGGCTATAAAAGAGTACATACCCTTTGACCCAGCAATACCACTTCTGGGCTGTATCCCAAAGAAATTACAGAAGTGGGGAAAAGACCTGTATGTACAAAAATATTTATAGCAGCTCTATTTGTGGTGGCAAAGAATTGGAAGTCAAGGGGATGCCCATCAAATGGGGAATGGCTAAATAAGTTGTGGTATATAAATGTAATGGAATATTACTGTGCTACAAGAAATGAGGAGCAGGGGGCATCTAGGTGGCACAGAGAATAGAGCACCAACCATGGAGTCAGAAGGACCTGAATTCAAATCTGACCTCAGACACTTGACACACTTACTAGCCTTGTGACCTTGGGCAAGTCACTTAACCCCAATTGCCCTTCCTTCCCCCCTTCAAAAAGCAAAAAAAAAAGAGGAGTAGATGGACTTCATAATAACCTGGAGAGACTTATATAAACTGATGCCGAGTGAGGAGAGCAGAACCAGGAGAACTTTGTGCACAATTACAGATACATCATATGTGTAACAACTAACTTTGATAGACTGGATTCCTCTCAGCAATACAAGGTTAGAAGACAAATACAAAAGACTCATGATGGAAAGGGATATCCACATTCAGAGAAAGAACTACAGAGTCTGCAGATTGAAGCAAACTATTTGCTCTCTCCTTTGTGTTTTGTTTTGTTTTATTCCTTTTTTCTCATTGTTTCTCATTGGTTATAATCCTTTACAACATGACTAACGTTCAACGTGGAGAACCTATGTGATTACATGCCTCTATAGGGGTGAGGGGTGTAGAGAGGAGTGAGGTGGGAGGAGAGGAAGGGGGAGAAAATTTGAAACTTAAGAGATTATGGAACTGAATGTTGTAAACTAAAAGTAAAGAAATTAATTGGAAAAAAAAATTCCCTTCTTCTTCATGAAGATTTTCCTAACTAATAAGGTTCCCCCTCACAAAACTACCTTACACTCTTAATATATACCTAATATATATTAACTTGCATGGACAGGTTTGCTTCTTAGTGCTTAACTCTTCCTTGACCTCTAGGCCTGAGGAGTAATCCTGAGGGGCTAGGGTGGGTCTTCCTAATACTATACCTCATAAGCCCCCATTGGTGTGCCTCCTCACCCCCATGATTATCCATTGATATTAATTAGTTTAGAAACAATTAACTTTTAGTAAGTGGTATTTACAGTACCGTACAGTAAGAACATACCATTCTTACATGGAGTGACAAATATACTCCAAAAGTCTGTGACATAGCATCCCACAAATACATATAGAGTCTATGGGGAAAGCAATGTCAAGCTGCTTCTTCAGTTGTTTTTGATTCATGTTGGACTCTCTGTGACCCCATCTGGGGTTTTCTTGGCATAGATACTGGAGTGATTTGCCATTTCCTTCTCCAGTTCATGGTACAGATAGGGAAATTGAGGCAAACAGGGGTAAATGACTTGCCACAGCTAGTAAGTGTCTGAGGCCAGATTTTACCTCAGGAAAACGAGTCTTCCTGACTTCAGGTTGAGTACTCTATTCACTGTGCCAGCTAGTTGCCCCAATCTCAAGCTTAGAGAGCACCTAATAGAGCAAAGGAATTCCTGGAATACCTTTTACTGGAGTAACAAAAGTATTCCTGAAGAACCTGTAGCCTTGAGGCCACATATGGCCTTCTAAGTCCTAGAGTGCCTCATTTTGACTGAGTCCAAGTTTTACATAACAAATCCTTTTACTAAGGGATTTGTTCTGTGAAGTTTGGATTTAGTCAAAGCACTGGACTTGAGGACCTAGAGGGCCACATGTGGCCTGGAGGCCTTGGATTCCCCACGCCTGGTCCAACCTTTCTGTTGGACTTTTTATTGGCTTGAACCAGCTTTCCTCATCTTATCTAGTCTGTTCTTGGCTTGTGATTTGGACACTGCCACCAACCTCTCCTCTCTGGAGGATACTGTTAGGATAGTGATGAAAAAGTCCAAATCTTCTCAAGTTCATAAGGAACTCTTCCGCCAAATGTTGGTGGGGAGGAGACTCAGGCTGAGGTGAAAGAAGTCTCCTCTTTGTCAGCAATCACTCTATTTCTTCTCTGCTATCAGATACTCCTAAACTCTGGTTCCAGTTAGATGGCTGGTTTTATAAGGGTTCCATAGGGTATAGCCAACTCCCTCAGCCAATCTGAGGATTTCCTATATTAACTAGAGAGGTGTCCAGGCCTTGTTTATACTTAACGAAAAACACAGATGTGTTCTTATCTGACAAATGTATCAGAGCCCAACATCTTGATACTTACTTGAAATAGGATGGATTCATTTGGTAGTCTGACTCATAGTTGACACTTAATAGAGGTTAGTTAATTGATTGACTGGCCTTACTAATCACAATCTGTTTGGTTTATTGTGACCCCTTTGGGTTCTACAGTGTAAGAGGAGAATCGAGAAATATAGAAAACACAGTAAAGAGCAAGAAAAATGTCGAAAGGATTGGAAATTGGGACCTACATTCAGTGTTGATTATCCATTGTAACAGAGTTGGGGATCATATGAATAAGTGAAAACATAAACCCTGTTTTTGCCAATAATTTGAACATATGCTTTTTCTCCAAGTGTGGGTGTCCATAAAGAAAGCGAGTCAAGTTTTGTCATGTGATTCAACTTGGCTACATAATCTCAGGAATGATTTCCCATGGGCTCATTGACTGACTAGAACAGTAAAGCAGGAATAAGGTACTAACTTAGCCCCTTCAGACCCTTTTGGAGAGGCAAAGCAAGTGCTTTGTTTGGTGTGTAGGAGGCAATCCCTATTTACCCTTTAAAAACCTTCCTTCCAATAACCTATATTGAATTGAGGGTGGGTGGAGAGGGAGGAAGGGAGAGAATGTGGAACTCAAAGTTTTAAAAACAAATGTTAAAAATTGTTTTTACATGCAACTGGGAAATAAGATATACAGGCAATGGGATATAGAGATCTAGAAGTGAAGGGAATAAGGGGGGGGGTGACAGAAGAGAGGGCAGATAGAGGGAAGGGGTAATCAGAATGCATGTTGGGGTGGGAGGAGGGGAGAGATGGCGAGAAAATTTTGAAGCCAAAATCTTGTGGAGGTGAATGTTGAAAACTAAAATTAAATTAATAGGAATAATAAAAAAATCTTCCTTCAATACAAAAATGAATTTTACAAAGTAAGTAAAAGATATTAGTCCCTGTCTCTCTCCTTAATAAATGTGGTAAGACTCTGGCGAGGTCCTTGCTTAATTCATTCCTTTTCCTTTTGAAAATTTTAGGTTGAACAAGGCTTGTCAGACCCTTGTCAGAAGCTCTCTTGCCAGTTCTGTCACTGACTCCCATGAAGTTAAGGGAAATAGTTTCATCTGTTTTTTTCTATGTTTCTAGTCCTTTACTGCTACAAAAAAAAGTTCAGCTATGAATATTTTGGTGGATAGGGGACTTTCCTTTCTTTTTTTTTTTTTACTTCTTCTGGGTTTCTGCCTAGTAGGGAAGGGGAATAAGTGTTTATTAAATGCCTACTGTGTGCCAGACACTGTGTTAACCCTTCTACAAGTATTACCTTATCTGACCCTTACAACACTTTGAGGTAAGGGTTATTATTATTATTATTATTATTATTCCCATTTTATAGTTGAGGGAACTGAGGCAGACAGAGGTTAAGTGACCTGCCGAGGGTCACATAGCTAGTCAGTGTCTTAAGTTAAATTTGAACTCAGGTCTTCCCAACTCTAGCCCTATATTGATTATACTACCTAGCTGCCTATGAACAAAAGAGTCAGCTAAATTTTTTGTACAGACTTTTCAGAATGGCTGGATCAATTCAAAGCCCTACCAGTAGAATATTAGTATACCTGTCTTTTCATAACCCCTACTTTTGTCATCTTTGACAAAATTGTTCTTAGGCAGTATTTGTAATAAAGAAAAAGAGGGGTGGCCAGGTAGCACAGCGAGTAAGAGCACCGGCTCCAGTGTTAGGATGACCTGGAGCTCGAATCCCAGGCTCAGACACTCAGCACCCACCCAGAAACACCTGGCCATGAAACCTTGAGCAAGTTACTTAACCCCGATTGCTTAAAAAAAAAAAAAGAAAAAGAAAGAAAGAAAAGAAAAAGGGAAAAAAAAGCACAGCATAGCCCCTAGTACATAGTAGGTGCTATATACATGCTTATTCCCTTCTCCTTTCCTACTTGGGAAGTTTTTACTGAAGTCCTGCTGGCTTCTTCAAAGGAGAGATTGTTCTAATAATTAACTTATATGGCAAAAGAGGAGGTAATGTAATTTGTAAGAAGAGGGACAGCTCTAAAGAAGTATGAGGCCTGCTATTGACTACTATTGGGAACAGACATATTTCTCATCTGAAAAAAAAGAAGTCAACTTCCTTTAAATGAGTCAGGTAGGGAATAAACATTTTTTAAGTGCCTACTATGTACCAGGCAGTTATGGTAAGCATTGGAGATACTTAGAAGGACAAAAGACAGTTCGGTTCTCAAGGAGCTCCCAGGTTAATGGGCTAGACAACTTGCAATGAACTATGTGCAAATGAGCTACATACAAGAGAAGCTGGAAATAATCAACAGAAGGAAGGCATTGGAACTAAGGGGGAATCAGGAAAAGCTTCCTGTACAAAGTAGAATTTTAGCTGGGACTTGAAGGGGTACAGAGAAGCCAGTGGGTACAGATGAGAAGGGAAAGCCTTCCAGGAATGGGGGAACAGCCACTGAAAATGCCTGGAATATGAAGCTGGAGGCCAATGTCACTGTATTGCAGAGTTTGTATGGGAGGGGCAGCGTAAAATGTTGTTTGTCCTTCATTCTCAAAGAGGACCATGACATCAGGGAGGTGATGCCATGACATGCAAGTGAATTAGATTTAAGTGAGGGAGGACTGTGCAAAGCCACCAGCCTCACTTTCTCCTCTGGAGTCATCTGGGTCCAGCAGCAAGATATAGATCAGGAAGGCTGGAGATGGCCCTTTTAAACTGTGGCCTTTTAAAGCTAAGGTCTTTAACAAGTGTCTGTTTGACTGGGGCAACAGTCATTCAGTGATTAAGGCTAGGTAAGAACTGAGAGCATAAGATATAAAAAGGCTGAAAAGTTAGGGCTTCCCCTACATAGTATGGAGGGAAGAAAGTGACATGGTCAGACCTATACTTTAGGAAGATCAATTTGCTGACTGATTGGAGGAAGGACTAGAGTGGGAAGAGATTTGACCTAAAACTATTACAATAATCTATTTACTAACTACTAGCCCTGAACAGCCAATGGCAGATTTTGAAAATCCACAAAATATTTACTACCAAAGTTCATATTAATGCAAAACCTATACTGTTATTAATTTCTGCTCCTTCTGGAGTAGAAATACATGCATACATGTGTATACATATACACATACACTATATACTATATATATGTGTGTGTGTGTGTGTGTGTATATATGCATCTGCAATCAGGTCGGTCTGACTTTTGGGGCCTGAGATCTCATGGAAACTGTAGTTCAGAATTGAATGGGATAGTTCTTATTGTGCAGGTTGCTGGAGAGAGCAAGTGTACCCTCCTCTGACCAGTTACATATAATGTGTTGAGTACCAGGGGCAGCCACAGGCAAAACTGAACGGTAGGGAAAACCAGTTTTCAATAAGCAACTTCCCCACTTCTTTCCTCCCTCAGGGACCTCTGAATGAGCTCATGTTGTTCCCTGGATGCCCAATACCCCTTTTGTTTCTTATTATGTTCTCCCATAAAGGCGGCCTCTTCCAGACAATGCTTTGTAATCATAAACAACCTCCGCTTCCTTAACCTTGTTCATAATACAACAAATGCATAAGAAATGTTGAATTGAATTAAAAACCTTTATTCGCTTAGTGTAATGTTATTAGCTAGTTGTTTCAAAGGGAAGTGATATGATGAACTAAATCAAGCCAAGCTTTTAAAGACTGGTAGGAAAGACTCTGGAAGCTAGGTAGCACAGTGGATAGAGCACTCATCTGACACCAGGAAGACTCATCATCCTTCCCATGTTCAAATCTAGCCTCACACACTAGCTGTGTAACCTGGGCAAGTCACTTAACTTTGCCTCGGTTTCCTCATCCGTAAAATGAACTGGAGAAGGAAATGGCTAACTGTTCCAGTATCTTTGCCAAGAAAACCCCAAATGGGGTCACAAAGAGTTGGACTAGACTGAAAACAATTGAACAAGAAGGAAGGACTCTAGCAGAAACTGAGGCTGGAAAAGTGGATGGGGAGATGGCAATTGGGCTTGGAATCTTTAGACATAGGTTTGAAATCTAGTTCTACTACTTGCTGTCTGTTTTACTTTGATTGGGAGGCAAACAAAGTGAGGGGTTAGGGGAATGTACCCTGGCAGAGAGACCTGCCTTGAATTTCTCAGAGTATACCACGTAATTGATCTCTTCATCTACTTTTCTTTTTTTTTTTTTTTGGAGGGGCAATTGGGGTTAAGTGACTTGCCCAAGGTCACAAGACCAGTCAGTGTTAAGTGTCTGAGGCCGAATTTGAACTCAGGTCCTCCTGACTCCAGGGCAGGTGTTCTATTCACTATGCCACCTATCTGTCCCTTTTTATTTACTTCTAAGGGCATCCCCACTCCAGTCAAGTCAAGAGGCATTTACTCAGTGCATACTATGGGCCAGGCATTGTGCTGAGTACTGAGGAGATCAGGAAAGGCTTCCTACAGAAGGTTGGATTTTAGTTGGGACTTGAAGGAAGCCAGGGAAGCCAGATGGAAATGAGAACAGAGAGAATTCCAGGTATGGGGGACAGCCTGTGAAAATGTATGGAATCCTGAGGAGATGGAATGTCTTTGACTATTATGTAGTAATTTTTTAAAATGGATTTCAGCAGATCTGAATTAAAAGTTTGCACTGAGTAATTTAACTTCTTTGTGCCTCAGTTTCTTCATCTGTAAACTGGGAGGGTTGAACCTAAATGAGTGCTAAAATCTATGATCCTATAATCTCTACTGAGTCCAGCATGGGGAAAAGCAATTTCATTATTTATCTGGATTATTCTAAACATTCATAAATTTGGGATGTGGCAGGAAAATATCCAGATATGATAGATTTGCTCAGCTTTCACCAGGATGGTTGGTGATCTGTAGGAGCAGCTTTTAGTAGGTACTGGGGTAAGTTTCAAATTTTGTCATGACCAGACCACACTGGCACTCTATGTTAATGCAAGTGTACCTGTTCTCCAAGTAGCACTGCACTGGATTTCTCCTTCCTTCCCTCTCCAAACACTTAAGATTTTATTTTCAAAAGTTGAAAAGATTTGTGAAATTGTGTGGGATGGGTCAGGGGAAGAGTTGTATTAAAGTATTCCCCATGGAGCTGAACCCATGTGCTTTGACTCCATGGGGAGGGACATGTGTTCTCTGGCCTCTGCCTACAGATGTCATATATAGGGGTGGCTAGGTGGCTCAGTGAACAGAGCACCGGCCCTGGATCGAGGAGGACCTGAGTTCAAATTTGGTCTCAGACACTTAACACTTACTAGCCATACGACCTTGGGCAAGTCACTTAACCCAAATTGTCCTGCCTTCCCCGCTCCAAAAAAAATTTTTTTAATGTCATATATAATCAGAAGCTCCTTTGGTCCAAATGAGATAATACTTGTAAAGCACTTATCATATAGCCTGACACATACTTAATAGATGTTTGTTCCCTTCCCATTCACTGTCCTCTCCTCAACCCCCAACTTATGACACCAATGGGACTGTTCCAATGAGAACTGGTGACTAGACTAGGAAAAGTCATCCACTCTGCAAATAAACATTTATTAAGTGCTTACTGTGTGCCAGTGTACCTGTTCTAGTGCTAAACACTAAGGATACAAAAAGAGGCAAAATACAGTTCCTTCCCTCAAAGAGCTTACAATTTAGTTGGGAGGAGGGAGATAACATAAAAAACAAATATATACAAAGCAAGCTATATACAAGATAAATAGGAAATAATTAACTGAGGGAAGGCACTGAAATTGAAATTAAAAGGCATTGGGCAGAAAAGAAATGGCTTCTGGTATCTCCTGAAGTGGTATCTTTGTTGGGGCACAGTTAATACCACCTCTCTCTCTTGGACTTCCTCTATCCTCATTCCCATGTGAGGCAGCTACATGCATATGACATGAGGAATATGTGTTTGCCTAGGTGAGCCTGACACTGAATTTCATGTCTATGATGGCCTCTTCTGCTATGAGCTTTTTACCCTGGGCACAGGTGACTGAACAATGATCTTGAGGCATGGATATTTCTGCTCGAATGCCTGTCTCTCCAATTCAAGAGGTCCAGAGTCATAACCTCAGAGGAGAAGATGGCACTGTCAGGAGAATGATTCATACCCTGGCTAGATGGAAGCCATAGACCTATAGCTGCTGCTCAGATAGTGTAGTCTGAGCTAGAATTAGTTACTGTTCGTCCTTCATTCTCAAAGAGGACCAATGACATTAAGAGGGTGATGTGTTGACTTGAAAGTGAATTGGATTTCAGTGAAGCAGAGCTATGCAAAGTCAACAACCTCATTCTCCTCTGGAGTCACTGAAATTATCTGTTCAGCAGTCCCATGCGTATCCCCAGCAGTGTATATTATATATATAAAATATGACCAATAAAATATGACCATCACTTGCTCATAGTTTATGGCAGGGAGGGTGTGAGTATGCACAATATACTTTAGTATTTTCAAGTATAATCTGCGTTATTAAGATTTTTCTCTATCACTTTCTTAAATCTTGACTATTATCAGAACAATAAATCAAACACTGATTTGTATCCTTTGCCAACTTCAGAGCTGAAAATATTCATACCAAAAATTTAACAACGAGCTCTGTGGAGCTGGCTCCAGAGCATCCCTGGATTTAAGTATGTGTTTATATAGTTAAAATGTATTTTAATCATTTATGTTATGATAGTGTTATAAATAACTTTTATATCTGATATCTACTACTTTGTACATTGGGTAACCTCTAAGAAGGGACCCTCTTAATCCCTTTTAGAGAGATCCTAGACATAAGTCATACTTAAACTTTGTTTTAGGGATTTTCTCCAGTTGTCTGGTAGGATGAGGGGTAATAAGCCAGAGAGTACAATTATCCCTTTCACATCGAAAATTTCCCCATTGTGGTTTCAATATCTTGTGGGTCAGCATAAGAAGTTAAATGGAAATTTGGGGGAGAGTTTTGTGGAAGCTGCAGATGACACAGAAAAAGTTTAGAAAATCAGAAATGCATAAAATATATAGAGTATAATATATCAACCTGTATTTTATTTTATCTTATTGCTTTTTTTTGGAGGGCAATTGGGGTTAAGTGACTTGCCCAAGGTCACACAGCTAGTTTTTGTGTTAAGTGTCTGAGGCTGGATTTGAACTCAGGTCCTCCTGACTCCAGGGCCGGCGCTCTATTCACTGTTCCACCTAGCCACCCCCCAACATGTATTTTATAATAAGATACCATAAACACTGCATAAAAGAAAAAGAAAAAAATCAGACACTCTGGTAGAAAGGGAAGGCCAAAAAGTTTTATGCAGATTTTCCAGATCTTGGGGGCTCAGTGCCCCTAACCCCCATGATGCAGAAGGGATAATTATAAAAGAACACACCTGAACTTCTCTTTGTCATCACCCTGTCCCAGGATTGAACCTGGGTCCATTTGAGCTCAGAGCCAGAACCCTTTAGGCAAAGGGACATTTCTGGGTCATCATCTCTGCTTACCTCATTACTATTAATCACATCTTGATGCTACCCTTTACATAGATTCCTTCTTTCATCCTTAAATAAACATGAAATAAATTTGACAACAAGGTCAATCCATGTTTTGCATGGGCAAAGCAGACACCACCATCACTAGAGGTTAAACCAGAGACAGAGGACAAAAGCCAGGGCACCGTCTTCTTAGTTCACTTTATCTGCACAGTGTTGAACAACGTTGTATTTTCTGATATAATGTAAACAGCATTGAATCGCTAGGCCAGTATTTACCTTCTTTGCACCCAAATGTCCAAATCAGAAAAAAAAAAAAAAGATGGAGCTTGTATTAACTATCTTACCTACTTCAGAGGATTATTGTGGTTGAAAGAGCTCAGGCTGAAAGGTGATGCAGTGAGTAGAGTACTAAACTTTGTGTGTGGAAGACCTGTGTGCAAATCCTACATCAGATACTAGCTATGTCGTTTTGGGCAGACACTTAAAGTATCAATTTCTTCTTTTCTAAAATGGGGCTGTGTAGGGTGGCTAGGTGGCGCAGTGAATAGAGCACTGGCCCTGGAGTCAGGAAGACCTGAGCTCAAATCTGGCCTCAGACACTTAACACAAAAAAAACTAGCTGTGTGACCTTGGACAAGTCACTTAACCCCAACTGCCCTCCCCTCCCCCCTCCAAAAAGCAAAATAAAAAAAATATAAAATGGTGCTGTGAGGATCAAATGATAATGATATTGGTTTTGGACCTAGTAATGCTGGAGTCTGGAAAAAACCTTTTTTTTCCCTTGCCTAAACTTGCTCTGTACAATACCGTGTTTCCCAAATAATAAGACCTATCCCAAAAATAAGCCTTCCCCTTACTGTGTAAGATTCCTCTAAAATAAGCCCTCCCCCGAAAATAAGCCCTATTAAGATTGCTACTGTAGTGAAGGTGATCCCCTGCGCTACACGCTACATTACGGTACCCTCTGTATGCACCGTCCCCCCCCCACCCCGGGTGAAACGCACGCCGCATTCCGAGCTGCATCCAATCAGAGCTGCAGCAGTGAGCTCGTCATCCTGTTCTTTATTGAATTCATTATTGAATAAAGGTACATTTTTTTGTTCACATTTACCTGTTTATTAAAATTGCTGTCAATGTTCATTAAAATAAGCTCTCCCCTGAAAATAAGCCCTCTGGTGTTTTTCTGTCCAAAAAAATAATAAGACAATGTCTTATTATCAGGGAAACACGGTATGTAGGCTGGTTCCAAAATAAATTTTCTTATAGTAGAAAATTAAATTCATGGGGCAGGAGCCAAGGTGGAGGCATAGAAGCAGGAAGACTCCCTGCGCTCCCCCCCTAACCACCTCAAATACTTATAAAAAAATGACTCTAAACAAATTTTAGGGCTACAGAAGCCACAGAGTGACAGAAACAAATCTCCCACTGAAGACAGCCTGGCAGACTGGCAGGAAGGGTCCAATGCAGTGCACTGGGAGCAGAGCACAGACCCATGTGTGAGCCCATGGTTTTAGCCTCAGGGTGGCCCAACCAGTGGTGGCTGAAGAGATGTTGGGAGAATAGATCACCAGCAGCAGTGGTGGTTTCCAGAATTATCAACCTATAAATGCCAAAGACAAAATGAGAGGTCTGTGGACTTTGAGAACAAGGAGTTCGGGAGTGCGATCTGGCCTATGCCCCCAGGGCAAGAAGCGGCTGAGGCACCACAGCTGTGAAGCTGCTGCCTTGTGGCTGCTTCAGAGCTCCTGGCCTGCAGATTGTAGGGGGACCAAGCAACCAGTCTGAGGGGTAATTGCTCTTGCTTTAACCTGCTTGGATCTAGATTGTTGTCTAGGGTGGAGGTCCTAGGGTGTGTGACCAGTGTGCCAGAGCCAGTGGAGGCTTCAGAGAAGGCACCCAACTAATAGCTCTGGAAGCTGTGAAAGCCCCAGTGATTTGGGACAAAGCTTTCCTCTCTGGAAGCAAAGTTCTACTGTGGCAAAAAGCTCAAAAGTCAAGCATCTGAGTGGCAACATGAGCAAGCAAAGGAAGCAAAGAAAGCACAACAATCCAACTTTGGTCTCCTTTTTGGAGGACAAAAAGGATCAAAGCATGGAATAGGAGGAAGACAATGAAGTCAGAACTCCTACACGAAAAGCTTCCTAGAAAAATATGAACTGGTTATAGGCCATAGAGGAGCTTAAGAAGGATTTTGCAAACCAAATAAGAGAAGTGGAGGAAAAATTGGGAAGAGAAATAAGAACAATGCAAGAAAATTATGAAAAGAGAGTCAACAACCTGACTGAAGAAAATAGCACTTTAAAAATAGACTAACTCAAATGGCAAAAGAGGCTCAAAAAGGCGACGAGGAGAATGCCTTAAAAAGTCGAAATTGACAGATGGAAAAAGAATCTCAAAAGCTCACTGAAGAGAATCATTCCTTCAGAATTAGATTGGAGCAAATGGCAGCTAGTGACTTTATGAGAAATCAAGATACTATTAAACAGATCCAAGCAAATGAAAAAATAGAAGGTAATATGAAATATCTCATTGGAAAAACCTGGGAAATAGATCCAGGAGAGAGAATTTAAAAGTTATTGGACTACCTGAAAACCATGATCAAAAAAAGAACCTAGAAATCATCCTTCAAGAAATGTCAAGGAAAATTGCCCTGATGTTTTAGAACCAGAGGGAAAAATAGAGGTTGAAAGAATTTACCAATCACCTCCTGAAAAATATCCCAAAAAGAAAACTCCTAGTAATATTATAGCCAGGTTCCAGAGTTCCCAGATCAAGGGGGAAATATGACAAGCAGCCAGGAAAAAACAATTTGAATATTGTGGAAACACAATCAGGATAACACAGGATCTGGCAGCTTCTATACAGAGGGATCAAAGGGCTTGGAATATGATTTTCTGGAGGTCAAAGGAGCTGGGATTAAAACCAAGAAGCACCTACCCAGCAAAACTGAGTATCATGTTTCAGGGGAAAATATGGTCATTCAAGCATTCTTGATGAAAAAACCAGAGTTGAATAGAAAATTTGACATTCAGATACAAGAAGCATGAGAAGGTAAACAGGGAAAAGAAATCATAAGGAACTTACCAAAGTTGAACTATTTACATTCCTACGTGGAAAAACGATAATTGTAACTGATGAAAGTTTTCTCAGTATGAGAATAGTTGAAGGGAATATAAATGTGTGTGTGTATGTATACATACATGTCTATATACGAGGGTATATGGCCATATGAATACATATGTGAGTATGTGTATATTTGTGTACAGGTATATATAGACAGAGGGCACAGGACCAGTTGAATAGGAAGGGATGCATTCTTACAAGTTGAAATTGAGAGGTGAGAGAAGAATATAATGAGAGGAGATGGGGAGAGAAAGAATGGGGTAAATTATCTCATATAGAAGAGGCAAGAGAAAACTGTTACAATGGAGGGGAAGAACAGAAGGCAAAAGGCAATGGGTCAACCTTACTCTCATTGAATTTGGCTTAGGGAGGGAATGACATATACACTAAATAGGGTATCTAGCCCTACAGGAGAGTAGGGGGGAAAGGGATAAGACCGGGGTGATGGAGGGGAGGGCAGATTGGGAGGGGAAGGAAGTTGGAAGCACACACTTTTTGAAAAGGGACAGGGTCAAAGTAGAGAATAGAACAAGTAGGGGGCAGGATAGGATGGAGGGAAATATAGTCTGCCTTTTAGAATATACCCACTATGGAAACGTTTTACATAGCTACACGTGTACAACCTATATTGAATTGCTTATATTCCCAGTAAGGGTGGATGATGAGGGAGGAAGGGAAAGTATTTGGAATCCAAAGTCTTAAAATCAAATATTTAAAAACTATATATATATATATATATATATATATATATATATATATATATAATTCTTATTTTATATGCAACTGTGAAATAAGATATACAGGCACTGGGGTATAGAGATCCATCTTGTCCTACTGGAAAGTCAGAAGGGGTCTGGGGGCGGATATAGGAGAGAGTATATTGGGGAAGGAAGCATACAGTGGGATCGCTGTTTTAGGGTGGTGGGTAGGGGAAAGATGGGGAGAAAATTTGTAACTCAAAATCTTGTGGAAATGAATGATGTAAACTAAAAATAAACATAACATTTCATTAAAAACAAAAGAAAATTAAATTTATGCCTTTTCCAAATGAGATTCAAATGTAAGATTTAAGGCCAGAGTTTCCATCATGAGTCTTTTGGAATTGTCTTGGATCATTGTAAGAAGAGTTAAATCAGGCATAGTTGATTATTGCAGTGTTACTGTTTCTGTGTACAATGTTCTCATGGTTCTGCTCACTTTACTTGGCATCAGTTCATGTAAGTCCTTACAGGTGTTGAAACAGTTTCAATGAAACACATTTGTTCCTCTTTGCTTGATTTAACTGGTCTTTAAATATCCACGTCTGGAAACCCCTCTTGTATGTACTCAAGATGACTGCAGAATTTTTCTGCCATGCTATAAAAACCTCTTCTTCTTGGAAGCCCATATTGGAAGTATCATCTGTCCCAGCAGCCTCTGCCTCTGACTGGCTGATTCCTTCTAGAGCCTCCATTTTAAGAAGAACCCCAAGGCCAAAGATGTCTTCATTCCTCCCCAGGCTTCTCTTCAGACACTGGACTTTCTCTACTAGGTATTTTTTGTTTCTTCCTGGGACCCCTGCCCCTTTTCACCTTCCTTTTTATCATTCATCTTCCTCCATTAGAATATAAAATTCCAGGGGCAGCCAGGTAGCACAGTGAGTAAGAGCACTGGCCCCAGAGTCGCGATGACCTGGGATGGAATCCGGGCTCAGACACTTAGCACCACACCCAGAAATAACTGGCTGTGTAACCTTGAGCAAGTTACTTAACCCCAATTGCTTTAAAAAAAAAAAAAAAGAATATAAAATTCCTGAGGGCAGAGATTATCTTTCTTTGTGCTTGCATTTGAATTATCAGCCTTCAGTACAAAGCCTAGCTGATAGTGATTGCTTAAAAATGCTTGTTGACTTGACTAGAAAAAATGTTGAAAAGAAAAGTCACTACTTAGAATTTGGGAAGGAGAATTGTATAAATATACTATGAGGGGGGAAAAAACCTCAGTTTTATCAAGGATCTGTGAATTTTTTGTTGGAACACTGATGGCCAGAGATGAACTCATCTATAAATTAGATAAGTCTTTAAAAGCTGCCTGAAGCTCCAAGAGGTTTAGTAATTTACCCATGGTGACACAACTAGTAGGTATCAGAGGTAGATTGTGACCCCAGGTATTCCTGACTCCAGGTATAGCTCTATTAGAATAATAGAGAATATATATCAAGTTGTGGTTTATGCCTGGAATAAATTGCTTTGAACTTTTATAGTAAAGCAAATGGAAGAATTTCTGAGTTCCACCTAATCAGTTGAAAAATATTCCTTTGAATCTTGAAGACAGCATTCCACAGTTCCTTATTAAAATGAAGACACCTGAGAAGTGCCCTACTTGAAACACTTAATCAGTAGAAACCTGATAATCAGTTAATATCTGGGTTGGTATTTTCCCACCTGGGGCAGAGGAAAGGGTATTTAGGAAAGAGGAAGGGATTTGCAGGAAACCCGGCACCAAAGACCTTAGAGTGCTTTAAAATCTTGCCTAAGGCAATCCTGATAAATTAGTGGAAAAGCAGTAATTGAACTTGGCTAGGCTCAGCCCTAGAGGCATAACTTACAAAAGCAAGATAGTATCTGCCCTCAAGGAGCTTATTTTCTAATAAGTGAAAGTAAAGACACCTAAAAGATTGGGGGAAGAAGGTTTTGGATTGTCATATAATTGGGGAATGGAACAAGGGAGCAGCTCTTTAACCACACACCCTTTCTAGAGGAAATTAAAGTGTTTGATTTAATTACCCAGACTTTTAAAGTTAGTTCATGTAAATGCCCCAGAGAAAGTCTAGTTAGTACGTTTTTTTGTTTGAAAGGGGAGAGGATGGGGAGGGGAAGAAGAGCTGCATTTTTGAAACCTAGTGAAGCAAGGGAGGTCACAGGGGTAAAAATACCAGAGTTGTTTTCCTAGACACCCAGTATGTAGGAGACAGACTGGTTAAACATGGACAAATCCTCCCTGGCATAGAGATATGGCCTTCTCCAAGGAAAACTTAGGGGATGGATTAATTTTGCTTCCTTGGAGAAGACAGGGAGTGATTGACATGTTTAGTGTTCTGCTCAAATAACAAGGTCGAGAGTGCTTCAACATCTTGATGCCTCACCTCTTCTGTGTGATAGCTCTTGGACAGCTGGGTTGGCTGCAGATCTTTCCCTAGAGTATATACCAGCACAAGGGAAACAGTAAAAGCTTGAAGAGTGGGGCTGACAATGTATACTTACCTCTAGCTAAAGAATTAAGCAGAATGAGTAGTCACCTGCTTCTGATAGGCTCCATTAAAACTAATTACTTGAGTCATTGCCCTGGGCTGATCAACCTGCCATTCTAATTCTCAGGAGCTGGACCATCCATCAATATCAATCACAGGCTCATAGGATTTAGAACTGGAAGGGACCATTTGAGATCCTCTAGTCCAACACCTTCATTTTACAGATAAGGAAACTGAGGCCCAAAGGAGTTCAGTTAGAGGAACTAGGGACTTTGAGTATGGAGAAGCAAAGTTGGGGGTGGGGGAAATCCTGATAACTATTCAAGTATTTGATGGGTTGTCACATGTTCAAATGGGGTTAGAATTATTCTGCTTGGCCCCAGAGAGCAGAATAGGGATAAAAGGTAGAAGTTACAAAGAGGTAGATATTTAGGCTTGATGTGAGGAAAAATATCCAAACAGCCGTTCAAAAGTAGAATGGGTTGGACCAGTATAATTGTTTCACTTCCCTGGAGTTCTTCAAGCAAAGGTCAGATGGCCACTTGTCAGGTCTCAAAGAGGATTTGTGTTCAGAGACTTGGTGATGAAAAGGTTACCCATAAAGAGGGTTAGGGTTGCTCTGGAGACCCCAAAATACCAACACCCCGGGTCCTGCCAAATGAATTCAACTCAAGTCTTCTCAGCCAAAGAAAAGTAAAGTTTATGAAAAGTTCGCTTACGTTAGACATAGAGTAAGTCTGTGCTAGATCATTCTATGGTGCTCTCACCCACATGGAGGGAAGATGGGATCTTATATATAGAAAGGTTGTGGGAGGAATCTAGGGGTGGTCTAGAGGAGGAGTTTGGGGAGGGTCTTCAGGACTGGTTAATGAGGTCAAAGGGTGATTAAGGGTGGGAAGTTTCTGGAGGCCACCTGGAGGCAACAGACAATGGTGGGCTAGGCCAGTTCAAGGGTGGATTGATATTTTGATAGGCTCAAGGGTGGGAAGTCTAATAACTTGAGGTCTGGGCCCAGCCACAGTGTAAGGCTTATGGCCTCATGCAAATGCCTGATCAAATGGGACAATTTAATCAGAGTTCAAGGGGGTTCCCAAAGCCTGTACCTCAAAGATTCAAGGAGAGCTCAATGGGGCTCCCAGAGCCCAGACCTCATCAGTGACTTTCTGAAATTTCACTTCTGAGATTGTTTCTGAAGCGGGTGCAGGATTTGTGCTTTGACTACAATACTACTGCTCTTCCCCCCACGTGAAGTAGTCACAAGGGTCAAAGGAAATGGGGGATGAGCTTTTATTCTTTCCCCTCCTTCAGAAAGCTGTATTTTCTTTTTCCAAGTTTTACAAACCAGTCCCTGGTCTCAAGAATATTCAACTGAGCAAGAGGTAAATAAACATATTAAATGTATACAGATACATTTTGGGTACAGGAGAGTGGCAGCTGTGTGAGTTGGGTGGGGGGTGTGCAGTATTAGAAAACACTTTATTTAAAGGGTTTCACCTGAGCAGAATTTTGAAGTTAATAAGGAATTTTAAGACTTAGAAAGAGAGAGAGAGAGAGAGAGAGAGAGAGAGAGAGAGAGAGAGAGAGAGAGAGAGAGAGAGTGAGTGTGAGTGTGAGTGTGAGTGTGAGTGTGAGTGTGAGTGTGAGTGTGAGTGTGTGTGTGTGTGTGTGTGTGTGTGTGTGTGTGTGTGAGCAAAAGACCAGTTTGGCTATTCTATCAAGTGTGGAAAGAGAAATAATGTATAAGGAGGTTGGAAAGGCAGGTGGGGACCATGTTGTAAAGGGCTTTAATTTCCAAAAACTGGGGCTCATCCTTAAGGTCTTTCAGGTTTGCTAGGATCGGGCAGAACTTTTGTATTACTGGGATAATCTTCCAGAACCTGGAAAGAACCCAGAGTCATCTCTTCTCTAAGAACTATAGTGGAGGGTTTTGGAGTTTTTTTTTTTTTTGCTTTTGGGAGGGGGGAAGGTAGGGCAATTGAGGTTAAGTGACTTGCCCAAGGTCACATGGCTAGTAAGTGTTAAGTGTCTGAGTCTGGATTTGAACTTAGGTCCTCCTGACTCCAGGGCTGGTGCTCCATTCACTGCACTCCCTAAATGTTGCATTTTAAGAATAGGAGTATACTGGCAGCATTGATTGTGAGTCTGGGAATTGTGGCAAAAATATGAAGAGAACATTTCCAAGCTTCCAAGTGACTGAGAATTTGCTAAAATAACTGAATTTGAGTAATTGGATACATTCACTAGTGGGATGTCTGTATATTTCTCTCCCACATTGTTTCTTAAATTATTAAATTCAAGTCCTAGGCATTCTGGATTCTACCCAGTTGATAATATCTAATTGGATACAAATTGAGTATAAATACTTAGTAAAGCCAGTTTGCAAACTACACCCTTAGAGAAAATGATTTTCCAAATGGTCTCTTATTGGAAATTTGTTCTTTTAGGTCCCAACATGTGCGTAATGTTCATTGGCTTTCCACACCTCATCCTAATGGGAACAGAGAACTCTCAAACCTTCATGTACTTGTACAGTCTGTCTTGACAATTAGCATTGGCAAATCCCAGCAGTCCTGAGTCCATGCAGACTTACTTTACTTCAACACATACAATAAATCAAACTAAAGTGAATAATATGAGATCACTGTATCTCAAGATTTTTTTTTTAAGAAAATGCTAATCCATGAGATTGCACTGGGCTGGACCCCATGGCCACCAAGGCCAAGTAGACCAAGCTCTAAATAATGTATTAGTTTCTCTCAATGGTGAAGCAAATTGTATTTTTCAACTGAAAATTAGGATTTAAAAAAAAATCACATTCTCCCAAACCATCTCTTAATTCACTGGGTAAAGTAATAATTGTTTACTGCCTAGTATATTCCAAAATTCCTGTCATATCCCTCATTATGTGGATATGGCCACCCCCATGTTCAGCCTGGTGTCCATTCTGAAATGTATTAGAGACTAGATGAGAGGACCTGAGGCCATGGTTGTGGAAAACAGTGTTGTCATTAAATGAGCATTGTGTCTGGATTGTGTCGAGCTTGCCAAGAATTTTTTGGGGAGGTAGGGGGACACAAGCTGAGGGGTGGGGTCCTGACTTCAGTTCCTGTTTTCTTTTTTCAAACAACAAGCATTTACTTTCAATTTAATTCAATAGGGGCGGCCAGGTGGTGAGGTAAGAGCACTGGCCCCAGAGTTGGGAGACCTGGGATCGCACCCACACAAAAAAAAAACACCTGGCCGTGTAACCTTGAGCAAGTTACTTAACCCCAATTGCTTTAAAAATTTTTAATTCAATAAATGTTTATTAAGGGCCTACTGTTTGCAAGGCACTGGGTTAGGCTGGGGATACAAAACCAAGAGCACAATACTCTGCAGTCTAGGAGCTTCTAGTCCACTGCAAGGTATGTGCCGTACATGAGATTTCAGTGATGTAGGGAAATCTCTGGGAAGGAAACTCCTACTATGTGTCATCAATGGGACCCGAACCTAGGTCTTCCTCACACTAAGGACAATTCTCTATCCCCTTATTCCACAGATTCTTCTTTCTACCTGGGTCTATGATTTTTTTAAAAAATAGATACTTTTGATAACTGTATTTTGATATAATTACTTTTCTTCATAATTCTATGTATTTTACATTGTACATTTAAAATTATTTTTCTGAGATGGTGTCCATAAGCTTCACCACACTGTCAAAAAGGGTCTATGACAGGGTGGCTAGGTGGTGCAGTGAATAGAGCACCCACCTGGAGTCAGGAGGACCTGAGTTCAAATCCAACCTCAGATACTTAACACTTACTAGTCATGTGGCCTTGGGCAAGTCACTTAATCCCAATTGCCTTGCCCTCTCCCCTCCAAAAAAAGAAAGTTTTTTTTAAAAGAGTCTATGACACAAAAATTGAGACCCCTGCTCTGTAGAATAACAGAAATGGATAAGGACCAGATCTATAATTTCACTGAAAGAGGGAACTCCCTGTTTGAGAAACTACCTCTACCCCTACCAATGCAAGTCACTTGGTACCTTCTCTTAGAGAGTTACCCAGATCACTGAGGTAGTCAGTAGTCAGGTAGTCAGTTTGTGTCAAAGGGAGGACTTGAATTCAGCTCTTTTTGGTTCCCAGGCCACCTCTGTAGCCAATGCCAACCTTTCCACAGTCTCTCTTACAATGTACCTATAAGTGAATATAAGATAATCTGAGGAGGAAGAGAAGGGCACTCAGGAAGGGTTTCCTATTAGAGAGAAGTCTTGACAGACACTTGAGGTTCTAAAAATTAAAGTGAGAAGGCAGTGCATTCCAAGCATGGAGGATGTCACCTCTGCAAAAGCACAGAGACAGGAAATGGGATGATTTGGGGAACAGCCAGTAAGTTCAGTTGAACTGAAATGTAGAATGAAAGAGAGTAATATGAGATAAACATAGAAAGGTAGATTGGAACCAGATTGTGGGAGGCTTTAAATGCCAGGTAGATGAGAGAGAGAGAGGTTTGTTTGGATGGTTCTTATGATATAATACAGGTAGGTTTAGTCCAAATTGTAAATGGTTTTAAATACCAAACAAAAAAATTTGTATTTGATCTTGTAGGTAACAAGGAGCCACAGGGGCTTATTGAGTAGAAGAATGACATGACCAGACCTGAACTTTGAGAAAACCTGTTTGGCATCTGTGTGAAGAATGAATGTGAAAAGTTGGGAAATTGACACAGGGAGGTCAAAAAGGAGGCTATTGCCATAATCCAGGTGAGTGATGACGATCTGAACTAGGGTAGTAACTAAGTAAAGAGAATGAGTTGAATGGGAGACATTTACAGGAATAGCAATAAAAAGATTTTGTAATGGAATGGATTTAATATATGAGAAGAATGAAAAGTTGAGCGTGACACCAAGGTTTTGAACCTGGATGACTGGAAGGATGGTGGTACCCTCAAAAGAAGTAAGGCCGTTCAAAAGAGGAGTTGGTTTGAGAGGAAAGAACTAGAGTTTTTTTCTCTTCTTCAGGACCATTCTTAGTCATTATAATCACACTATATACAGCTTCAATTTGTTGTTCAATTTATATCGTTGTGGTCATTGTGTTTGTTGTTTTCTTGGATCTGTTTACTTCTGTCTGTATCAATTCATATAGATTTTTCAGATATGTGGTCATACAACAGCCTAATTTCCTGCCATCTAGTTTTTTCCTCAACAAAGAATGAGATTATTCTCAGTATTTGATTGGGTTTAGGCAACTAAGGACAGCTGATTATCACTTCAAGATTGCCTGAGATAAAATAGCCCCAAGGACTTCAGCCTCTGCTGGGGTCTGGCTAGTAGACCATAATAGGCACCTGAGACACAGGAACTTTGTTCAGGACAACCCCCTCAAAGTGTCCTCAGCTCATCTTCATGTTGAATAGCCTTCCCCTCTTATGTCTAAATACATCTCTTTTTGTTAACAGTTGTAACCTGTGAGTGTCTCTTTTCATTCCAATATCAAACCTAACCTAGCAGGAGACTAGCCTGAGTCAGGCATAGCCCAGAACAACTTGTCTGAATTCCCTATAGTTGTCATTTCTTATGGTGCAATGATATTCCATTCCATTCATGAACCACAATCTGAATATTTACTTTTGTTTCTAGTTCTTTATTATTATGAAGAGTGCTGCCAAAAATATTTGGTATACATGGGACCTTTCTTTCCATCTTGGCTTCTTGGGGTATATACCCAGCAGAGGGATCTCTGGGTCAAACCAATGGTATTTTTAATAGGTTTCACTTTACTTGATGGAATTTGGCAAAGATTTGTATCTGTTCAATAGGCGAATAAGTCAACTTGACATGTCCTCCTCCAGATCAGAGACTTCACAGGCATCCTTCCTCGATGTAATCAACCTTCAGCAAGCACAGGATGCTTCCAACAAGACTCAATTGTCCACAGCCTACATTGGCACATCATAAGTAGAAAGTGTGATGAATTTGGAGCCAGGGCACCTGGATCTGAGTTCCTCCTCTTGTTACTTATAATGTGGCCCTAGAGAAGTCACTTAAATTTTCTGGATCTCAGTCTCCTCATCTGTAACATGAGGGAATTGGGCTAGAATAAGTCTAAGGTCCCAGCTAAATCTTAGATAATATATGTAAAATTCTTTTTCAAACCCTCAATTTCCAATTCTTTGTCACTGCAAAAGGAGCTGCTATAAATATTTTTGTACATAAACGTCCTGTTACTTTTTTTTTTAATCTCTTTGGAATACAGACCTAGTAATGTTATTGCCGGGTCAAAGGGTGTGCATAGTTTTATAGCCCTTTGGCCATAGTTCCAAATTGCTCTCCACAATGGTTGGATCAGTTCACAACTCCAACAATACATTAGTTTCCCAATTTTCCCACATGCCCTCCACATTTGTCATTTTCCTTTTCTATCATATTAGCCAAACAGATAGGTGTGAGGTTGTATCTCAGAGCTGTTTGAATTTGAATTTCTCTAATCCATAGTGAATTAGAGCATTTTTTCATGTGACTATAGATAACTTTAATTTCTTCATCTGAGAACTGCTTGTTCATATTCTTTGGCCATTTATCAATTGAGAAATAACTAGTATTCTTATAAAGTGAACTCAGTTCTCTATATATTTGAAAAATGATGCCTTTATCAGGGAATATATTGTCTCTTTCCAACCTGATGATAAAATCCCCAGGAGGTTATTCATTCCAGAATCTCACTCTGTGTAAGAATCCCTCCTCCCCACAAAACATTTTCAAAAGCTGACCTCATTGTCTTTTGAGACAGCTCATTCTATTCTGGATGACTCTAATTGTTAGAAAATCCTTTATTTTGAGCTGAAATCTACCTCTTTCCCCC
Source organism: Petaurus breviceps papuanus (assembly GCF_028583685.1). Taxonomy (NCBI): domain Eukaryota; kingdom Metazoa; phylum Chordata; class Mammalia; order Diprotodontia; family Petauridae; genus Petaurus; species Petaurus breviceps. The sequence continues at coordinate 7,611,968 of NW_027187345.1, forward strand.
TCCCTCCTCACCATTATCAACTAAATTCTACCCTTTGGAGCAACTCAGGATCTCTTGAAGAGCCTACCACCCCCCCCCCACCCCCAGCTGTAGTCAAATTTTATACATCCCATCATGCCTCTGGCCTCCCTTGTGGAGATTTGGCTAATCATCTTTTTTTCAGAACAATAACTGTGGCAGGTTTCTGGCATGTGCTTCAGATTTCTACATAAACATGCAGAAAGTCTTACATGAATCTGATGAAGTTGAAAGCCCCTTTCCAGAAGAAAGGGTTAGTTGTTACGGAAGAGGAATCACAAAAGTATAAATCGTGCTGATATGTGTTTATGTAACTGGACTGGAGTTTAAACAAAGCAACTGGAGATAAATCTACAAGCCTTAGCTGCAAAATTAAGCTTAGTAAAAGTCGGTGAAATTATGGGTTACGCTTGCCTTGGTCTCTCTCCGCATAAACCACAAGACACAAACTTGGTCAGATTTCCTGACAAATCAGATAGCTCAAATCAGAATTTAGAAGTAAATTTCATCCTCTTTAAACTGCTTGAGAAAATGAAGGATGAGTGGCTTGCCCCAAGTCACATAGTCCATCACCTCAAGAGCAAAAATGACAGTGACCATTTTTATAACCTGACCTAAATCTGGTGAAAATGAACAATTGATACATATGTGCTTGTTAATACAAGTCAGCCCTTCTAGAGCTATATCTAATTTCATGAGGCAAGAAAACTTGTCTGGGAGTGTTGGAACAAGATGGCCCAGTGGGTCAAGGAAACCTAACGAACCCAATCAGTAATACTTCTGTTTCTGTTGGAGTTTTTGATCCTTGGAAAGGGATTTGGGACTGACCTGAATCCAGCCTAAAGGAATATGTAGAAATGGACCTTTGGTGAATGTGGTCTGTTAAAGTGTCTGGAGACACCATTAATTAACACACACACACACACACACACACACACACACACACACTTATTTTGGTTTTTCAGTATTGGGTAAAGAAGGACAGATGATTGTTCAAGAAATAAGGACCAAGTACTGTAGGCACCAGATAGGGAGGAAATCTTGTTGCATTAGTGGGGTTCATGAACTATCCATGCTTTCTATCATGTCACAACAGTGTTTTATATAAGTGCTCTTATGGCAAACTATTTTATACCATATGTGGATAATGACAAATACGAAATTATTTACTGAATCTTTAGCTTTAAAAAATCTACAGCCCATGAATTTCAGATTTTGGAACAGCTTTAGGTTCAAACCTCATTAAGTATGTTTATAAGTGGGTTGGCCCAAACATCAGGAGTTGTTAGGAGCCAAACTGCATAAACTGGGTGGGAGGTTGTGGTAGGAGTGACAGGGTGAGTGATTTATTGGATCATCCTAGACTCACAGATGGATGGTACGTGTTAGAACTGGGAAGGCTTTTAGAAATCAACAAACCGCATCTAGATGATGTAAAGGTTGGACTCTGGACTTAGAATCAGGAAGACCATAGTTCAATCCTGCTTCTGACATTAACTGTGTAGCCCTGGACAAACCACTCTAACCTCATTTGACCTCAGTTTCCTCATCTGTAGAGTGAGGATAATATTAGAACCTATTTCACAGGATTGTTATAACTTATATAGAGCCCTTTGAAACCTTAAAGTGCTTTATCAGAACTATTATTAGTCTTGTATCATTTTATAAATGAAGAAACTAAGACCCAGTGAGGTCATAGAGTTAGTTACTTAGTGTTCATGACTCCTATTCTAGTGTGCTTTCAATCATATCATGCTGATCTATCACAAAAGCTATTTTCTTTTTTTTTTATTTGAATACTTTATTGAATATTTTATCTGAATGACACCCCATATTTCCTAGGCCTTTGTAGAAGATACCCTCCCATTCATTGTATTTTGAGGTCCTGATGGTGCAATTTTTCCCCCGATGGCTGGGCTGAGACTGGATGGCTTGTGTTTGCTACAGACCTAGTCAATTTGGGGTCTGCCTGGTTCCCCAGCTGGGCCTCAGGCTGGTCCCCCCAGAGCTGGTGCCTGGGGTCATTGAGAAATCTGCGGCTTTGATGGCATTTTAGGCAAGTCCAGCGCTGGCCTAGGCAACGCCTCTGCTGCTGGGTGCAAGTCAGGCTGCTGGGTGCAAGTCAGACCGCGGATGAGGAGGGAGGAGCAGCTGCCACAAAGGGTCCTCTTGACTGAGGGGTCCTGTCACAGGACAAGGCACTTTCCAATGGTTCTTTCCGTGTGGCAGTAAAACCTCGCCAGCACCTGGTTCTCAGGGTTCTGGGCAGTGGACAGCTTGGTATAGGAAGCTGAGTCTCTGAAAAGCCTCCTTGTCTTTCACCTGCCTGGCCATCTCCCCTGCAGCCTTCCCACACCCTGACAAAAGCTATTTTCAATTCCATGATTGAGGAAACTCACCTGGAAGTGAGTTTCTAACCTAAAATCATTGAACCTGGTCCAGCCTGGTCAAGAACACTTTCCATTTTTTGTGATAGGGCACAACCACATCTCTTTTCCACCCCCCTACTTAATATTGTTTTATTTTTTCCAATTACATATAAAGATAGTTTTCAACATTCACTTTTATAAGATTTTGAGATCCAGATTTTTTCTCTCTCCCCTGTCCCCAAGACAAAAAACAATCTGATATAGGTTATACATGTATAATCATATTGAACATACTTCCACATTAGTCACAGAAGAATCAGAACAAAATGGAAAAACCATGAAAAAGGAAAAAACAAAAAAAGAGAGAGAAAATAGTATGTTTCAATCTGCATTCAGACTCCATGGTTCTTTCCCTGAATATAGATAGCATTTGCCATCATGAGTCTCTTTTGATTATCTTAGACCATTGTATTGCTGAAAAGAGCTAAAGTCTATTGTACTTGATCAACATACAATGTTGCTATTACCATGTATGATATTCTCCTGGTTCATTTCTTCCTTGTTTCTGAATGTATTCCCACCCCTCTCTTACCAAGCCATCCATCCCTTATAATAGAGAATGAAACAGAAAGAGGGGGGAAAAGGTAGTTTAGTAATATCATTCAATGCATCAAATCAAGGTTTATGCTGTATTTCAGTGTAGTCCTCCACCTTTACAAAGAAAAGAGAGAGGTGAATTTTCTCATCTCTTCTCCAGAGCTAACCTTGGTCATTATCATTACATAGGATCATTTGTAGTTGCTGTTCTTTCCATTTGCACAATTATATTTTAATGACAATGTTTATTGTTTTGCTGGATCTGCTTACTTCACTCTTTATCAGGTCATATAAGATTTCCTATATTTGAATTCTTCACATTTGTCAGTTCTTATGGGGGCAGCTAGGTGACACAATGGCTAGAGTGGTGGACCTGGAGTAAGGAGGACCTGAGTTCAAATTTGGATTCGGATATTTACTAGCTATGTGATCCTGGGCAAGTCATTTAACCCTGTTTACCTCAGTTTTCTCATCTATAAAATGAGCTGGAGAAGGAAATAGCAAACCACTCCAGTATCTTGGCCAAGAAAACCCAAAACGGGGTCACAAAGAGCCAGATATAATTGAACAACAACAAATGTAAAGTAATATTTATTTTATTACATTGTAAAGCCCTACCTACATCTCAGTGTATTTCCATTCCTGCAAAAGATCTCTAGCTCTGGACCCACATGAATCGGGTTCAGTCCTGGGGGAGCCTAATTCCTGAATGAGGAGAGTTTGATTTTTCTCATATTTTTTGGCTCATTATGCACCAACTCTAGAATTCTGGAGAAAAATATCTTAAAGTCTTAGAGATAGTTCATATCTAGAGTCTCCTTTAAAATACATTAATAAGGTAAAGTAAAGGTACTCAGAATACAAAATAGTTATCAGGGATGAGCTCATACATATTTCCTGTACCATATTAAAAAATACTTTAAGATATAAAACACTAATAAGAATGTATTTACAAATACAGTAAATTCTCATCATTTGCAGTAGTTAAGTTACATAAGGTTGCTAGGAACGTTGAATTAGGGCCTGGTGAACCATTGTTCCTAGGGGAAACATAGGGTTAGGTTACTGGGAGCCTCTAATCACAATATATTAACACTTTCCTCAGTGGCCTCATGTACAGATCGGCAAATTGCTTCTTTTTTTTTTCCTGGATGTGCCATATTGTTGATTAATTAACATTGAACTTATAGCTAACAACAGTATAACTCACACCCAAATGAGATTTATATAATACATATTTTCTCTTTAAGGCACATAACAGCTTTCATGTGCTTAGGAACACTGGACAGTACTTCAGCACTCACTATGCTTGGGGGACCATTTAAAATGCCAAAATCACCAACAAAAAGCAAAAAAAAGAAAAAAGGAAAAACAGCATTAAAGAGAGAAAAGGACACCTTGTTTACTTTTGAATCAGGAAGGCAGAAACTCAAATTGTTCAGCCTCAGCTAGGAATGTGCACATTTGGGGAGTACAATATTTTTGCCACTCTGCTAATCACTGCAAAAGCACCTCAAAAAATGATTTTTGGGGGTTACAAATAAATTTTAGCAAGTAGATGAATTTGCAAATATGGAATCCATGAATAAAGAGGATAGACTACTTAAAAACAGAAGAAGTAACCTTTCACTTTTATTATTTGCTCTTGGAATGCAAAGACAATTTTGTAGTATGATTAAACAGATATTTCATATTCACCTAGTACCTGTATTGCATGAATAGCTCTCAAGTCCCAGATTTTCTTGTTAACCAGGTAAATAGCTGCATATAGCCTTCCTTTTAGCTCTGAATCCTTCCTGATGTTGCTGCCTTTCTCCTCTGAGAAGCTGTTGTGGAAATCAATTGGCAGGCAATCAGCTCCCAACCTCTCAGTCTCATAAGGTTACCAATAGTACTAGAAACGTCGATGTCTCAGGATTGCTGTTGGGGAGGGGAGGGAGGAAGAAGATAAAAAAGGAAGAGACAACCAAGGACTTGAGGTCTAGTCTCAGGAATTCATATGCAGGGACATATTCCTTACAGCATTTACATTACAGCATCCCTCATATTCCTACAGACAAATCCTACATGAATTCTGCATTGCTTGGAGGGGAAGGGAGAGTTCGGAATGGAGAGAAATCTCTCCCCTACTTGAATTCCTAGGGAGCATTGGAATGAACTATTTCCTAACAAAGAGGGAACTTAAGAGTCCAGAACCTTTCCTTGTTCTCTATAGTTTACAGAGCCAGTGCTTTTTCCTGGCTTAATCACCAATCACCTTTAGCATAGCCTCTAATCCTGGGGTCTCACAGAAACCAGCCAAGAGCCATCGTATGTCTTTTAGCAAGGGGTCAGTGAATATGGTCCACCACAAAGAAGCCAGGGTAAAGGTTCAGTCACATCAGCCCTGTTATACAACCCCTGTGGTACACAGATCTTACCACAATTTATTTAGTTCCTTAATTGATGGGTATCTGCTTTATTTCTAGGGTAAGAACTTACACACACATACACATACAAGAACACTTTGCCTATTAGCTGTAATGTTTCAATCATTCCTATGTTTCTAATCTCCTTCCCCTGGCCTCTTTCTCTATCCTCACCTCCAGCCTTTAGGTCACCCTTCCATCAGGATAAATAGGGCTTTGTCTCCGCTATCCGGGTATTGACATTGTGGTTTCATACTTCCTCACCACAGTGACCACCATCCTTATTCCTTATCTAGTGGTCCTCTGACTGTATACAATGTAATTTCTAACCACCAAGGTCCCCTTGCCATGGAGACTTCTGGAACCTTCTCTCTGAACCCTTGGGATTGAGAGCTTCTACCTCTTTTAGCTTGAAATTTTTCACATCACAATGCCTCATTTCCAGTTTTTTTCAAACCATCTTCTTCACTGACTGCTCTAGTCCTCCTAAATTGAAGTCATCCCTGGATTAGTTCTGGATAGTTACTGTTTGGTTATCTATTTCTTTTATCTTAATTTAGCCTCATAGGAGTTAGATTTGGAAGTACAAATATTGTAAGGTAACCCAAATCACATGCCACCTGATTTGGAGCCCACCATTAAGCTACCATTAAGCCCCTTTATATTTGACTTTGTCTTTATCCTAAATTTTGTAATTGCTTGTAATAGCTTAAAGGCATAGTCCTGCGTAAGAGTCGCCCAAGGCATAGTCTCCTGCGCCCTTATCTTTCCTTAAGTTAGAACTTCCCTAAATTAGTAAACCTCGAAACAGCAGCGTGTTTAAGAATTGAGGGTGCAAGCCTGTATAGAGATCATGGGGCAAGTCTATCCCATGCAAGAGACCACCCTGTTCCAGGATGCTGATGAAGCAAGGTCCCCCACTCAAGATGCTGACCTAGCAGGGTCCCCCACACCCTTCACCCAGAACATGACCCTGGCCTGTTCTATGACCCCAGCCTGTTCCACTCCCCCTATGCCCTCCACCCTGTTCTAGGAAGGACCCTGGTCATGCCATTGTACCCTTGTGCCATGTTTCCCAAGTTAGCCCTGAGCTACTGTGTTTCCCCAATAATAAGACCTATCCCGAAAATAAGCCCTCCCCTTACTGTGTAAGATTCCTCTAAAATAAACCCTCCCCCGAAAATAAGCCCTATTGAGATTGCTACTGTAGTGAAGGTGATCCCCTGTGCTACACGCTACATTACGGTACCCTCTGTATGCACCGCCCCCCCCCCCCAAACGCACACCTCGCTCCCGAGCTGCATCCAATCAGAGCTGCAGCAGTGAGCGCGTCATCCTGTTCTTCCCCAGTGATTTGCTTGCTGGCGCCATTGAGAGCAGTGCCGCGGAGGAGAGCTGAGGCAGGACAACATAAGCCCTCCCCTGAAAATAAGCCCTCTGGTGTTTTTCTTTCCAAAAAAATTAATAAGACAGTGTCTTATTATCAGGGAAACACGGCATTGATCCAACCAATGCTGTTCTTGGCTTCTGTATGTCACTGCTTACACTAGCTCCCCTCCCCAATTGTGGTTTTTGCCTTTATAAACACAGCCTGTATCCCAATACAGGGCTGCCTGATTTGAGTGTATACTTCAGTCACACGCTTGATCAATAAATCCACATCTAAATTTATTAAAACCCTGATCTCAACTCACTCTTATTCTCTTCACAACACAAGTAGAGGTGATATAGTATAATCCCTCCATCCCCATTTTACAGATGAGGAAACTGAGGCCCAGAAAGGAGAAATGTTTTGTCACACAAGTAGTTAGGAGTTGGACTCCTGTGCTCTGATTCCAAATCTAACACTTTTGCCAATACGCCGCTCTGTTTAGTTACTTTCCAGGTGTATATCTTTAACAACTAATTTCTATAAGCTTTCCATTTTACCTTTCCCTCAAGTCTGACCGTAAAACCCCATGGTGGGATGAAGACGATCCTGAGTTCTCAAAGTCTAAGTCAGGGGTACTGACTTAGTACAGTTCAGGTAGTTTTTATCACTGGGTGGAGTTATGTGTTGTCTAAGGACCAGCTTGGTGAAAGCTGGGGAGATACCACCATGTTGGCTGTAGGGGGATGAAATTTTTTTAGTCCCAGAAATTTTCAAAGACCATCCAAGAGTTTGTGTGTGAGGGGGCAATTGTGCTGGTGGAGGGAGTACCCACAGTGACAAAAATCACATGTCCTCAAAGTATTTTATGCTTTACAAAAGCCTTACCTCATAGTGGCTACAAGATAGATACTGAAAATAGCATTGTGATTATTTTACAGCTAAGGAAATCACACAGTAAGTGTCAGAACTAAAGTTCCAACCCAAGGTTCATGAATTCAGATCTTGTGGTTTTTCCATTGAATTACACTGCCTCTTGTGTCTCTCTCCTGGGCTCTAAAATTTAAGGTAAGATGATCCTTCCTTGTACAGTGGGTTGACAGCGGCATATGAGTAATAAATTTCAGGGGAGCATGGTTGTTGCAGGTATTTTGTCCTAGGATCTTGAATAATTCATAGAAATAATGAGGATGAAAACCAGTGGCCATAAATCATCCTTGGTAACCCTCCAAGACACAATAGCATCGTAAAGATTTAAGAGAATGCTGAATTGTTATTGCACTGAAAATGGAAAATCCCAGCCGTTGGTAGAACTCATGTGAAATAAATGCTCTGAAGGTTGAAGTCTGTTGATGCTAAAAGGACTGTTTACGTGCCTGGACTCATTTTAGCTGAAATGGTTCTATTTTTAGCCATAATATCCATGAAGGCCAAATTTCCCTTCCTTGCTGCAGAGTTAGCAGTATAACATTTATCTGGTAGACATTTTAAAAGAAGACCTCCCTTCATAGTAAGGGGTTTTAAAATGGTGTGTGTGTGTGTGTGTGTGTGTGTGTGTGTGTGTTTGTGTGTGTGTGAAAGAGAGAGATATGGATCCCTTTTGCATTTCTGGTGAAGCCTATGAACCCATTCTCAGAATAATATTTTAAAATATTTGATGGAAATGCTAAATCCCAGAGGTTAGGGAAAATAGATATAATTTTTTTCCTTATCCAATTCCCTCTCCTCCCTCCCCAAATCTATCTGTGGATCACAGCTTAAGAGCCCCAATGTAGAGAAAGGACCTGAAGTTGAGGATTGTTAGGAAGGAGAGATTGGGGAGAGGCTGTGCTATGGTGGAGAAAGGGTGGGGGGGTGGTATGGTTGTCAAGGGATATTTAGAGTTAGAGATTGTGTCGGTGAGCCATCCCAAGAGAATGAGGACAAAGCCCTATGCTAAACCAAAGAAGGAAATATAATTAAAAAAAGAAACTTTAGAGTCATTTGGCCATAATAGTCATCAACTAGCTGTCCCGGGGGGGAACATACAGGCTTAGGCCTTGAATTCTTCTCCTAAGTGATACTCTGATTTAGTTGAGAATGACTCGGGCATTGCAGCACTTAGAGCCTTCCCTTGATGCCTCCCCATAATCTCTTTGCTCCCTCCATTAGGGAATTTTCATGTGCAGCTTAATTTTGCTTTTTCAGTTTCAAATGACTTGCCTGCTTCTAGTCATATTCCTTTGGGCCCATCTCCTTGAGTCTTTGTCCCTTGCCATTAATAAGTCATGTCAGAGCTCCCTTCTGGTAGGGCTGATTGGTTGATACCACACCACCATTTCCCACTTTCCCACTTCTACCCTGCCCCTCCAACATCATCTCTTTCTGGAAATTTCACTTTTAGATTTTTTCCCCCTTTTTGCTGAAGATTAATTTTATTAAAAAGCAAATAAGCTGGTGAAGGGGTTGGGGCAGGAAGTGACATTGTAAGTTATTACTGGAGAACAGAAAGGATGCTGAAGATTAATTTTATTAAAAAGCAAATAAGCTGGTGAAGGGGTTGGGGCAGGAAGTGACATTGTAAGTTATTACTGGAGAACAGAAAGGATGCTGATGATCTGGGAGGCAGGAGACTCTGGGTGTGGCTCTCACTTTGCCATTAACTGGTTGTATGACCTTGGCAAGTCACTTCTTCAGTTTCTGTTTCTTTTTAAAAATGTATGGATTATTGGGTGTGAAATATTTCAGTTTTTTAAAAAGTGTATTGAGTACTTTGCTAAATGTTTTTTTTCACTTTCTTTTTGGAAGGTTTCAGCTCCTATTGTTTTTTTTTTTTTTGGAGTGGAGGGGGCAGGGAAATTGGGGTTAAGTGACTTGCCCAAGGTCACACAGCTAGTAAGGGTTAAGTGTCTGAGGCTGGATTTGAACTCAGGTCTTCCTGACTTCAGGGCAGGTGCTCTTCTCACTGTGCCACCTAGCCACCCCTGCTAATAACTTTCTGTTTGTGTTGTCACAGTCCTGGGCCTCAGTTTCCTCATCCGTAAAATGAGTCAGAGGTAGATTTAGTATTCTAGCTCTAGCATTCAATGAGTAAAAATGATATTAGTGCTGCCCCTTTCCCTATATCACTCAAACCATTTCACGTCAATGAATGTTTAAGCATCTACTGTGTGCAAAGAATACTTTTATGCACTAGGAGATATACAATTGGGACACAAATGTAAATTATAAATACATAATGTTATATGTGTTGAAATGTAATTAAACTCAACAGACTTTAAGTAAGTTCCTATGTCAATATATTATGCTAAGTACAGCAAAATAAAATGCAGTGTGAGGTCTGAAGAGGAAGGATATTACTAAGGCTTTATGGAAAACATGGCATCTGATCTGACGTTAAAGGATACATAAAAATTCAACAGACAAAGAAGGTGAAGGAGGATATTCCATGAATAGCAAGTATATCAAACAAAGATACATAGCAAAGGCATGGAGTGGGAAAGTGTAGGCCATGTACTAGGTGAAGCAAGTAATCCTATTTGTCTAGAACAATTAGAATGTTTTCTATGCCTAGAATGTCCTCCCTCCTCCCTCAGATTACTGATGAGCAGATGTGAATCCTGAACAGTAATAAGTGATCTTTGAAAGATCTTGGGAAAGTTGCTGCATTCCATTTTTTTTTCCTAAGAAAAAAAGATGAGGGGCAGCTAGGTGGTGCAGTGAATAGAGCACCAGCCCTGGAGTCAGGAGAACCTGAGTCTAAATCCAGCCTCAGACACTTAACATAAAACTAGCCATGTGACCTTGGGCAAGTTAGTTAACCCCAATTGCCCTACTCCAAAAAGCAAAAAAAAAAAAAGATGAAAGCTGCAAAACATAGGTCAGTGAATTTGACTTTTTAAAATTCTAAAGTGTATAAATAATTTGGGAGGTTGCATGGTATTATGGTTAGAGAATCAGCACTGACGCCAAGAAGGCTTGGGTTCAAAGCCAGCCTCAAACATTTACTGTGTGATGCTGGACAAGTCATTTACCTTTTTATTGTCCTAGGCCATTCTCTATGACTATAATGAACAGAGAAAATGCCAACCTTCATTGCTATAGTTTCCTTACTTAGGAATTCCCCATATCAATGAAATTATAGGTTCAGTCCTTATTAGTAACAGAATGGTTTATGTCCTTAAAGAAAGAGAAGTCATGACCTCTAAGAGCCTATATGGTGTCATCAAGAATAGGTAATGTTCAATGAATATACTTACCTTTTTTGATAGGATTGTTAATCTGGTAAATCAGAGGAATGCAGTAAGTACAATATACCTGGACTTCATCAGCATATTTGAGGAAGTTTGTCATGGTATCCTTCAAGATGAGATAAAGAGGGTTAGGCTAGATGACAGTGGTGACGTAGGCTCCAGAACTCCTTGAGTCACAGGTTCCAAAGAGTAATCATTAATGAACTGATGTCACTTGGGAGGAATGTCTCTGGTTGAGCATTCCAAGCATCTGTCCTTTGCCCTGGTTTGTTTGGCATTTTATCAATGATTTAAATGAAGGCATAGATGCTCATCAGATTTACAGATGACAAGGAGCTGAAAGTGATAGCTAAAACATTGTATTATAAAGCCAGAATACAAAAAAGAAAAAAAAAAGGTCTGGTATTAGATTGATGAGCCCAATTTAGTAAGATGTAAATTTGAAAGAGATGCATAAAAAGTTATGCACAAGCTTAAAATATCAACTTGAAAAGTAAAAAATAAGGGACATTGAGCCCTTGAGGAGAAGTGGTTTGATCACTCTCATCATACCATATTTGAAGAACTTTATTCAGACTGGTATCATATTTTCTTTAAATATATATTTTTTAATTCTAAAAATAATAATCATTCAAAAATAAATATTTCCATATATAAAATGAATGGAAAAAGAGAATGAATATATGAAACCATGGGTTTCTATTACATGTAGCTTGCTTTTTAAAAAGCATATAATAAATTCAACATGCTATTTTCAAAGTATCCCACTTGTCTGTTTCCTTATGAATTTCTTTTCTGTGCATTTTAAAAAATACTTCAGTACCCTCTTTTTTTCCTTCTTTTTGGGCAATATTATCAATAACTCTCCTTTTCTCCCCTACTTCTCTCTCCCCAAAGAAAAAGAAAAAAACCAAAAACTCTTGTAATCCAAAAGCATAGTCAAGCAAAACATATCCACACATTGACCATGTCCAAATATATATATGTCTTATTTTGTGTCTTGAGTCCATGACTTGATCTCAGGAGATGAGTAAAATGCTTCATTATGGGTTTTCCAGAGTCATGGTTGGTCATTGAATTGGTCTTAATTCTTAAATCTTTCAAAATTGGTTTTTTTTTCTGTACACTATCATGATTACTATATAAATTTATTTCCTTATTCTGCTCACTCTGCATCAGTTCATAAAAATTTTCCCAGATTTCTCTGAAGCTATCCCTTTTTGACATGCCTTGTAGAATAATAATATTTAATTACATTCCTGTATCCAACTTTGTTTCCAATTCTTTGCTACAATAAAAAGAATTGGCACCATGTTTTCAGAAGGACATTGACATGCATAGAGCATCTATGGAAGGATAATCTTCAGAACATGACATACAAAGATGAGTTGAAAACTAAGGACTGTTTAACCTAGAGAAGATACTTCTTAACATTTAAGAGTATAAGTCTGTTAAGGGATTTTGAATCCCAAGTTCTTGTCACAGCACCTGACGCATAGTAGGTTTTTAATAAAGGCTTTTTTGATTGACATTTTGTCTTTAAGTATTTAAAAGGCTGCTATCTGTAGAAGGGATTTGCTTGATGCTACTGGGCGGATTTTTTAAAAAGTTGGGTATAAATTGGGATTTGGTTTAGATAATGAGGCATCACCATTTTCCAGTGTGCCATGTAGCAAACGGTAGACCAGCCAACTAAGAACTACATTTTCTATGAGGTAAGCTGACTGGGTTTTTGTGAAACTCAATGTTTGTAATGATGAAGGGTGATTGTGTCAGCAGGGATACAGAGATTTCTGGGAGTAGGAAGTAGGCAGAGAAGCGGTCAGTCCTGAGCCATGGTGCCAACCAGGATCAAGCAGTTTTCTACTGAGGTGGATAGACTAACCCAGGTAACTGGTAGAGCTATGAGGAGTGTGTGACATCTGTCGTGGAAAGGTGGAAAGATCAAGTAGAGTCACAGGAGCTTCATGGGCAGACTTTCAGTCACACCTGAGACCTGGCCAGACCTCCCCCATTCCCCATAGCTTAGTCTACGTTTATAGATACCCCAAGTACACAGGCAGATTAGGGGATAATGGGTAGGATTAGATTGTATTCCCTGAGGAATGTAGGTGAGATTGTTCCCTACATTTGCAAATTGTTTTAATCTTGATTAAATGTTTTACTTTTAAATTAAATGCCCCTCCTTGTGCTCTTTCCCTCCCCCTTTTAAATCTTAAGTTATTAAGGAAAGCTCTTGGTGGGGAGAGGTGGGGAGGAGGAGGAATGAATGTGACGTAAAAACAACAGACATCTTTTTGTAAAGAAAAAATATATTAAATGCATATTCCTCAGCTGATGGGCTAATAAAAAGTTGTAGGCAGAGGAGGGCAGAAGTCTTTTAACGAGAGACTAAGGAGGGAATGGTTCATGAGGAAACAAAGGTATTAGTATAGAAGTTTTTCAAAAAATTTAGCTGGGTAAGGGAGAAGAGAGTTCAGAAGCTGGATGGGGGTAGAGTGTTCTTTGTTTTTGTTCAGTCCTGTCTGACTCTGTGACCTGTTTGGGGTTGTCTTGGCAAAGATCCTGGGGTGGTTTGCCATTTCCTTTTCCAGCTCACTTGACAGATGAGGAAACTGAGGCAAACAGCGTTAAGTGACTTGCCCGGAGTCACATAGCTAGTAAGTATCTGAGGCTGGATTTGAACTCGGAAAGACTCATCTTCCTGGCTTCGAGTCCATCACACTATTCACTATGCCACCCAGATGTTCAGAAGATTTTTGAGGGGGTGAGGTGGGAGGAGATTTGGGAAGCTTGGGAATGTTTGTAGGCCAATGGAAAGAAAACAGTGGTGAGGGAGAATTTGAAGATGCAAGAGAAAGGAGAGGATTGCTGGAGCCAAGAGGGAATTTTATCAAAGGCATAGGGTTTGACCTTCCTAAGAAGTTGTATCACAGGATGAAGAAGAGATGTATTCTAACATGGAAGACATCTCAGAGATCATCTGACATCTCTTATTTTGCAGATGAGGAAACTGAGACCCAATAGCTTAAATGATTTGCCCAAGGTCATACACGTAGTGTATACACATCAGAGAGGATCTGAACATAGGTCGTCTGTTTCCAGAACCAGGGCAAGTTACAGTAGATTACACTGCCTGCCCCCGATGGTATTTTTCTTTATCTTGTGACCAAAGGCAAGGAGTATAGGGTAGATGATGCTGCCGATACATTTTGAAGAATAGAGGAGGGAGATAATGGAACTCATGAGGTATCTTGTTTAGTCACATCCCATTTTTTTGTGACCCCATTTGGGGTTATCTTGGCAAAGAGATACTAGAACAGTTTGCCATTTCCTTCTCCAGCTCATTTTACAGATGAGGAAACTGAGGCAAACAAGGTTAGGTGACTTGCCCAGGGTGACACAGTTAGTGTAAATTGTCTGAGGCCAGATTTGAACTCCAGAGCTGGGGCTCTATCCACTGGATCACCTAGCTGCCCCTCTAGGGACACAGAATTCTAAGAGACTTAAACTTTTCCCCTTTATATTGTGAATTCAACAATCATTAACAGCCACAAACATTTTGGCATACAAGGAAGTGCCAGAAACGATGTTGTATGAGATTCTGTTAGCTTCTGCCAAAGGGGCAGCTAGGTGGCCCAGTGGATGGAGCACTTGGCCTGAAGTCAGGAAGACCTCAGTTCAATTCTGGCCTCCCATACTGTGTGATTCCTGGGCAAGTCATCTAACTTCTGTTTGCTGAAGTTTCCTCCACTGTAAAAAGGGGTTAGTAATAGCACCTGCCTTCCAGGGTTATTGTGAGGCTCAAATGAAATAATAATTAGAAAGTCTTTAGCACAGGGACAGTTCCTGGCACACACAGTAACTACTATATACTTGTTGTCTATTATTATTGGTATCATTCTGTGTTTTGAAGGAAATATCTTAAAGTAATAACAAAACTGCTCTATTGGCATTGCCTTCTGCATTTATTTTTGCTTTCATCTTTACATATCTGAAAATGTCTTACTGATGCTTTTTTTTGTCTCAGATCCTGTCTGCTCCCCTAAGCCCTCCCTTCTCACAAATATGTGTATGCATATCAAGTCAAGCAAATCAAATCTATACGTTAGCCACATCTCAGAATCCAAAGATTGGACCATTTTTTCAAAATGGCAGGATTTTTTAAAAATAGGAGAAACTTTAGATTATTTCGGTTAACTACTGATGATCATTATGGGGTGCATGGGGTGTTCAGGAGGACCAGCACCTCTGGTGAGAGGGCTTGCCGAGTCTTTTCAGGGCTGTTCATCCACCTTTGGTGTCCAGTTGACACTCAGTTCTCACCTGTGGCTCCAAGAAGCTGTAGCAAGTGCAGTGGCCACGCCCTCATAAAACCATCTTGGCAGATGGCTTAAAACAGGTCGATGGCAAACAACAGGCCTCAAAACCATTGGTGAATGAGGGGGATGCCACCCCTAGCATGTGAAGACTTCCTCTGGCAGAATGGGCAGATGAGAACAATTTGTTCCGAAGGCAGCTGAAGCAAGTGCTGTGGAATCCTTGGAGCCCAGTCAGACACCAAAGATGCCAAGATCATCCACTGCATCCTGGGCCATTGCCAGTTGCCTTGACTTTCGTCCTGCCACTGGACTTGGATGGCTCTGGAAGAGAGAGTGAGGCCAATGACTTTGTACAACTCTGCCTCATTTAAATCCAATTCACCCATGAGTCAAGATCTCACCTGCATTGTCTGTTTTTAGACACAGAAATACCCAGCAGGCCATGGTTTGCCTACCCATCCTAGCAGGAAGTGGAAAATTTGGCTTACGAAGGTGCTGAATTTGGATTCAGAATGGGACGAAATTCAAATGCTGCCTCTTCTGCTTACTAGCTACGTGAACTTGGGCAAGTTGACTTATCTCTTTAAGCTTCCTTACCTGTAAAATGGGGACAATAGTAGCTGTACCGGGTTATCATGAACCTCAAATGAGGACACCGGACAGCAGTATCTACTGGTAGGCATTAATCTCCCAGTGTGGGTGCACTGTAATCCTTTGGCTGAGATTCTGTCTGGAAGAGTAATTTCCCTTCCCCAGACCTAAATAAGGGGCACAGCTGAAAACTCATGGAGAGAAGTGAGCAAGCACGAGAGGAAGACATGGGGAGCTCCAACAGTGTCGACCCCAGGGGAGTGGGGCATCTCGTGTGGGAAGCTGAGCCTCTTGCCCACTCCTGCCATAGAATGGATGCTCCTCCAGAAACTTCAGCCGTGCTGTGAGGAGAAGGAAAAGAGGATTCTGAGACTCCAATTTCAGAACTGTGTGATATCAGGCTGAACACAAGCCTGTGTCCATGATGCTGCAGAGACAGATAGAACTGGGGAAATTTTATACTCTCAGACTGCCTCTTCCTCCTCTCTTCCCTCCGCCCTGTTCTCTTTATGTAGAGAGAGACAAATGGGATTCCTCTTTGGAAAGAGCCTGCTTGCATTCTGTTTTGCTAATTGCTTTAAAAGAAATCACTCTAAGACTGCATAGTCATTGTTATTCTACTGATTTATCTCTGTGTGTGCCTTTTGGGGTTACAGGCAGTCAGAAATCAGTCAACAGACAGTTATTAATGACTTATTATGTGTCTGGCACTGTGCTAGGTGCCAGGGAAACAAAGAGAAACAAATGCATGGGCCCTACCTTCAAGAAGCTCCCATTCTAATAGGAATTCTAATTTTTAATAATTCTAACATGCAAAAAATCATACACACAATATATGTATCATGTAAGGAGAAGGTAATCCCTGAGAGAAGGCTCTAGCTGTGGGGAGAGAGGGGACTGGGAAAGGCCTCCTATAGCTGAGATGTGAATTGAGTCTCTAAGGAAGCCAGGAGGCAGGGGAGGAGGTGAGGCTAGAGAGCAGCTCAGGAACAGGGGGCAGTAAGTGAAAAATGGGTGTGAATGGACCCAAAGGAAAGGGAGTGATTTTTCAAAACTGCCAAGAACTTTTCTAGCCTGGGGACTTGGAGCTAGATAGAAAAGAGATTTTATTGATTCTTATTTTCAAGTTTCTCTCTCAAATGGACCAGTGGGACAAATGATGGCAATAGCAGTCCCTGGGGAGGCAGGTGGAGACGGGCTGAAGATATTTCTACTGAGGCCAGTTGCTTTCAGGCTCCTCTGGTCCCTTTGTTATCCCTTATAGGTCTGAAGGAAGCCAATCCCTCTGAGGGTCAGAACTGAGGGTGTTGACTAAAGACAGGAGTTGAGAATGAGTGGCAACTTTCACATAAATCAAGTGGCCAGCCAAGACAGAATAACTCCTCTTCTTGTTCACCAACCCTTTACCTAACCCATCACACTACTGGAAAAACAAGTATTCACTATAAAGAGAATGGTAGAAAAATAATGTATATAAAGCTCTTTGCAAACCTTAGAAAGCCATACAAATACCACTTCTTTTTATTTTCTAACTCTGATAAGCTTTTAGTGGCAGCAGGGCCACCCTCATGGAGTGTTGGACTTAGAACTGGTGAAGGCATGGTTTCCAGGCTTCCAAACTGGCATGGGCCTAAGCTTCTACTCTGGGAGTTCCTTTGCTTACTCTCTTAATAATGTTCAAGTAGGGGCGGCCAGGTGGCACAGTGAGTAAGAGTGCCAGCCCTGGAGTCGGGAGACCCGGTATCGGTTCCGGCCTCAGGTACTTAACACCCACACAAAATAACTTGAGCAAGTTACTTAACCCCAATTGCTTAAAAAAATATAATGTTCAAGTTTCTGATTCAATGTAGGAGGCTCAAAATGCTGCTTTGATGAGGTTAGATTAGACACCTAGAAATTAATTTATCCTTATCCATGGTTGTTACTTGTTCATTTTTTCCCATTGTGGGGGTAAAGGTTCCTCTGGCATGAAGAGGTTGACACTCCAACTTCACGTGGAAAGCAGTTATTTCTTAAGCAAGACTAAAAAATCCGCTGTTTTCCAAGCTGTTTGCTTAGGTCAATACTATTGGCTTTAGTAGTTGGGGAGCAAGGATGCTAAGTGTGTTTCTTACTGTTCAGTATGTCCTCCATAGGTGCTTGATCTCCTTAATTAGAGCTTTCCAGTGCTGAATCTTTGCGTGGTGATTTATTACCTGTTTCTCTCTTCCTATTCAGGTGCTGGACATTTTCCTCCATCATACTTATGTAAGCTCCTTGGGGGTGAGTCTGGGCTAAATTAGGCAGATTTGGCCTCAAATGTCCAAGTTGTACTTTTTTTTTTAAAGTTTTCCAAATTTTTTCTTTCCTTTCTAAATGTCAAGGATTTGGTAAACTCTCAGCTTAAGCAACACAAATTTTTCTGAGCTTAGAAAATAAATGAATTAATGATTGACTACATAAAGAGATCCTTCTTAGAATTCTAAACTTTCTATTCAACTTATTATTTATATAGTTTTGACTGATTTTTATTCTCTGTTCCAGATCATTAATAAAGTTAAATAAAAGCCAGGCTGGTATCATTCACAATTTGTAAATATAAGCTGGTGGGTTTTTCTCTCAGCCTAGGTAATAATGTGGCCTTTTCCAAGTAGATTTTTGTGGAAGCATTGGTGTAAGGCAAAATATATCAATGAAGATAAGGGGTGTAAGGCATTTTGCAAACTTTAAAATGTTTTATGTTAACGACAGTTATTATATCTGTAGCAGTCTCTTTTCTTGTAATTCAAAATCCACTGAAGACGTAAACTTTGGAGGCTTGGTTTTTGTTGTTTTTAATTTTTAATAACATAATGGGGGGAGACAGGCTGGTGAGGACCATTCATCAGAACATGCTCAGATTTACCCTTCAAGTTGATTGTCCAGAGCTTGAACAAAATATTCCAAGTCGGATTCCAATCCAACATAAAACTTTGAAGAGTATAATGATGAAAAGTCTTCTAGTTGACTGCAGAGCAGGAGGAATTGATAATTCAGGAGATGTAGAGTCAGAACTAAGTTTGAATATAAAAGAGAAAAGAATCTTTAAGGTTTTTTTTCTTCCTGGTAGCAGAAGTAAAAAATGCTATGAGCTGCCAGATGGTGGAGCCATTAACAAGCTATATTCTCCCTATCCAGCCACCATGTGTTCATGTGCACATGGTGTCTCTTTCCCCCTCACATTTATTCTCTAATCTTAAGTGAAAGAGGATTCTGGGAGGGCAGTACTCAGGGGATCTGGAGATTCTTTAGAACCATGAGAAGGAATGCTAGAAACTAGCATTGGTAGCAGTCCCCTAGAGTAGTAGTGGCCAATAACAGAGGAAATGCCTATGGACAAATCTGAGGATGGTGGTAGCTTTAGGGACTGTGACCCTTTGTGACAGAGAAGTTAGATAGGCATCAACCCTTAGAGTCCAGTAGAGAGAGATACCAAAGGGGAACCTCTTCAGGACTCTATTAAGGGAGAAAAGGATTTCTGGGGCCAGGAGTTGGAAGGTACCCTTGGTCATATGAATTCTCTACACGTGTGCCTTGTTACCATTAAGTTTGAGCCCACTCTCCTAACTGGATGATCTGGGGCTTGATCTAAAATCAGCAATGCTTTTAACACCATATTGCTGTCCTTGTATTTTTCAAGAGCTGGACTAAGGTAACTTGAAAACTGGTTTTTAATAGTAATTTCTGTCACACTTGCTTTCTCATTTAACTGCCAAAGAATTGGAAGTGATTCATAGTTGTAGCCACTCAGAGCATCAGGATTTTGAGATTTGATAAGCAAGCATTGGCTTTAATTAAAAATCTGGAAGGTTCTAACAAGTAAGAAAGGCTTTGAGTGAGGAACAGCCTATCAAAGGACAGAGTGTCTGTCATCTGAAGACCAGCCTGGCTAGGTTCATTACCAGATGATTAGCCTTCAGGTAAGGATTCTTTTTTGGCTAAGACACTGAGTACATTAGTATTGCAATGCGTCTGTGATCTCAATGATGTACCTACTCCCTTCCACAAAGCAGATAGCAACCCATCCATGCAGGCCCAGTCTATGTGATTCATGTCTACATCTTCCTGTAGGTTCACCACAGGGTGAGTTTGGGGTTTTCTTTGAGTTTTCTGGACATTGCAGGTTTTCTATTATCTCTGATTGGCTAGCCCTCTTACCATGTGACCAGCCCATTTCCTTTTTCACTCATACATTTCTTTGATAGCACTCCCACCTTTTTTTCTGCTTCTTCTGAATAATTCTTTGCTTGCAATGTAGCCTGCTCATGTCCATTCTGTGTCTCCCAATTGCCCTTTTTGAAGTCCTCAATTTTATTTCCTTGGACATTAGTGTTTCATGATTGAGTGTAGGAAAAAAAAAAGGTCTTGGTTTTAAGGAGAATTTGGGGTCATTAAACAAACCTTGTAATTTCCCAAAGGTAATTTAGCTCACTTGCCTCCTAGTCAATTCTTTGTCTAGCTCATTGACCATTTGCAGTTTCTTAGTTTGTACACCCTCATTTTATAGATGAGGAAACTAAGGCCCAAAGAGAGGAAGTGTCTTGCCCACCATCACATAGGAGCCCCTAATTCCAAATCCTGTGTTCTTTTGCTGCTTCTGCTGATCAATAAACATTTATTAAGCACCTATTAGGTGCCAGACTGGAGAAGGAAATGGCAAACCACCCCAGTATCTTTGCCAAGAAAACCCCAAGTGGGGTCACAAAGAGTCCAAAAAGACTGAAAAAATGACTGAACAACAAATGTGCCAGATACTGTGCTGAGTGCTGTGCTGCTATTAGTCAATAAGCATTTATTTATAATTATTTATTTGTGGCTGAACAAGTTGTGGAATATGATTGAGATGGAATACTACTGTGCTATAAGCAATGCTAAGTTTGTTGATTTTAGAAAAAACATGGACAGACTTGCATGTAATAGTGAAGAATGGGATGAGCAGAACCAAGAGAACATGTATACAGTAAATGCAATATTTTTTTTTAAATTTTGACTATTATAAATACCCAAATTAATCACAAAGGACTTATGAAGGAAGACACTATTTGTATCCAGAGAAAGAACTGATAAATAAGTATGTGTAGAATGATTTTATATATATATATACATATTTATGTCTAATGGTAGCCATCTCAAGGGGGAGGAAAAAAAGAGGAAAAAACAATTTACACAATAACTTCATTATATATTTAAATTTAATTTAAATTTAAACATTATTAAATATTTAAATATTAAATGTATTATATATTTAAAAGGAATAGCAAGATTTGCAGTTTCATGTGCAAATATATATAAATATGTATGTGTATGTGTGTAAATATCTATATCTATCTGTAAACATTTATTAAATGCCTACTATGTGTCAGACATTGTGCTAAGTATTGTGTTGCTGCTCCTGCTAGGTGACATGTATATAGTGTTTTGCAGTCTGTAAAGCAGTTTGAGGTTGGGGTGACTAGGTGGCACAGTGAATAGAGCATCAGCCCTGGAGTCAGGATGACCTGGGTTCTGATCCGGCCTCAGACACTTAACACACACACACAAAGCTAGCCGTGTGACCTTGGGCAAGTCACTTAACCCCAATTGCCCTCCAAAAAGCAAAAAAAAAAGCAGTTTGAGGTCATTATGATATTATTTTATTCTAACAATACCATGTTGAGTCAGGTACTATTATTATTTCTATTTTACAGATGAGTAGAATGCCCCCTAAAGTGGTTTAATGACTTAACTAAGGTTACATAGTTACTAAGCATCTGAGGCAAGTTTCAAACTAGGTCTTTCTGACTCCAAATCAAACACTAACCATTATGCCACAATGCCCTTACAGCTCAGCTAGGTAAGTTAATATCTTTCTCACTGTAGGTTGTAACTTCAGAGTGTGTGTCATATTTTTTAGGGTCTTTTTCCCCAGAGTCCAGTGTTCAAGGAAGGTCTGTGGGGGTTGCTTGATATGATCCAGGGGTGGGGAACCTGCAGCCTTGAGGCCACACGTGACCTTCTAGGTCCTCAAGTGCAGCCCTTTGAATCCAAGCTTCACAGAGATTTCTTCCCAAAAGATTTGTTCTGTGAAGTTTGGATTTAGTCAAACGGCTGCACTTGAGGGCCTAGAGGGCCATGTGTGGTCTCAAGGCCAAAAGTTCCCTACTCCTAGAATGGAGGTAAGATTATTGGATCAGAGATTTAGAATCTTAGAGATCAACTACTACAAATGTTCTTTCACAGATGAGTAAACCAAGACCTACAGAAGTTAAATGATTTGCCTAAAATAACTTAGCAGGTGAGTGATGGAGCTGGGATTCAAACCCAGGTCCTTTGATTCCAAACCTGGTACTTTTCAAATTGTACCATGATGACTTCTCTCATTCTTCCCTTCCTCTCTATCCACAACTGTTCAAAATAAACATTCACAATACCCTCATTAGCACATATGGATGTAGAGGTTCATTGATTGTCCTACCTCCACTTAAAGTGATTAGACCATATTCAGATACATTAATTAGGTGATAAATCCCAATCAGTTTATCACACACCATTAAGTGAAAAATCCTTGGATAGCTTATGGTGACATTGAGAGGAATAGCTCAGATTGGCTCAGGAAACTTGGTCAACAGGTGTGGATTGTCTATAAAATAAGAGATTGATTCAGAATTCATGTTAATCAATTATCTGGAGGAGGAGAGATTTTGAGGGTCTGGCAGTGGAGATGAAAAAATGGGACAATCTATAGATAAACTGGAAAGAACCAAGAGCTAAAGAATAATCAGTGAGAGGAGAAAGGTTAACTGAGTTGTGAGAAGGAATATATTAAGGAAGGCCAATGGTCCTACAGGAATCTAGTAGCAGAAGATTTGGATTGAGGTCAACTGTTATACTCACCTCCTCATTGATTGAGGGAAGTCCCAAGAAAAGGTCTCTTCTTTTTCAAGCTTTTCCTCTTGGGCTGTTTTTTTTTATTCAATTTTACATTATTTTCAATTCTTTTTCCTCTCCTGTAGCAGCAAGCGCCCCAGCGTTCCCAGGGTGGCTGCTAGCACAGGTTCTTGGATCTGCTTTGTTAAAGGAAAGCAACTCAAAATGGGTTAACAAGCTTACTTTAATCAGTCAGACATATATCGTTTACATTGTTCAGGGGAAAAGGTCAGCACCCCGAACTTCAGAATATACAGGCAGAATTATCAAGACAGAAACAGATCAAGTAGACAGATTTCCAAACTGTCCAACCATTACATCCATACCCAGTCAACATCTGGGTTTTTCAAAGCCAGGGGGGCTCTGGACAACGGCTTTTCAGAATACAGATCAAATCACAGAACACTTCTCAAAGTGAGCCCCCAAAACAAAGCCTCACATCAGGGCTTATATAGCCTTTTCCTGGCTCAGAGAATGTAACAACCTTATTGACTCACTGGCCAATCAAAAAGTATCTACTGAAAAACAAGCCTCCAGCCCCAGGCTTCTGGTGCACTTTAGCCTAGGGGCAGGGAAGATCTTCCAAATTTGCATTCCCATTACATCTCCCTCCCACCTTCCCCTGACCCATCTATTGAGAAAGCAAAGAAAAACAAAACTTGATATAAATATGCATAGTCAAGAAAAACATATTTAAACAAAACTCATTCCTGCTTTAGCCATGTCAAGAAAAAAAGAAGAAAAATATGTCTGTACTCTGAGTTCACCAGCTCTTTATGTGGAGACGGACAGAATGTTTCTTCATGAGGCCTTTAGGTCTGGGCTTGGTCATTGTGTTGATCAGGGTACCTAAGACTTCCAAAGCTGTTTATCTTTACAATGTTGTTGTTACTGCATAAATTGTTCTCCTGATCATGTTCACTTCTCTTTGCATCAGTTCATTCAAGTCTTCCTAGGTTTTTCTGAAACCATCCCCTCCATCATTTCTTATAGCACAATAGTATTTCATCATCTTCGTATATTACAATTTGTTCAGTCACTTCTCAACTTATGGGCATCCTCTCTGTTTCTAATTCTTTGCCACCGTGAAAAGGACTGCCATAAATATTTTTGCGCACATGGATTCCTTCTCCTTTTCCTTTGATTTTTTTTTAGGAGAATTTTAATACTGGGTTAAAGGGTACCTTTAATAAACTTAACTCAACAGTTTCTTCATCTGTAAAATGAGTGAGAAAAGGCAAAGGCAAACTACTCCAGTATCTTTGCCAAGAAAACCCCAAACAGGTTCACAAAGAATCAGACTTGACTGAAATGTCTGAACAACAAAAAATCTGTATCCATATAGATACAAGCCTAGACTGTTAAGCTGTGTGTTATCCTTTCTTTTAAAAATGTCTAAGTAGAATGTAGTATACCTTTGAAGTTCAGTAAGCATTCTTGCCTTTACATATAAATCTGCATGCTCATGAACTATGTTTGTATGAACTATGGATTTGACATCAAGGCAATGAGCACAGGTCACATCCCTAGAAACGTGGCTTTCATTCCTTTGTTACATAAACACTGGCTTCTCACCCTCTGCTTGTGCAGCATCACCCCATCCTCTGTGTTGTCTGCAGGGGCTGGTGTTTCTAGGGCAAGCCTCTCTCTGCTTACATTTTGATCTCAGGTTAGCACCTGGTTGAAACATTACCAACAATGTATTTGTGGATATTTCTATTAACACGTTTTTAGAGACCAAAGTCTGAAGCCTAGACTGTTGGGAGATCAGATGCCAATGGTAACAGGAGTGCAATGAAATGAGAACAAGAAAAACATCCTCACAGAAGGGCAGGTCTTCCTTCTCTGTTCTATATACTGCTCTCATGCCCTGCCCCTCGTCAGACTTGTTATTGTTGTTGAGTGGTGTCTAGTTCTTTGGGATTTTCTTGGCAGAAATAGAGGAGTGCTTTGCCATTTTCTTCTCTAGCTCATTTTATAGATCAGGAAATGGAGGCAAACAGGGTTAAATGACTTGTCCAGGGTCACAACTAATGTCTGAAGCCAGATTTGAACTCATGAAGATGAATCCTCCTGACTCCAGGATCAGAACTCTATTCATTTTACCACCAGCAGCCTCAAGGACTCCTAATTGGAGTCCTGCCAATCTCAGTCCCTTCCCCAATTTTCCCTGGGATTCCTGAACTCTATAACAAGTATGATGGTCTGGGCTGGGGCGATGTTATGGTCATGCATTTCTTGTCTCTTTGGACTACTCTGGGCGGGGGGGGGGGGAACAACTTTGTTCACAGGTCTGGGATGGAGCAAGGGGTGGAGCAAAGCATTCACAAATATAGAACTGAAGGGGAAATGAGAGGTTATTTAGTGCAACCTCTTGTTTTGCAGACAAGGAATCTGAAGTCCATAGAGCTTAAATGACTCTGCCAAGGTCACAAGGCAGTAAAAGGACAGGTGTCTTAGCTGCCTAGGGAAGTTGTGGATGAGGCTGTGGGAGCTTGAGAAGGCCAGGAGGTATTATCAGTCAATAAGTATTTATTGAAGGCCTCCCTCAGTCTTCTCTGATTTCTAATTGGAGGGCTGGAGAGTAGAGGAGCAAATTCCTCCAAAAACCTTCCTTTATAGAAGGAACAAAACTGGACTCTCAGCTCACTGCATTCTGCATCTGCTACCTGCCGCATTTCAACTCCATGGAACAAGATTCCCTTGCACTGGGTACTTCCTGTTGTCTATCCCTTTCTCCTTCCATGTGTTGTCTCCCCCAATTAAGATTGTAAGCTCCTTGAGGACAGGGACTGTCTTTCTTTTCCTTAATTGTATCCCTAGTGCTTAGCATAGTTACTACCACATACTAGGTGCTTAATAAATGTTTATTTAACTGAATTAAATTGCCAGGTACTGTGCTAACTGCTGGGGATACAAATATGAATTAAAAAAAAAAGTCTTTGCCCTCAAGGAGCTTACGATCTAAAGGGAAGATACCACACAAAAGGAAGCTGAAAAGTGGAGGGAAAGGGGAAAAGGTACCTGGCGCCGGGACATGATGGAGAAGTCCGAAAGCAGTGGGAAATGGAGAGCAGAATGTGCTGAGCCCTTTCCTTAGAGGCCCTAGAGCCCATGGTTGTGCCCTTTGGTCCGAGGGTCCAGTCAGAAGGGTAGAGGGTCCTGATAAGATGTGAGGACCAGGCAGGTTCAGTTTTGTAAGACAATGAATTTCCCAGTGATGAGTTTCCTGAGGAAGGAAGGCATTTTGGAGAGGTCTGCTGGATGTGAGAAGAAATATGGTACAGTGGGAAGAGCCATAGGATTGAAAGAGAAATCAGGAAACTTGGGGTTTGAATTCAGGCTCTCTTACTAGCTGACTTTGGAAAGTTCACCAATCCTCAGTTTTCTCATATGTTAAATGGGGATAATGATACTTGGACTACCTGTCTCACAGGGTTGTTGTGAGGAAAAGAACTTTATAAATCTTAAAAGGACTATATAAACCTGAGTTAAGATGATGTTCTTTATGATGATTGTGAGAATTGGGAATAGTACAGTGTTGCATTGTCTAGAGTGCTGAGACTGGAGTTAGGAAGTCCCAAGGCTTAGGTGAGACTCTGGACAAGTCACTTGACCTTTGTCTGCCTTGGTTTTCTTCAACAGTTAAAACAGGTTAATAGTATATCTACTTTCTAAGATTGTTTTGAGCATAAAATAAGATAGTTTATAAAGAGCTTTGCAAACCTTAAAATATTATACAAATGTTACTGCTATTGATACTATTTTTCATTTTAGGTAAGGGGGTAAAAGATTGTGGGCAGCTCTGGGAGTATAAGGATGTAAATTTAGTTAGGCAGTCTTTGTACCTGGCAGCTGTAGCCATTACATCTTTTAGAAAGATTCACCCAAAGCACCTGAATTTTCATGGCCTAAGTTAGCCAATTGACAACCAGTATTTCATTTGATTTTCCTCTAGTCTTAGATATGTTACCAATGGCTTCACAATTTTTTCATTTAATTAAAGCAATAACACTTCTATGTGAATTAATCTTCCCATTGAAAAATTGGGTTTTCTAGGAAGAAAACCCAAATCTACAGCAATCGGGGGATATAAGGAAAATTCATTTTTGCTGAAAATCCAGCATAGACTTAGACACCATAGATCCAGTTTCTTGAAATAATATTTTTAGTCCCATAATCAGGAGTGTTCTGGTAAATGCTTAACAACTGACTGTCTGAAAAAAGAAAAACTGTATTCAGGACACAAAAATTTAATCTGCATTATTAAAATTTTCTCCATTAATTTAAGTCCACACAATCAACAAAACAATAAATCAAGCTGTGGTTTGTAGCATTTGACAATTTTGAAGGTGTAAATGCTCATAATGAAGATTTAACAATGGGCTCTCAGCACCCAGTTAGAGCTGGCTTTAGCCCCTAACTTCATCTCCTGTATCATTCTCTAATTTTAAGACAGAGGTGTAGAAGGGCCTCTGGTTATGAGCACCTACAAAAATATACTATTACTCCGTAGCTCCCATCCTACAAAGTGCCACTGAGAAGGGAAATGCTGGCCTCTGAGCCAGGGAGCTCTCTGTTTAGCTTTACCCCACCTGGCAGAGGCTCTCTTTCCAATTTTAGTAGCAGTCTTTGGTTTGCTTTCAGGAAACCCAGTATTTTGAATGGGATTTTTTTTTTTTGGCCATCTGTTGTTGAATGAAACTTCCTCAGATTAAAATGAAATACTACTTACCGGTTGACACAAGCCACAAAAACTGAAAACACAGAGGTCAGTAGATAATGACTTTAAGACTGAACATGTCTTAAAGAATGACAGCTGAACAAAATTCATAATGACCACTTCTAGGGGTGGGGAACCTGCAGCCTCCAGGTCACATGTGGCCCTCTAGGTCCTCAAGTGTGTCCCTTTGACACAAGTTTGGATTCAGTCAAAGGCCTGCACTTGAGGACCTAAAATACTTATTGAAGCACCAGCACTGGAGTCAGGAGGACCTGAGTTCAAATCTGGCCTCAGTCCCTTAACACAAAAACTAGCTGTGTGACCCTGGGCAAGTCACTTAACCCCAATTGCTCCTCCAAAAAGCAAAAAAAAAAATACTTATTGACTGATAATACCTCCTGGCCTTCTTAAGCTCCCATAACCTTATCCACAACTTCCCTAGGCAGCTAAGACACCTGTGTGAACTTGGCAAAGTCATTTAAGCTCAATGGACTTCAGATTCCTTATCTATAAAACCAGAGGTTGCACTAAAGAACCTCTAATTTCCCCTTCAGTTCTATATCTGAATCCTTTGCTCCAACCCAGACCTGTGAACAAAGTTGTTTTTTTTTTCCCCCCAGAGTACTCCAAATAGGCAAGAAATGCATGACCATAAGATCGTCCCAGTCCAGACTATCATACATTATAGAGTTCAGGAATCCCAGGGAAAACTGGGGAAGGGACTGAGATTGGCAAGGGCTCCAATTAGGAGTCCTTGAGGCTGCTGGTGGTAAAAATGAATAGAGTTCTGAGCCTGGAGTCAGGAAGATTCATCTTCATGAGTTCAAATCTGGCCTCAGACACTTACCCTACCACTGATAGCAGAACAATGATCTACATTTCCTTTCTCTCTATAGAGAGGTACAGGACTATGGTTGCTGAATGTTGCAAATACTTTCAAATGCAGCTTCTGAGTTTTGCTTCATTATTTTTTTTTCTATGTGACAAGGGAAACATGGATTTCCTCCTTCTGGGGCTGGGTATATCATGCAATGATTATGACATAAAAATAAAATTAAAACCAAAACCAACTGTTACTGATGTAATTGGGGAAACCCTTTGTCATTTGTGATGGACTCTGTTTAGGGCACATTCCAATAAGGTATGTCTGGAGCTTCGTTCCTTTAGGGGATATAAACAGTAAATTTCACTGTATGGTCTAGAGCAGGGGTGCTGAATTTTTTGGGGGGTGATCATGGACTCCTTTAGAAGTCTATGGATCCTTTCTCAGAATGTTTTTAAATGTATAAAAACAGTAGGATTACCAAGGAAACACATTATACTGAAATATGATTATCAAAATATTTTTAAGAATTCATAGACCTCTTGAATTTATCCAATTTGGGCTATATTTGTGGACTCCAGGTTAAGAATCCCTGGTCTAGGGACTGCTAGTCCATGAAGACTGTTAATATAACTACCAATTATTGATTATTTACTATGTGCCATATAGTCTGCTAGACACTAGACAAGACAAACATAACTAAAACATTTTTCCTGTCAACCCAGCCTTTGTAATCCAGGTGATCTGATGGTTGGATTTTTTTTTTGTAGTAGTGATATGGTCATCATTTGGCCACCTACGTGTATCAACATCGTTGTTATTTCTGGCTATCTTCTCTCATTATTGAACAGAGTGCTTAGAAATTAGGCAGAGAAGTAGAGGATGAAGAAGCAGACAATAAGCTTCTTTTCAATGACTGGAGTGTTGGAGGAAGAATTGATGACTCATGGAATTTCACTGAGTAGGAATTCAGCCTTAGAATGTATTGTAAAATTTGGTGGCCAGGTATTCGGGATTGATTGTTTTTATAAGCCTGAATTTCCTATCTTAACTGAGTAGCTGGTTGCCTTTATGTCCAGTGAGTTTTTTCATTCCTTTAAAGTCAGAGTTCTTTTTCTTCTTTTATTTATTTATTTTTAGGTTTCAACATTTACTTTTATAAGATTTTGAATTCTAAAATTTTCCCCTTCCCTCCCCTCACCAAGATAGCATGCAATCTGATATAGGTTATACATATATAATCATGTTAAGCATATTCCCACATTAGTCATGTTGTAAAGGAAGAATCAAAACAAAAGGGAAAAACCACAAGAAAGAAAAAATAAAAAAAAAGAGAAAATAGCATGCTTTGATTTGCATTCAGACTCCATAGTTCTAAAGTCAGAGTTCTTAACCTGGGTTCTTTGAACTTGTTTTAAAAATATTTTGATAATTGTATTTCAGTGTCTTTGATTTCCTTTGTAATACTATATCTTTTATTTTATGTATTTAGAAACATCCAGAGGAGTCCACAGGCTTCACCAAATTATCAAAGGAGTCCAACACACACACAGACACATGCAAATGTTAAGCACCCATACTTTACATGATGAAAGTGACAGGATTACATCAAATGCTGGTACAAATGAACTCAATGTAGTTTAAAGCCTGATCATATAACATGATCTACCATCCCAGGTAGCAAGGCTGAAGAGTATAGTGCATAGAACTTTGTAACTGGAGGGAACACTGCAGAGTACTTGCTATGAATATTTTAAGTTCCATCTTAGTACTTTTTATTTTGAAGAACTATACTTGGGCTTATTTTATAGAACAATTTTTTTTTTATAAAGTAAAATGCTTGGCCCAATTTTACTCTATTGGGGTATAACAGTTTTCAGAGCACTAGAGTGGAAGAAAAAGGAAGAGAATGTTAGTACTCAGGAAGTATGGGAAAAAATTCTTCTGTATTATTTCTGATATCCTGATCTCTGATCTGATAAAATAGACTAGGCATGGAAACTAAGAAAATGTCCTAAGATTTATTTATGGAGAAATTGCTGTTCATCAAACATCCTTAAAGCCCCTGTTCATTTTTCAATAAAAAATTGGCAGCCTTTATTTTAAATTATAGGAACAAGCATATCTTCTATGCTGGGGGCTAAGTCAACTGGAACTTGAAACATACTTTGCTATTGACTACTACTAGGTTCTGTGATTTCACTCCTGGATGGCACTCCAACCACCAACACAAGCCCTTTAAGCTTATATGTCTAGCTAAGGCAGCTAGGTGACACAGTGGATGGATTGCCAGGCCTGGAATCAGGAAGACTCTTTGTGAGTTCAAATCTGGCCTCAGATACTTAATAGTTGTGTGACTCGGGGCGGCCAGGTAGCACAGCGAGTAAGAGCACTGGTTCCAGTGTTGAGAACACCTGGAGATCGAATCCCGGGCTCAGACACTTAGCACCCACCCAGAAACACCTGGCCATGTAACCTTGAGCAAGTTACTTAACCCCAATTGCTTAGGGGCGGCCAGGTGGCTCAGCGAGTAAGAGCACCGGCTCCAGTGTCGGGATGACCTGGATCAAATCCGGGCTCAGATACTCAGCACCACACCCAGAAATAATAACTGGCCGTGTAACCTTGAGCAAGTTACTTAACCCCAATTGCTTTAAAAAAAAATAGTTGTGTGACTCTGGGCAAGTCACTTAACCCTGTTTCCTTATCTGTAAAATAAGCTGGAGAAGGAAAAGGCAAACCATTTTGGTATCTCTGCTAAGAAAACTGCAAGTGGGGTCATGAAGAATCCAACATGACTGAAATGATTGAATAACAACAAAACTGATCTCCAATATTAATGAGTTCTCTTTAGGTCTAATGATTCAATAGTTCCAAATCCACCTAACATTTATTTCACATTTTTATCATGTCCTCAGCACAACAAATGCATTGCTAAATTTAGGCTGTGACTCTAGCATTCTCCTGATGTGGTAGCCCATTTATTGTCATGTTTAGGAGGAAGTTTAATTTTTTAGTTTGCATTGCTTACTTTTCTAAATGTTCACAAATCTCTCTCTACTACATTTTAGAATTTTTTCAATAACTTAAATCAAGGTCACTAGCTGAGTCTTTACTCTTCCTCTTCTTCCAAAAATTAGGACACTTGCCGGTCTTGACTCTTGCTGCACTCTCTTAATCTCCAATATCATTCATGTATCAGGGAGAGCTTAGTTATCATATCTGCTAGCTCTCAGTGCTCTCAGATAGAGTCATCCAGGCTGGATGAACTGAACTCATTGAGTATGATTAGACACTCACTTGCTATCTCTTTCCTTATATTGGGTTTCAACTTCTTGTCAGCCTTTTTTGTTCTGTTCAGCAGTCCAAACATAATTTTCTTGGCAAAGATAACAAAAGCTGAAAGGAACTGAGTAGTTCATCCATTTTAGCATTATCAGTTATTATCCTGAATAAAGGATAATAACTTTGAATCACCTCTTGCCCCTAGCATAAGGATCCTTCTCCCATACTTTTGTTATTTTTAGCATTTATCACCAATCTTGGCTTTTTTACAGGTTCCTGAAAGTAGTCTCCCATGGCTATGTTACTATATGTTTTCATCTTCAATTACTTGCCCTTGCTTCTGAAATGTCTTAAGCACCTCCCCCCCCAACCTCAATATAATTAACAACTCTAGAAGACCTGAGTTCAAATCTAGCCTCAAGACATTAGCTCTGTGACCTTAGGCAAGTCACAACTTCTGTTTGGTAGCTAAGTGGCTCAGTGGATACAGTACAGGGATTGGAGTCAGGAAGTACTGAGTTCAAATTTGGTCTCAGACACTTACTAGCTATGTGACCCTGGGCAAGTCATTTAACTTCTGTTTGCCTTAATCCACTTTGAGGAGGGAATAGCAAACCATTCCAGCATCTTTGCCAAGAAAACCCCAAATGCGGTCGTGAAGAGTTGGACATGATTGAACAACAAAAACAAGGTCCTCTACGCTCTGATGCCTTTATCGAGTGAGAATGCCTCTTTGAATTACAAAAATCAATCAAGGTATAAAGTAGATGTGAAGAAGACCTTGATTTGGGAAGAGTAAAGTGAGAAGTGCTTTTATGCCATCTGGATAAAATCAGATGAGGACACATAGGAAATGTAGTTCAGAGAAGAGATGCCAGAAGGCAGTGAGATTGGGTGGCTTGGGGTGAACTTAGAGGAAGTTACACACACCTTTTCTCCTTAACCAGAGGATAATCTGGTGAACTTTGACAGATGGGAAACTTTGGGCATCCCGGTGGTTTCAGTGGTAGTTCCCCTCCTACTCGCCCCAGCAGCAGTGGGTGACATGCATTAGCATAAGGAGCTGAGAGATACATTAAGAATAAATTAGACATGGTGGAAAGGCAGCTTCACCCTCATAGCCCAGCAAAGAACTACTCCTAAGGGGAAGGGCTCCAAAAAGAGAGAAAACGACTTTCAGTATTTTGGAATTGTGAGTTTGTCCTTTAGCCACATGAGCTCTCTAAGTTTGAGCCCTTTCTCCCCAGAGACCATGTGTGTAAAGGGGAGATGTGTCCCTAGTTTGGCGAGATGTTTCTGTAATAGTTGTTCTTGCTATACCTGCTTAGTAAATAACCTCTTTTAAAAGCAAAATAGCTAATTGGCTAATTGATATTATGAAGCACACCAGGTGGGCACTCATGAACATTAGAAAACTGTTAGAAAACTCATTATTATTATTATCATCATAATTAGAAAACTCATGAGCATTAGAAAACTACCCCAAATTTCTTAGGTTTATTCTTAGAACTAAGATGAAGTATCCAGATGCCTTGTGGGCACCCAATCTGACAATACTTGTGAGATTTCGGAGAGTGATGGGGAAAGGGCTACAATTCTACTTTCTACATCTTTTAAAAATCAGAGTTGGTCAATGAGTTCCCTGTATAGCCACATCACTCTTTTTGTCTAGCTCCCCATTTTCATCATTAGAATAATTTTACTTTTGACCTTGTAATCTTGAGTTTCCTATCTCATATTTTCCTGCATAATAGAAGCCTACCTATTAAAAAAATTCTGGACCAGCTGAAAGACATTCTAAAACTTACAAAATTAGATTATGTTGGGTACCATCTTTTTTTTTAAACTAAATTTTGATTTTTAGTTCCAAATTCTATTCAACCCTTCTACCCCCTCCCCCTAATTGAGAGGCTAGAACAGGGGGTGGGGAACCTGTGGCCTTGAGGTCACATATGACCCTCTAGGTTTTCAAGTATGGCCCTTTGACTGAATCCAAACTTCACATCCCTTTAATAAAATAAATTTTAAAAAATCCCTAATAAAAGGATTCTCCACCCTTGGGCTAGAAAAAGAAAACCTATTACAGATGTATATAGTCACGTTAAACAAATTCCCATACCAACCATATTCCCAAAAAGAGGGGGAAAAGAATATACGCTTTATTCTGTACTCTGACTCCATCAGCTCTTTATCTGGAGGTGGATAGCTAGCTGTGTGACCCTGGGCAAGTCATTTATGACTTGAGTCCTTTAGAATTGTTACTGTTGTTACTACAGAGTTACTAAATCCTTCAAAATTGATTATCTTTGCAGTATTGTTATTGTATAAATTGTTCTGAGTTCTATTCACTTCACTTTGTATCAGTTTATACAAGTCTTTTCTGGTTTCTTTGTTTTTTTTTTTTTTTCTAAAGCAATCAGGGTTAAGTAACTTGCTCAAGGTTACACGGACAGTTATTTCTGGGTGTGGTGCTGAGTATCTGAGCCCGGGATTCGATCCAGGTCATCTCGACACTGGAGCTGGTGGTCTTACTCGCTGTGCTACCTGGCCGCCCCTTTTCTGGTTTCTTTGAAATTATTTCCTTCATCATTTCTTATAGCTCAATAGTATTCCATCATATTCCTATATGTCTTACCTTACCTTGTTCAGGCATACGCCAATTGATGGGCATCCACTAAGATTTCAATTCTTTGCTACTACAAAAATTGCTGCTATGGATATTTTCCTCTTTTATTTCTTTGGGACATAGACCTTATAGTGGTATTTCTGGGTCAATGTAATGGAATACTATTGTGCTATAAGAAATAATGAGCACGATGCTTTCAGAAAAAGCTGGAAAGACTTACACAAACTGATGCAAAGTGAAATGAACAGAACCATGTATCCATTTTGAGTTTATTTTGATTTGAAATGTTGGTCTATAACTAGTTTTTGTCAGACTACTTTGCAGTTTTTCCAACAGTTGTAGTTGAATGCGTTCTCCCTCAGTAGCTGGGATTTTGGGCTTTAACAAGCACTGAATTACTGTGCTCATTTGCTTTTATATTTTGTCCTGCTGAGAAGTTAATACCTCTTCTTCTTACCCTGTATGAAACTGTTTTGGTAATTACAGCTTTGTAGTAAAGTTTGATATCTAGTACTTATAGACTCCCTTCCTTTCCTTTTCCTCCTTGATTATTCTTGAACTTTTGTTCCTCCAGATTTTGTTTTTGTTCCCCTCTCCCTGTATCCCTTACATTCTGCGCCCCCCTCCCCCCCCCCACAGCTCTGTGAGATAATTCTTTGGTAGTCTGGTGTAACACTGAATAAGCAAATTAATTTAATATTCCATTTTTATTATGTTGGCTCAGCCTACCCATGAACCATTAATACTTCTCCAATTATTTGGATCTTTCTTTATTTGTGTGAAGAGTGTAACAGTCTGATGATTCGCAGTGTTAAAATGACTTTAGAGATGTTATTTTACCTCTTTCCAGTGTTCTGGACCCATTTATGTACACACTATATACCTAGTCATCAGAAATGCTCTTTGGTTCTCTATAACCTTGGATTAATTCAGTAAATGGAATGGAAAAGGCAATTTATAGGGTAGCAGGTAATTTTTTTTTGTGGTTGTGAATTACAGACTTTACAACAAATGGCACAAAATACATGAATTCATTTAATTTTTCACAAATGCATATTCTTGACTTGGAATCTAAAATACAAATGTGTGAATAAACATGGGAATTTATATATAAAAATGACACACCAATGTGCCAGAATTTTCTGGAAGAAAAAAAAGACTTGGTTTAGCCTTATTTCTACATTGAAGAATGCTATAGTACATATCAATAATATCTAACATTTATGTTGCTAGCATCTAAGGTTTGCAAAGTGTTTTACATGTTATCTCATCTGTTCCTCACAACCTGTAAGGTAGATGCTATTATTATTCCTATTTTACAAATGAGGAAACTAAGGCAGAGAAAAGTAAGCAGATATGCCCACGGCCACATAGCTATAAATAAGTATCTGAGGTGTTAAGCATACACCAAAAGCCAGCACTATCCATCTCACCACCTTGCTGCATATAAAAAAAAGGGCAAGAAAGAGCTGATCTGCAAACTTTCTCAAGTAGGAAGCACTTTCTGTACTGAATACCTCCCCCTGACCCCTTTTTAAATTAGCCTTGACAGTTTTTAAAATTTTTTTTTAATGAAGTGGTTAATTTTTCTTCCCTGCTGGAAAAAGTGATCAGAATTCACACACATCACATGTATGTGTCTACCTGTTGGTACTAGGGCCTTTTTGGTGAGGACTTACCTTACAACTGAGTCTGGAACCTTTGCTTTCAATTAAATTTAACAAAGCATTTATGACTAGCTATTAAATTCAAGGCACCATATTAAGTACTGTGGATACAAAGGAGAAAATGAGATAGTATATATCAAGGAACTTATATTCTGCGAGGGATAATACAGGGGAGGGAGGCACGATGTACACATCTAAAAATCATGTGTGAGAGAATGCTAACATTTGGGGGATGCTAAGGAAAGGTCTTGTGTAAGAGGTGCTTCCCTAAGCCAAATCTGGAGGGAAAACAGAGTTCTGAAAAGTAGAAGTGTAGAAGGGAGTGCGTTCCAAGCACTACATAGCATCCAAGAGCCTTTGCAAAGACCTAGAGGTGATGAAGGGCCAGTTAAATTTGGGGATAAGCTAGCAGCTCAGTTTGGCCAGAATGTATAACCTGTTTTATATCATGGAGGTGGAAATTAAATGTTGAGATTAAGAGTATGATTATCCTTAATGAATGGTGTAAGTAGAGTGAAGATGTAGGTCACAGAGGTTGAGACTGATTAACCGGAAGGCCAACATTTGAAGGGACACTTGTCAATATTTAAACTACCATGTGTGAGGGCAGCAGCTAGGGATCTAGGTTAGGTGACAGCAAATCTTTAAAGAGAAGGTGATATATAATAAGACATTAAGATCTGGGGTCTCAAGGAGTTAAGAGAGTCTCCTCTGGGGGGACTAGGTGGTGCAGCGAATACAGCACTGGACCTGGAGTCAAGAGGACCTGAGTTCAAATCCAGCCTCAGACACTTAACACTTACTAGCCATGTGACCTTGGGTAAGTCACTTAACCCCAATTGCCCTGCCTTCCCCCCTCCAAAAAAACAAACAAAAAAAAGGTTCCTCCTAGCCATTCACAGATACTGAACCAAAGTGTGGGAAGATTAGAAAAAGGACAGAAATGTGAAGAAGATTCTAATTCGCAAGTGAAGGGTTATTGCCTTTCTTGGTTTACAGAATAAGGATGATGATAATGGAAGGATAAAGCATTTAAGGGCCTATTTAATGCCAGGGATTGTGCAAATCACTTATAAATCTGCACAACCACCTGGGACGCAGCTGCCACTATTATTTCCATTTTGTAGCTGAGGAAATTGAGGCAGAGGTTGTGACTGGCCAAAGGTCACAAAACCAGTAAGCATCTGATGCTGGATTTTTATCTTTCTGACTAGGCCCAGCGCTCTATCCCCAGTACCAACCAGCTGCCTCAAGCTAGACCAATACCAGTAATAATAATAATTGGCATTTAAATTTTGCAAAGCGCTTGACTAATAGGTCATTTGATTTTCACAACAACCCTGAGAAGTAGGTGCTATGATTATTTTCATTTTAAAGATGGAAATTGAGGCAAACAGAAGTTAAGTGACTTGGCCAGTGTTCTGAGGCTGGATTTGAACTCTGGTCTTCCTGACTCTAGGTCCAACACTTTATACATTGTACCACGTACCAGATCTAGAGCTGGAAGGGACCAGAGAAGTCATCTAGATCTAGTCCAACCCTCCCATTTTATAGATGGGAAAATAAATGTTTCTCAGAACAGTTTACAATTCTGGGAAACTGAAGCCCATAAAGGGTAAGTGATTTGCTAAAGTCACATTAGCAGTAGTCATTGGGGCAGGACTTGAAATCTGGTCCTGTAATTCCAGGGCCACTACTCTTGGCTGTAGATGCTAAAAATTAGAAATCTACCTTTTTTTCTTGACCTAAATCTCTACTAAAGGATAAATTGCCATTCCTATCCAATGCATTTGTCTTCAGAGATGGATAAATTCTAGTTGCCATACTTAATGAAATAGTGGTATTGGGATATATAAGATAGTATATGAAAAGCAGGGGCAGCCAGATGGTGTTCAGTGGATATCATGCCAGGACTGCAGTCAGGAAGACTCTTTTTTGTGAATTCAAATATGGCTTCAGATAATTACTACCTGTGTGACCCTGGGCATGTCACTTAACCCTGTTTGCCTCAGTTTCTTCATCTGTAAAATGAATTTGAGAAGGAAATGGCAAGCCACTCCAATGTCTGCCAAGAAAATCCCAAATAGGGTCATGAAGAGTTGAACACAAAAGCACATTGTATGCCTTAAAGGACAGTAGAAATGTTAGCTATTATCAATTGGAAAGTTAAGTTGTTATGCGGTTGACAACCACAGTTTCTCTGATGAGCCGCTATTGAAAAGATCCCTGGCCTTGTGGTCAAGTAATCCTGGCTCTACCACTTACAAGTTGTAGGGTTGTGAGACTTTCTGGACTTATAAGAGAAAACATTTGTATCACCCTCCTCACAGGGCTATTGCAAGAAGTTTTGTAAACCCTGTAAAAGTGATCTGTAACTTAAAGGGTTGGAACTTTTCCTGCAGCATTGAAAGGTTAAGCGAATTAGCCACCATGGTGTCATTGGTGTCTTTGGTGCCATTAAAACGATCTGTGAGTGTGTCTCTGTTTACCCCCACACACTTAAAAGACAGACATCTGCATAAAATAGTGCATAACCTTAATAACTAGTTATTAAGAGGAATCAGTTCAGAACAGGGAACTCCCCCCCCCTCCCGCCCAAGAGTCCAGTCTTTAAAAAAAAAAAAGACCAAACATTTCAAGTGATATAGGAAATCCCATTTTTAATATAGGTCTACAATTTGCAGTCTTGAGTTGCCTTGATGCATTGAGAGGTTAGGGGACTTGCCTAGGGTCACTCAGTTATTAGTATGTTTCAGAGACTACTGAGGTGGAATTTGAACTCTAGGACTTCCTGATGGTAAGCCTAATTCATTATCCACTATGCCAGGTTCTTTTTCCCCCCTCTAATTTCTCACAATAAAATAATTTAAGATTGATTTATCTGGTGTTTAGAATTGGAAATCTCTATAAAAAGGACAGTGACTCGACCTTGGGATACGATTTAAAAAAAAAAAAAGACTGGTTTATTAAATGTTCAGTGTTTTGGAACAATTTATGCAAAGAAACACAAAGATACATTATGGACTAAGGAAAGATCGACCAGGGTCACTGGAGGTTGTGGTCTAAGTCAATGAAGGAAAGAACTGCACATGGAGCCCTTTTGGAGGATGTGCCTTGGGGAAAATAAGCTATTTGCAGTGATTACTTAACTTATGTAGCTAAGAGGACAATGGCTTACTGTTGTGCTTTCCCCAAACCTCAGTTTTATTTAAATTTTGTACTTGGTTAAAGAAGAGGTTGGAAGAATGTAAGGGTCAAACATTTTTGGGGAGGAGGGAAGGCTGAGGAAAGGAGATAGTAATTCATCTCCAGAGAATTGAAAGGGTGGGAAAGGAGATACATATTTGTCAGACACCTGACCTTTAAAATACACTTCCCTTTGCCCTATGGACTTTAGACTAGCTTAAGGGGTACTGAGATTTTTCATAAATGAATGGAAGAAATCAAAATAAATCCTTAGTGACCTAAATATTTTTTAGTTTTGCCTTGAAAAAGTACTGGACATAAAATAAATCATGTCTGAAATATCTTAAAAAACTATTTGACAGTTCTCAGAAATGCCAAATGAGAAGTTTGGAGAAATGTAGGAAGATTTATATTAACACACATAGGAAACACTAAAGTAAGTAAACATCATGATAAAAACAAAGCCAAAAGCTTGCATTTATAATGACTAATTGTGACCTTGGAGAAGAGAAGAGGAAAAGTACCTTTCTTCTTTCTTTAGAAAAGTTGGTGACTATGTGTTGTCAAATGGTGGGATGGTGTTTTACTTAAATGTCTTTCTTTATATTACAAGCTTTATTTGGGAATGTAGATAGGGGAAGGGAAAGGTATATCTAAAAACAGTTGTAATATAAATAGATTTTCTAAAAAAGCAATTGGGGTTAAGTAACTTGCTCAAGGTTACATGGCCAGTTATTTTGTGTGGATGCTAAGTATCTGAGGCTGGAACCGATCCCAGGTTTCCTGACTCTGGGGCTGGTGCTCTTACTCACTGCGCCACCTGGCTGCCCCATATTTCTTTTCTTTTTTTTTTTTTTGGAGGGGAGAAGACAGTATAAATAGATTTTTAAAAAAGTATTCTGTAATAATAAATAGAATTTCATAAATAACTAGAAACAAACTTGTATTGACTTTGGTCAGCTTTTCAAACTCCTTAAAAATAGAAATCCCAGGAAATGAGAGAGAGAGAGAGAGAGAGAGAGAGAGAGAGAGAGGAGACTTGAATGGCACATATAATTTGCTCCTAAAAAGTAGAACTTTATCTGGTGTTATAATCCTGTTTGACACATTTATTTTCAGTTTAAAGACAATATAAAAACACCCATAGAAGAAAATGTTACATCTTTGCACTGACACCCTTTAATCCTTCAGTCTTTATAAAAACAAACATTCTTAAGAGTAAGCAGAGGAAAAATGTTAATTTTAAAGAAACAGAAAATAAATTAATTGCTCTTCTGTCCAGCTTTGTTGAACACTGCCACTGTGTTCCAAATGAGACATCTTGAATAGAGAAGAAATCTTTGGCCTATTTCACCATGGCTTGGGCACTGTGCAACAACAAAATTCTGCAAAATTCACTTATCCTCCTGAATTGCTGTGAAAAGGGAAGCAGTGGCTTGTTTCAGAAATCTGAAAAACAGAAAAATAGTTGAGTGTATGAGTGGCTTTTTCCCCCTGTTGGTGTTCAACAGTTAATACAAACTTTGACAAAAAGGTCAAAAATAAGAGAACCAGATAAATGAAACTTCTGAAAAGTTAAGAACGGGATGAGGGTATGCAACCCTTCTGTTTATGTGATACAAAAACTCCCGAAAAACACAATATAGCCAGGAGGCAGGATGGATTATCTAAATGTAACTGTGAACTTCACAAATGACTTACTGTGGGACCTAAAGTTCCACTATTCTGAATCTGCCTTTTGTCTTCAGGAGTTAGTTCAGTATGAATTGAATGACTCCAGAATGATAGCTCCTTTCCTTCAGGTAAGCTTTTTTCCCCTTTTTAATGGCCTTAGCAGATATGGGGGTTACATATGGGCTAGTATGGTAGGAGGAGGGATTGGTAATTTTATAGTTCCAAACTTGCAAATTTTAAGTGATCAAAGATAATCTCTCTAAAAAAAGTAAAGATGTAGCTCAAAGTATTTAGATTATAATCTGAATTTATACACATGGGAATTTATCTATTATGCCTAGAGTTCAATTCCATTGAAATATAAAGCTGACCTCCCACAGATTCCTGAACAGTCTGGAGCCAGAAAGGATCCCAGAGTAGCTTCAAAAGGGAAAACAATGATGAAGAAAGGGAATTCGAAACTTCAAATATTCATCTTAATGTCTGGTTATAATCAGGAAAGAAAACAGAATGCTGAGAGGTTGTAGCAACAGAGAAAATAGGAATCATAAGAAAACATTTCAAATGGTCAAAGGTTGGTGCTAAGGTTGCCTGGTATTCAGACAGCAGTCTAGGACTCCAGTGAGGGAGGACTCAGAAAGCTTCAGTCCTGAGCGTACAAGCCAAGATCAGAGAGAAGCTGGAGTTGGGGGTAGTGGTCATGCGGACTGGTGAGGATCGGGGGTTGGAACAGGCTGGAAGACCCTGCCCAGGGACTGGCAGGGAAGGACCACCTCCTTGTCCTGTTTGTTTCCTTACATCATATTTACATTTGCTCTATAACAAAGTACTGACTGCTTGTGGTCTCCTGTTAAAAGAAAATCTGTTTGGAAGGTCTGGCAAAGATACAAAAAAATCTTATCCCTGAAAAGGGAAAAAATGAACCAGGCTTTTTATTCAGTAAAGAAGTATATGGCAAATAGAATGAGTGTAGGAAACTGGGACTAGAAATATGAATTCTATTTAAAAACTAGAATGAAAAAAGTGATTTAGTGCAAAAAGGAGTTGGGACACATTTCTTTTTTAAGAGAATGAAGAATGATTTAAGGCCATAATACGTGTTTCAGTGGAGGCCAGGTTACCAAGTTTTTGCCATAATATAGTTGCCTATATCTAATTGTTTTTCTGGTAATATTTAAAGTCCATTGCAGACCCAGAAGCACTAAATAAATGCTAGCTATTCTTAATAACATCAGCCCTAGAGAAATAGGTATCTAGGAGTTTGCCGAATCCAAGACAGTTCGAGCTGAGGCAAATTAGCTCCAGTTCATCAGGTACATAAAATCTCAGGCTTTGAACTCGGGATCTAAGCAGTTATTTGGATGGCAGAAAGACAGAAAGATCCAATATGGAGTCCTAAAGATTCAAAATAAGAAGAAAGTTCATCAGTGAATAGGAAAAATAAATTATTATAAATAAATGGCATTTATATAGTATGAGGTTTGCAAAGGGCTTTCTATGTTATCTTACTTGATCTGCACAACAAGCATAGGAGGTAGGTGCTATTTTTATCCCCATTTCACAGCTGAGGGAACAGGTATAGAGAGGTTAAGTGACTTACTCAGGGAAACACAGCTAATTAAGTGTCTGGAGTAGTATTTGAACTCACTTCATCTTCCCTCTAAGCCCAACATTCTACTTCACTATGTAATGGTCCTGATTACATGGATTCTT
The DNA here is from genome assembly GCF_028583685.1 of Petaurus breviceps papuanus. Classification (NCBI taxonomy): domain Eukaryota; kingdom Metazoa; phylum Chordata; class Mammalia; order Diprotodontia; family Petauridae; genus Petaurus; species Petaurus breviceps. The sequence continues at coordinate 7,654,495 of NW_027187345.1, forward strand.
TTTTTGTCTTTAATTTCTTGTAGTTTCCAAAAAGTTCATTTTGATATTTGTTCAATAATGTCACCATATTAGTACAGTATTCATATTACATTTATCTAGCAACCCTCATTATCCAGAAACAGCCAAGGACAAAGAATGAACAAAAAAAGGCCCCTGAGCAGCCACAATTGGTCCCGAGGACATACACCTGTTAATGAAGAGAGAGCCCTGCAGGTCTTTGTATTCTAGGTCCGCTGACTTAGGCTATCTACTTTTCTAGGATGCTGAAGCAAACTTGGAGTGAGCTGGATTAAAGCTGCTAATAGCCAGCACGACGAAGTAAAAATGACAGCTGACAAGCAAAGCCAAAAACTATCAGAAGTGGACATAAGTACTGAAAAAGGACCAATGGTCCAGGGGACAACCAACAGCCTTACTTGTTAATGGCCTTTGTGGGCCAAACCACTCACACAGCACCACAGCATGACTGCATAAAACAGTAAAGCATATCACACTGAATGACTTCAAGTCATCCAGAAAAGGTTAAAACACATTATATTTATATACGATGGTAGGGAGAAATGGTTTTAATGGTTTATTTAAATTTCCTTTATATCTGAAGGCCTTTCTCCTGGTCACTTGCAGAATTTGTTGTTTCTAACTGGAACTATCAAATTTAACCATGATGTGAACTAGAGTTTACAGCCTGGGTTTTTTTTTTTTTCCGCCTCCAGAGGCAATTGATGTTTCAAAATCTTTCAAATGGCTTTGATTTTTGTATTGAGGAGTCCTGGGCAATTTTCTTGTTATCTGGCATTTATGGTACCCAAGGTTTTTGCCTCGTCATGTGCTTTCGGGTAACCTATAAACCTCAGGCATTTTGTCTTTGAGATCAATATGTTTTGCTTGTACAAGGAGCATGTTTTCTTTTAATGCTATTGCTTTTTGCTTCTCTGCCTCCAGATCATTCTTAACTTCCATGTATTTACAATCCCAATCATCTGTCCTCTTTTTTGTTTCTCTAAGACTTGTTTTTTCTATTCTGCTAATTATTTCTGCTGTGCAGGCTACAAATTCTGCTCTCATTCAATTCTCATTTCTCTTTTAAATTATTAAAAAAAAAAAGTGTGTGGTGGTTTCATACACTCCTTAAAACAGAGTCCTCTGATCAAGTGTTAAATCATTTTCCTTTGTCTTGTATATTTATTCATAGATGCCTGAATTTGCTTACTAGATCTGAAGGCCATATTTCCTTCTGTTAATATTTGGCCCTGCTGATTTATTTGCTTATGTGTCATTTTAAAAATTTTCTTCCTCCTGAGACCTTTGGTGATTTCAGTCTCTTTTCCCCCCTTATTGCTCCCTTACTGACTCTCTCCCCATAATGGGCAAATAATGGTTCACCAGCCTAGTTTCTACCCCAAATGACCTTTGGAGGGGCAGAGCTGGCCCCGGCTTGATGCTTTGTTCTTTCCTTCAGGGTTAGTGGAGTGCCACAAAGCTGCCTGCACATGGTGTTCTGCCCTATTCCCTCTGTTCCTTTGGCCCAGATAGCTTTCCTGTTGGGGTCATAGTGGAACTTGGAGGAAGGGTACTTTGTGAGTGTGAGTTGGGTGTTAATTCATGGAATTTTTACCTTCTTTTAGGTTCTTGGTGTCCTAGGGGTGGGGAACCTGTGGCCTTGAGGCCTTTTATTAAAGTGATTTGTTTGGATTCTGTCAAAGGGCTGCACTTGAGAGGGACACATGTAGCCTCGAAGCTGTAGGTTCCCACCCCTATCCTACATCATGGAGACAGATGAAGCTGCCTTATCTTTGGCACATAATTTCTGTTTTGGAGAGGTCTGAGAGATTGTAAGGATAACAGAAAGGCATAATCCTCCATCCTGCTGGTCACGTGACTCCAACCTTTTTCTTAAATCCCAATTGATTTATATTTGTTCGCATGCACACTATAGAAATTGAAAGGTAAATAGAAAGGATACACAGGATCTGTGTGATATCTCGGTCATATAAGGAATATTATGGCTGTTAACTTTGGTTTTTTGGCTATCAAGATGTTTTAATTGAGGTTAATTAATAATTAAGTAGACAAATAATTACTGGTCCAAAGGGAAGAAGTAAAGTAGTATTGAAGGGCTGGCCTTGATGGCAGGATATATTTAACGCCTTCTGATACCTACTAGATTTCAATAACCCAGGCAACTCTAAGTTAAGAAAATGAGAGATGAATTGCTAATTTGTACTGGGGAGGGGATTTTGTACACTAGGAGTTCCATACATAGGGATAGAGTCTCCCAGAGGGGATATTATGCAAATTATAAATCATCATGATCAACCTATTTTTATATGAAAATATGAACTTAAAAACTTTATACATATAGTGAGCAATACTCTGTGATTTCTTCAGTGAAATACATCAGACTCTAATCTTGATCAATTAAAAGAAAACAGTCACCCTCAATACACCATTAGACAAAACCCTAATAGCTATAGGGGACAGGAAGGGAAGGAGAATGTAATTGGGGACCCGTCTCCTTTGGATAAACTGTGTGTGCCGTCACTTCTAGGTGCTGACATCCAAAAGAATGAGTCACCCCCTGGGGCTAACTAGTAAGAAGAGCTGTAGGTGAGACCTTGGATGAAGGAAAGCTTGGGTTCTGGTTACTTCTCAGCATCTCAAGTTCCTATTACATTCTCACGTACCTTCCTAGGAATGGGGTGGGGAAGTAAGGGTTGGCATATGAAAGGAAAAAAGTCATTATATTCAATAGAACAGTCTTTCCCTCTCTGTGGTGGATGTCACTAGCATCCACCCTAGGGAATACTAATCTTATTAATATAAAACCGAATATATATAACTTTCTAGTCTGACTGCATTTGAATAATAAATTATGTCACTCAAACACTTCCTTTTGCTTTCAAAGCTCACCTAAGTTGATTAAGATCCAAACTTACATGTTTTTGTTTCATGTTTCCTTTGTTAAAGTCTTTTTTGCTAGCAGCACTTGAAGGGAACTCTAATAACACAGTAGCAAATATGCTGGCTGGACCATTCAATTGAAGAGTTACAGAAAGAATGTGTGCTTTGTCAAAAAGAGCTTATCTTGGGAGACTGAATCTGTTTCTGGATTATTTGAGCTGGGTCAAATGATGAGTTCTGAATTACCGTTCCCCAAACTTACAAAAGTGCCCAGAAGTTCACAAACAGGAAATAGAGGATGGAAACAAACAAAAAAATCTAACCAGAAGCTAAAAGGACTGCCTTTTGCCTAAAACTTTGGTGAAAGGCACAGTTTTGTACAAAGCTTGTCCTTTAATACCTAAACTATCATGTTGGATAAAACTATCAACCAGGATAACCAAACAGTGGGTTTGTTACAACAGTATCAATTTGCCGCATGGATAAAAGATCAATTACCTTTGTAACCAGAATTAAAATGAGGGAACCATACATGTGAACAGATTTAGAGAGTTACTTCTGGCTATAGGAATATCCCTAATAAATGTAGGTTTTTGGATTAAATCTTTCTTTACAAAATTTTAAAATAAATTTATTTTTAGTTTTCAACATTCACTTTCATTAGATTTTGAGTTTTAAATTCTCCCCCCCAACGAAGTGGTGTGAATCTGATATAGGCTCTATAGCTACATTTTAATCTTCATAAGGTAAATGCCAGACTGTTCTCAATGTGCTTTTAGTGTACAGTATATAATGCAAGACACAACATTAAAAAAGCACAACACATAAAGACACATAATACATAAAGAAGATGACAGAGTGATGAACCTGACCTTCAGAAAGAGGTTAGGACAAGGGTCTATTCATTTTTGGTTGAAGAAGGCTGTGATTTTTTTCCAACTGGAGTCTAAGAAATTTCACACTGACTAAACATTACTCAGTTGTTTTTAATTGTGTCTGACTCTTTGTAACCCCGTTTAGGATTTTCTTGGCAAAGATACTCGAGTGGTTCGCTTTTTCCTTCTCCAGTCGAAATCAGGCAGCTAGGTAGTACAGTGGATAGAGTGCCAGACCTGGAGTCAGGAAGGCCTGAGTTCAAATCTGGCTGAGACACTTATTAGCTGTGTGAGTCACTTAACCCTATTTGCCTCAGTTCCCTCGTCTGTAAAGTGAACTGGAGAAAAAAAAATGGCAAACCACTCCAGTATCTTTGCAAAGAAAACCTCAAATGGGGTCACAAAAAGTTAGACAGAACTGAAATGACTGAACAATAACAGTAATCACAACTAGCACAACAATCTGGATGGAGTCAGGAAGACTAAACATTAGCACCAAAAAAAGGAATGTAGTAGGGCAATTTGCTAAGCTGAAAAGCCAAAGCTAGCACTGCAATCACAGCTAAAGATGCAGGACTGTCTGGCTAAATTATATTATTACTATAAAGGAAAACAACATTGAAAGATACAAGAACGCTGCCCACTGTGGGGACTGACCCCTGATTATTTCAGAGGAATACCTCTTACTTCTTGGAAGAGAGGTGGCTTACAGGTGTAGAATGAAGCATCTACAGGAGGACATGATGAGTTCTTTCGCTTAACCCTACCTTGTTTTGTTGTTCTTCTTTTTTTGCTTTTTGGAGGGCAACTGGGTTTAAGTAAATTGCCCAAGGTCACACGGCTAGGTTTTTTGTTTGTGTGTGTTAAGTGTCTGAGGCCAGATCCGAACTCAGGTCCTCCTGACGCCAGGGCCAGCACTCTACTCGCTGTGCCACCTAGCCGCCGCCCCCCAACCCTACCTTGTTAAAAGGAAAGGTTCCATTTGTGAGGTGTGTATGTGTTCACGGAAGTCAAAATTTCTTTTAAATTATTCAGTTTCTTGAATTTAATTTTCTACTTTTTTTGTAGATGAGAATTTGATTTTAAAAAATTAAGCATTTATTGCGTACAAAGTACCACCATATCAGGTGCAAGAGGATGCAAAGAGAAAAAAGATCTTGGCCTTTCCCCAAGTATTATACAGATACTGAACTCAAAGTGAATGCACTTTGTTACCAGCCACAGGCAAAGCCTGTCTTTAATAAGAGATGGGAAGAAGTCTTGAGTATGATAATGTCACCTGGAGATAAGTGAGTAGGGGTAGAGGTAAGGTAGGTTGAGAAAGAGGGTATTTTCTCAAGGGAATACTATGTAAACTATACAGAACAGGTATCTGAGGATAGAAGGCATTAAGATTATGAAGATTTCAGAAATAAAGGAAGAGGGAAAAGAGCTCTGAGGTAATTTTGCACGTAATTACATCTCTTCCCTAAAGGCAAGGAACTAGATTCCCCCAAATGGCTGATTTCAAGCTACCTTTCAGTTAATCAATGAGGATTTATTAAGTCTCTACTATGTACCTGGGACTATGTTAAAACCTGTGGGATACAAAGAAATGTAAAAAGGTGGTCCCTGCTTTTGAGAAGCTCACAGTTGAATGGGAGAGAGAAAAATGTAAACAGCTATGTACAAACAAGATGCATAAAGGGATAAATTGGAGATAATCAACCAAGGGAAGCCACTACTATTAAGTACTGGGTAAAGCTTCTTGCAGCAAGTGGAATTTCAGCTGGGACCTGAAGAAATCCAGAGAAGTTAAGGGGGAAGAGAGTGAGAAAGGGGGAGAATTCCAGATGTAGGGCACTGCCACTGAGAATGCCCAGAGCCTGGAGATGGAGTGTCTTGTCAATTCAGAAGAATTTTCTGCTTGACTTTCTCCTTTTTTCCAGGTGCAGAATGAAGCATTTTATTTTTAATTTTACTTAATTTTAAATTTTTATCTTCAGCTCCAAATTCTCTCCCTCCCTATACCTCTCCCTCACCACTGGGAAGGCAAGAAATATGATAACCATTATACATATGAAGTCATGCAGAACTTATTTCCAAATCAGTCATGTTGTGAAAAAAGCAAAACAACAACCAAGAAATATTAAAAAAGGAGAAAAAAAATGGTTCAGTCTGCACTCAGAGTCAATCAGCTCTCTATCTGGAAGTGGATAGCATTTTTAATCATGTGTTCTGGTTGACTTTGGGAATGTAAGGCCATCTGTTCTCATAAGTCTCTTTCCTGATTGTGGGGATACCTGAATAATATAACCTGCAATTTTATACTTTACAAAACTTAGTATCAAGTAACCTTGATAAGTAAGAACATCAAATAATCTACTGGCTAATGATCACAGCCTAGTCATCTCAGCATCTCTGACAGGCAGAAAGAGATGCTGTAGACGAGGAGTCTAACTTGGGGTCCTTATGTCCATGAGGGACAAGACTTTTGGAACCAGTAGGTGTTTTATAAAGGGGATTTACCTGCTGACCATATTTAGAGACGCCTCTAGTTACCCATGTTATTGGTATGTGACTCTGGGAAAATAAAATATATCCCCTTCTCTGCTTTGATACTACAATGTATTCTAGGCCTTCATTACTGCCTGACCAGACTACTGTTAACAACCTGCTGGCTAGTTTCCCTGCCTCGAGTCTCACCCCACCCCAACAGGTTCTCTACTCTGCTGTCAAAATCCTTCCTAATGTACAAATTTGACTATATCACACTCCTCTCCCCTTATTCAATAAACTCCAGTGGCTCCTTATCTCTTCTAGGAACAGATATAAAATCTTTTAGGCTTTTAAAGCCCTTTGTAACCTGGCCCCTCCTTACCTTTCTAGCCTTCTTACATTTATTCCTCTCTATGTACTCTGTGTTCCAGTGTAGATTCCCACTGGCCACCTGGTTGTTTCTCTTACATGGTACTTCATCTCCTATTTTGGGTGTTTTCACTGGCTGTCTCCCATGTCTGGAATTTTCTCTCCTCACCTCTGCCTCCAATCTCCCTTGACTTTCTTAAAGTCTCAGCTTAAGTCCCTGTTTCAGAAGGAAGCATTTTCTAGTCCTCCTTAATCTTAGTACCCTTCCTCTGACACTATCCCTCAATTTCTCTTGTATATATCTTCTTAATACCTACTGTTTGCACACTCTCTCCCCCATTATATTGGGAGCTATTTGAGAGCAAAGACGCCTCTCTTTGAATCCCTAGCTCTTAGCACACTGTTTGGCATGCTGAAGACACTTCATAGAGCAGAATAAAGATACTAATGAATTATTTTTATAAGGGAATATGGGTATTTAACATCTTGGAGGCTGTTGTTCTAACCAAAAACTTTCCATACACCTAGGCAAAACCACACTAACAACACCTTTCTACCCTGAGGATTTGACTGTTCTTGTCTTTGCATACAAATACCTGCTTTTCAAATGCAGCTTACCCACGATGGTTCTTTCAGAACAAGCCTTTCACCTGCTCTGTTTCAGTGTCGAGATCTATATCATAAAAGCATGGTCGAGTAGGTAGTCCTGGCATGGTGCTCATCTGTGGGAATGAGAAAACGTTTGAACATCAACAAAACAAATTCAAGTAGTTAATCACATTGTGGATACATTGCTACTGATAATGTCAGTTACTTATACGTAATTACATAAGTATTATTACAGAGTTTTAAAATACTAGTGCTGGATAGTGCCAGAGATCATCTAATCAAATTCCTTTGATTTTATTTTTGTTGTTTTTGTTCAGTCCTGTTTGATTCTTCATGATCCATTTGAGGTTTTCTTGGTAGAGATACTGGAATGTTTGCCATTTCCTTCTCCAGTTCATTTTACAGATGAGAAACTGAGGCAAACAGGGTTAAGTGACTTGCTTGGGGTCACACAGAGTCAGAGGTCGGATTTGAACTCATGAAGGTGAGTCTTCCTGATTCCAGGCCTGGCACTCTATCTAGCTACTCTTTTGATTTTATAGAAGAAACTAAGATCGAGAGAAATTGTGACTCCCAGATGATTGTTACTTACAGAGGACATTGATTCATATTCCAACTCTAATGTTTTTTATCTGAAACAGCTTTGGGTAAGTTAATTGCCTAGGCCTTCATGTACTCATTTGTAAAATAAGGGGTTTGGATTAGATGGTTTGAGGTACACTCAAGCTTGAAATGATCATCATCTATGCTTGGTGCTATGTTCTATACTGAAGGACACCCTACCTGGGCGTCCCATGGGGGATTTTTTTTCTCCTTCCCCTAGAGGTCTAAGAGGTTGATATTGTCTCTATAACATTTGCCTTTTTGATTCCTTACTTCTCATCTTACCCCAGTGACTGCTGATACTGTGTTACAGTGTCACGGTGGTATAGGGAGTGATGAGAAAGAAGATGGAGGGTAGGATGGGAGAGAAAAATCTATTCTGTCCTTGCTATAGGAATACTACCTCTATGCTTCCTTCCTCACAAAGGGGAATGAAAAGAAGGAACCTTTTATCCTATGTCCCCCATTCCTACAGTTTTTAAGACATTCATAGGAATGCTAACTTGTGCCTCAGAGCTGAAGTAGGCATGTTTCTCACAGCCCAAGTTGGAATGCTAAACGCATTTTCCCATAGAAATATTGTTCCACATAGTGTAGAACCACATCAGGCTTATGATGGGTTAAATGGGCTTTTGTAAGCTGGCCTGGAAACTTAACTACCATATATAACATTATTTCTGTGAGGAAATGCATTCCAAGACAAATGACTTGTACATAAATCTTTGGAACATGTCCTATTTGTGAGTTGAGGACTATCTTATTTTTCAAAATTTCTTCAAGTGCCATATTATCTTTATTAAATTTGTGCTTATATATGATGGGGATAACATTCTCTTCTGGCATCTAGTTCATGAGTCTCTAGAAAGAAAACTGTCAGCTGTTTTAGCTTTGCAAGGCCTGGCCTGGGCTGGAAGAGTTCATGATTTCTCTTGTCACTTGTGTGACAAATCACATAGAAGTCTATAAAGTTATTCCCTTGTATAATTATATCACAATTTCCACATTAAAAATTTTTTTTAATAAATCAGGAGGGTGGACTGAGGGTAGTGAAAAGTTATGCCTTTACTATTAAGATAGAAGAATGGCAAAAAATGATGGAATAATGTGCAGAAGAAATGGATTTTTGGCTGTGGCCAACATGGGAAACTGTTTCACTTGACTATGCTTTGTGTTAAACCAGGCTTTTTCTTTTCAGCAGATGGGAGAAGATGGAAAGGAAGGAAAAAAACACACCTTGATAACTGAAAGAAAAATTATTTCAAAATAAACTAGGGGAAAAAAGAAAAAAAACATGCAACATACAGTTCAGGATGTGATGTCACATTCCTTAATCACCCTTAAGTTAATTCTATAAGAGCACAACATTGCTTATGAGTAAATCAATAATGAATCAATTAGCTCTACCAAAAAAAATTATATATATATATACACTCAAAGAAATGAAAATCTGAGAATCTACAGCGCAGACATGGTTGTCGTCCTCCTAGCCATTATCAGGACTTGTGATTTGTCATGTTAGTAACATGGACAGTTTTAGTTGAAACTGATAGCATCCAGTCCTCAGAGACTATTCTCAGACAATTTTAGTTAACTGTGTCTGGACTTCAGAGTAGCATGTCAAGTAAACCACAGAGCCAAATACCCTGAAGGGAAACACCCCACCTATCTCTTGGCTGTTTTCCCAGAAGAGTCAGTATATCAGCAGAATACTTGGGGACCTAGAGAAGGGGAGACACTGGGGAAACAAAACCCACCACAGTTGCCCTATCTTAGTGCAACCAGTGTCTTAAATGACTTCTAATATCTCCTTTTCCATATGGTCTATCTTTACATCAAAATTGTAGGAGGCTGATTTCTAATCTGTTGAGTAAGATTTACATCAGCCTCTCCTTCAAGCAGTGAGAATGACCAAGTTTATTCCTTTCCCACCTCTGCAGGTTGACTCTGTAGTACTCCCTCCCCTGTCCCTGTATTAGCAATATGTGCTATGGGATATATGCCTTTTGCTTGTTATAGATTTTGGTCTTGTTATAACGTGCCTGTCCCTCTAAAATGATGTCATGGCATAGGCTCTGACAGTTCCTGGGTATCTGGAAAATCCTAAAGCATGTTGTAGAAGGGGCAGTGAAGCTTAGGGATGGAGATCCAGTCTTGGAGTTAAGAAGACCTGAGTTTAAGATCTACCTCTGACAAATACTGTTGTGTGACCTTTCATAAATCACTTAAACTCCTAGTGCCTAAGCGAACTCTCTAAGATTAAAAGGTGTATAATGGATAGCAATCTGTAACGGCAGAGGAATGTTATTATACCAATAAAATCATAGGTACTGGACCAAAGTAAAAAACAAAAACAACTAATCATCCCAATGTTAACCAGTATGAAGACTTTTAACATGTAATATCACGTGTTCATAGATTGTTTATGGGCATGAAATTTTAATAAAGCCCAGAACCCACAAAGTGTTTGATTCCAAACACAATGGAATGTTTCCTTCTGTTCTTAGAGTTATATAAATTAGTCAAATAAGAGTCATGAAGCTTTTGGTGTTTTTGATTCTCTCACATGAAAGGTATATAGAACCAGTCAAATACAAGAAAGAAGAAAATATTTTTTCTCTTGTTTTCAAAGTATTCCTGCCTACTTAAAGCTTATTTGGAAGTAACAAACACAAACATATCAGTATTAATACAGCAGGGAGGGTGGCGCAATGGAAATACCCCATATTGTCATGAGGACTGACCATTCATTACATCCTTCTTATAGATGGAATTAACATTAGAAAGAATCATTACTTAGAACTTATGTATTAATAATAACCTTTTTAGGCTACAACACTTGTGGTCATTCAGGTTGGCATTGGTTCACAGTGGCATTAAGAAATCAACTCTGAAAGCATGAGAAGAAAGTGAACTCTCTAAATGGAGCAAATTTAAAATATTCCATCACTACCATCTTACAGATCAAACATCACTATAACTCTATAGCCAGAGTGCCACATCCTAGCTAATGCACTGAGGATAAGTGAATTTGCATATTTCCACAGTCTAACACTTCTAGACACATAGCTCTTGTCTGAGGAGAGTAGTCGTCTGTTTTTCTTATTTCTAAACTTTCTAAGAAAGAGTAATTAAGCTAGCAAATTGGGCCATCACATTTTGATTGGTATTCAAACAAATGTTAGATGACCACTTGCTGGGAATGCTACAGAGGGAATTAGTTTTCAGATATGGGTTGCACTAGATGGCCACTGATGTCCTTTCCAACCCTGAAACTGTTTTCCTAAATCCCTCATCTCAACAACACGCGTACTCTCTCCAACAACAAAGATTAAAACCCCTGCATTTATTCTCATCTTGTAAACCTCTTGTTCACATAGTCCAAAGTTTGTCAAGCGCAAGTTATTGGAGTTGCTTTTATTGTACATCCAAATGTAACAAGAAATAAAAGTTCTACGGGAATGGAATGGGGCAAAATGCATACAAATATAATGAGAAATATTTTACTTGGTTGTATTATAGCGCATGTTAGGAACATTTATAAAAAGACCACCATGAATGAAGACAGTTGCAAATTACTTGCCAACATCTATTGCAGAAGGTGAGGAGGTAGAATAATTTTATGAAGAATTCAATAACACACTCTAAATAAAATAAAAATATACTTTAAATCTCACTCTTGATGTTTGCAACTTGTGTATTAGACTAGACAGCTTCTTAGGCCCCTTCTAGCTCCAGATGAACTTATTTTTCATCTTAGTTCTCAAACATAATTATATTCACAAGCAAATTAATATCCAGTGTTGATTCTGATTTAGAAAAAGATTGACACAGGTACACTTTTGAGCCTTTGTTTATTTATTAGCTCAATTCATCTGCCCAGAAGTGGAAGCTCTGTGGGGTGCTCTCACTTAGACTGGGGCAGTCTATCATGTTTCCATTTTTAACAGCACCACCAAACTGACCAGCTATGACTAATAATGAACTACATGATGGTTCCACTTATCACTGATAACAAGCATGCCACCACCTTCTATCATCTGTAAAGCACCTTGCAAATCACAAAGTACCTTCACACCCACTATTTTATCTCCTTTGCAACTCTGTGGGAGAGGGAAGGCAGGTAGTTTAAATGTGATTAAACAGAGACTGGAGTTCAAAAGAAATGTATGAACTACAGGGTTCTAGGTCTAGGAAGTGGGAGAGTGGGCACCCGGAGCCTTCTGATTTCCAAGTCCAGTGATGTTCTCACTTGACTAAAATACTTTGTGAGGGCAAGTATCTTAAGAACTAATGTTTTCTAGTTTTAATGGCTTCATTAAGCTAAAAGATATTATATCATATATATAACATATATTATCATATTATATATTATTATATATATTATAAGCACAGAAGCAAGAAATTTAGAAGGTGAAAAATAGAAAGTGGTGAAATGATGTATTCAGAGAATAAGAAACAAAACATAATGAAGACCCTGGACTGGAAAAATCCACATGAATTCAATTAACCATTTTTGTGTGTGTGAGGGACATAACTGTCTGTATCACTTGTCTTTCTAAATTAACAAATTGTCTTTGAAAATTTAAATAGTTTGACACAATGATGATTAATTAAAAACACAAGGAAGGTATATGAAGGAAAATGGCCCAGTAGAAAAGTTAAAGAGGACAGAGAAGAGTGAAAAACCATGATTTATTATTAAAAAAAATAAGGGTTCAGGGATTCATTTTGGCTTGAAATGGTTGAAGGAAAAACTATATCTGTCAAGGGAATCTCTCTGATTTTTTCCATAATTCTCTATCATAAAACAACCTTCACTTTTACTTCTGGCACCCTGCCCTGGGAAAAAAAAAAGCCAACCTAACCCTAAACCTAAGGTCCTAGATGTGAAAAACAGTAAAACACAAAACAAAACAGTTAAAACTGTATTTTTGGGGGTGGGTGGGTGGGATAATGGCAGGGAGAAGAATAAAAAACTTAGTCTTGGAAGAAATTTTCTTTTATAAACTCTCTCATAACAATACAAATAATACTAAAGGGTTAAAAATCAGCTGATGATTTTGCTTTCTTAAAAAAGCAGTATACTTGAGAATACAGTTTAGAAATTTTATTTTTAGGTAGTTTATATTTTCCCTTCAAATAAAGCCAGACATTATTAAAAATGACTGGTTTCTAAAATAAAAGATCGTGATTTATTATATCCACTCCCCAAATTACATAATTCTTTTACATTTATAAAAAAGTATTCTTTTTTTTATTAGGTGATATCTTTAGACTTTAATCATATTAGGGATAAGAAAATATTCTTAATTCATTTAAATGCCAGCTTGTGCTTTATATTTAGAAGATGCCGTTTATAAGAGTAGTCTTCACAGCAAAAAGACAGAGCTCTAACTAGGCAATGTGGTATGGGAGAAAAGATATTAAATCCAATTCAGGAGACCTGGGTTTTGTTAATTATATCACCAACTTTTGTTACAATGGACAAGTCAGACTATTACTATGTCTCAGTTTTCTTTCTATTCTAAAATTGGGAACCTTTCTATTACAATTTCTTGAAATATGATGTCCAAGCACTTTTTTTGGTGATGGCTTTCAGGTAGTCCAATGATTCCTACAGTGGACTGAGTGCTGGGTTAGGAAGACCCGACAGAACTGAGTTCAAATCTGGTCTCAGTCACTTACTAAGTAGCTGTGCAATCCTGGGCAAGTTATATAAACTGTTTCCTCAACTGTAAGATGGGGATGTAGAGGACCACAGGCCAGTGGGACTCTGACCCTAATGGCTAAATAAGCCTTCTCAGCTGAAGAGCCTGCTACAGGGCCTGGATCAGTTTCCCATCCCCCAGGAAGGAGCTCAAACACACAGGTGTGAGGATTTTGTTCTTGAGGTAACTGTGGTTTACACCCACAGCCTTCGAACAAAGAAGTGTGCAACGTCCTCAGGGGAAAACAATCAGGGAGCTTCCTATAAAAGCTTGTATGTAGGGTAATAAAATCCCCTCCCTATTTTCCACCATTCTGGGAGTCTGTCTCTTTTTATTCACTCTCCTGAAACCTTTGGGTAGGTGATTCTTTCTAAGCCCTGCTGTGGGAAGGCAGGACTCCCCACATGGGGATAACAACAGCACCTACCTCAGAGTTGTAGTGAGGACCAGAAAAGATATTTGCAAAGTGCTTGGGTAGCTAGCACTGAAAAGGGGCTATTTAGATGCTTATTCCTTATTCCCTTATCTCTCACTGACCAGATTTTCAGAGAGTTTTGTTGCTTGGGTAAGGTTTTGTATCTCTTGTGCCAAACTGTTAATTCCCTTTACAATTTTTTATTTTGCAGCTTTCATTTACTTTCCATTTTTTCTTTCAACATTTTCACTTCTACAACCACTTAAAGTTAGTTTTAAAAATTGTTTCATCTCTTCCAGGAATTCTAGTTGTATTTGTGACCAAACTCTGTTTTTCTTGGAGACTTTGCTTAGAGATTTTAGAGGCATTCTCTTCTTCTGGGTTTGAGCATCCCTATCATCACAATAATGGTTTGTTTTTGTTTTTTTTTTTAAGTGGTTGGATTAATTTTTGGTTATTCTTCCAGACTCTGAACTCTGTTAGGGCTGCCTTTGTGGATTTCTGTAAGGAATGTCTGGGCTGACATCTCAGACTGGGGACATGCAACTCTTCCAGTGCTCTCAGAAATGCAGGCATCTAATATAGGGAAAAATCTGGTCACTGTACTCCTGGTCTTTAACTCTACAAATTCTTGACCAGGGTTTGGGTCTGAACAAAATACCCATGGGTTAGCTTTTGCTTGGAGTTCTAGTAGCTAGCCAATGGATTCAGATATTATCTATTGGTTCAGAGTGACAGAACTATAGGTTTCAGATTAGGCTGGAACTGAGATCCCTTTTGACCCACCCCTAGGGGCAGAACCAGACAGCAACTGCTTGCTTCTTGCTTGTTCTTTTCTTAGTAAATAGATGAGGACCCACTAATACTTCTCACCTTGGAAAACTACTCCCTAGGCACAGGTCCCTTCTTCAATCTACCCTGGATCTGGCAAGTGAATGATGACACAGAGGCTAGTTGGCCCCCATTCCTGGCTAGTCTGTAGACTGTCTCTATGCTAACCTGGGCTGGAAAAATGACTCACTGTGATTTTTTTTCCTTTGGATTTCCAAATCAGGATTTTGTCTAGTTCCTTTTCTTGATTTGTATGGACTAGCTGTGGGGTAGAGCCCAGCTGTTACTGATTACTGCTGCTTTGTTAACTTGGCTTTGCCTCCTCTCTATTTTAAAGCAATGTCCATTAATGAAGCCCCAAGAAACCTGAGCACCATTCTTTACGTAGGTTTGGGTAGAAGTGATGCAGTGGATAAAATGCTGGGCCTGGATTCAGGAGGACCTGGGCTCAAATCCAGCTTCAGACATTTGCTAGCCACATGACCCTGGGCAAATCATTTAACTCTGTTTGCCCTGGTTCCCTCATCTGTAAAATGATCTGGAGAAGGAAATGACAAACCACTCAAGTATCGCCAAGAAAACCCCAAATAAGGTCACAAAGAAATAATGTAATCTCTTCCTGCTTCAGTTTCCTCAACTGTAAAAAACAGGGATAATAATAGCACTCATCAACCAAGTGGGTTGGTGAGAGTTAAATAAGATAATACATGTGAGCCATTTTGTAGACCCCAAGGTGTTACCTGCTCTTATTATTCTTTATTATTATCATAGAGCTGCCAGGAGCCCTGAGTAGTTAAGTGACTTGCCCAGGGTCACACATATAAGCTAATACATATGTGTCTGACAGTAGACTTCAACTCAGATTTCCTTAACTCTAGGGTTGCTTTCTTATCCACCATGCCATTATGTTATTTTTCTATATCTTTATAGTATTCAATATTCTTGGATGAAATTATTCTTTAAAAAAAATACCACCATATTATTCATTAGAATATTGATACTGAGTTTGTAGTCTTAGGCATACTTCTTTGTTCTTTCTTTGACTTTCTGGCAATATGACTTTAAATTGGAAGTAAAATTTACTTACAATCCTTAAATATCCTAGTTTAGCTCCAATTTCATTATGAATGAAAGTGGGCCACTGTTATTCAGTGGTCCAAAATGGCAGACTGAAGGGAAGAAAAGAGCTTGAGAATTGGAAACATCATTTTAAACCCAGCTAACTTCCTGTTCTTTTGTGGTGGCACATCTTCACTTTAAACTCTGTAATCAGGTCACTTACAGAAGAGAAGGTTTTCAGGGGAGAAACCAACTAAGGAGTCTTTTCATGAACTAAAAAGCCCTATATATAAACTAATTCAAAAAGTAGAGGGGAAGAATTTAGTTTCCTAAAAACTAAGTGGGGGGGAAAAGGTAACTACGAGATAGAAAAATCCTTTATGTTTGAAAGATGGCCATGGAGTTGCACATGCCAAGGAAAGATATGCTTTACTGGAAGTGGGTTGGTGAGACAGTTGACTAAAAGTAGTGAAGGTTTTTAGTAATGAGTTTGGATATTTTGGAAAATTTGCTTGAGGGGAGGAATTTTCTTCTTTGATGTTTGCTTAAAGTTTACTTGGGGTTGGTAGTTTCAATCTAATTTTGGGTTAGAGGACCCAGAACTGGAAAGAGGTCACTGAGTTCAACTGCCTCATTTTACAAATGAGGAAACTGGGAAATATTTTCTGTCTGCTTGGCCTACTTACAAATTTCCAGCCATCCTGTATTTTAATATATATTATATAAAGTGAGAAAGAAAACAGATTTGAAATTCTAGACTAGGGTTCAAATCCTGACTGTGCTACTTATGATCTGACCTTAGACAAATCACTTTAAATCTCTGGGTCTCAATTTCTTCTCTTTAGACCCCTTTCCAGATCTCAATCTATGATCTTATTAATTACTCCTGAACCCCTGAGGAAACTGATATCCTGTCCTCCATAATTACACAACCATGGCCACTGCTGCCACCTGGTAACAACACAGACAGCAAAATAACAGGGAAAAGGACTGAATCATTTTAGTGTAAAAACTGTGAAAATATATGTCAAGAGGTTATAGTATCACATTTGAGAGCCCGGGGCTACCTACATGCCATGATAAAGCATTTTAGTCTTGAGTTGTTATTATTATTTTTAAATTAGGCCTTGAATGAGATCTTATTTCTCTGTATCTAGAAGAAAATCTTGTGTTCAGAGTCATATTAGAGGTAACTTGATATGCTTGAATAGTATAACAATTATCAATGAGAAATAAACATTTCCAAGAAGGTACACACTGATAGAATTGATTGGCCAAGGTTTCTTCCAACAGGCTAATAGTAGTCTTGCTGTTCTTGGATATGAGTCAGAAGATATGGATGATTTATCCACACCCCCTAAAATGTAAATATTTTTTATATTCTGGTGACATAATGTACTTAACCATGAATGTCTTTCCTTTGACCTCCATAATTATAATTATTTTACTTTAAAATTTTCCCTCTACAATTTATACTTTGGTTAGGAAATCGGGCTTATTGGCAAAGAGCCAACATAACATACTAACCCCTAAAATGACACTGCTAATGAGCTAATCATTTTTGCTATGGAGTTCATGCTTCATACAAATTCATTACTGGAAATATGCATAAAGGTCACAAATTACATAGATGTGAAATTATAAGCACTTTACCCTTCATTTTCATCCTGGAGAATTAAGGTTTCTGGAAGGCCTGACATAAGAATTTTAAAAGACCCCATGCATAATTGCTGAGTATTTCAACAGAGTCTCTAGTAAACCCTTCAGCAAATTCTGCTGAAGCGCAGTGGCAAATCCATTTACCTACTTACAATCCAAAGAATTTTCCACCATTCATGCCTAATTAAAATACACTGAAGAAACAAGTCTCTCAGATGAGTTATGGATGGATTTCTGACTAGGCCAGAGGGAAATGCCACTCCCTTTATGTGTTGATAAATTTTTCTTGCACGTCAAATAAACTAATTTCTATCTGAAATAATTAGGTTCTGTCCCATATTTCTTCATGATATCACTGTGATGGCCAAAATAATTTTCCTGGTCATACTATCAGCCCCATATATTTTGGGGCTTACTGGTTTATGAGGGAAAGGGAAGTTTGGAATCAATAGTTTCCAAATTTTGCATTTTTTTATCATAAAAAGAAAAGAACTGCTGCACAATAAACTATGAAATTATTTCACCTCTAAATGCAATTGGATGACAAGTTCACTGAGTTCCATATATCTAGGACAGGATAGCAAATGGATAACAAGTTAGGTCCACAACTGAAGAGGAGGAAGAGAAGCTGAACTAGGGAAATTCTACAGGGCTTTAACTGATAGAAAGGCTTCTTGGTAGAAAACCCCATTAAAAAATTATAAATGTCCTCCTGGAGAAGCTGTAAACTCTGGAACACCACTACTGCCAGAGAGCCAAATTTACAAAAGGCCAATGTAGAGAAAGAGTAACTAACAGCAAGTGGGCTGTGGCATATTTCTACTGATGATCCACATGTACACAAACTGTGTAAAGGGCATCTTTAAGGAAATATATATTTGAAAAAAGAAGTGGGTCAGCAATGGAGCAAAAGGATCACAGCAGATCTTATGACAATTTTTAGGAAGATGGGAAGGAGTTAATAGGTTAAGGGTAATGGAATGGGGGGGGCACAGGTAGTGGGATGAATGAAAGTGAGGAGTGCAGTTTTCTGTGATCAGAAGGGGAAAAAAGATAACTGGTTATGATGCCAAGGACTTTTCAGGAACAGGATAAAGAAGCTTGGAGGAGCTCATGTTGGGTAGCCTCAA
Organism: Petaurus breviceps papuanus; assembly: GCF_028583685.1. Lineage (NCBI taxonomy): Eukaryota > Metazoa > Chordata > Mammalia > Diprotodontia > Petauridae > Petaurus > Petaurus breviceps. Next base: position 7,673,132 of record NW_027187345.1, read on the forward strand.
CCTCAGTGAAACAGAAGGTTGAGTCGCCTGTTAATAAGTGGGGAGATAGGGGGGGTTGGGGGAAGCAGATGAAATGGTCTGGAAGAGTCAATGCAGATAATGAGTTTGTAAGAGTAGGACAGGATTGTAGAACCTTAAACTCCACAAGGATGGCTTGATTGGAAGTAGTGATTATTTTAAGAGGGAAGACCCTAGAACACAACAGTGATTTACGTGTTGGAAATAAACAACAAGAAGCTAAGAATCTAAGTATCTAAGCTGACCTTTAAGAAAGGAAATTCGTAAATACACATACACACACAGGTGCGTGTGCGCACCATCAAATGCACTCCATGTACTAACTAGGGCTGCTGTTACAAAAAGGCAGAACTGCCAGTTAACAACAGTTTGCTTTGTGGGGTTCAGAATGGTCACAGACATGATGTAGTAGTCAGCTCAGCTGCCGTTTTGACAAGTTTGTATACTGTGTTATCAGCATCACCATCTGGTCTGGCAGATTTTGTTGTTCAGTTGTTTTCAGTCATGTCTGACTCTTCGTGACCCTGTTTGGTGTTTCCTTGGCAAAGATACTGGAGTGGTTTGCCATTTCTTGCTCTAGCTCAGTTTGAAGATGAGGAAACTAAGGCAAGCAGGGTTATGTGACTTGTTCAAAGTCACACAACCAGTGTTTGGTAGAGCCAAACATTAAATAACATACTCAGATATATGGAAACAGAGAATTGTTGCATTATTCTACTTTTAGGTTATTCTTCATGATATGAAAAGGAATGATTTCACTTGTTCATGGTGTACATCTGAGAGCATTGCTATGTAAAATGTATTTAACCCATATCATAGACTAGTTACTTAGCATCAGTTTCCTACTATGAAAAACAGAGATAATAATACTTGTATCCAACTGGGTTTATTGCAGGGAAACTTCGTATGGCATGTACTTGGGTTCTTGCGCTCCCACTTCGAAGTTTTCCCTTCTCATAATTCCATTCAGTTCTACCTTCTGACCTCCACACCCCTGCTTTGAAATAGTCAGTGTTCTACTTAGAGGTTTTTTTCTTTTTAAACTTCTAAAATTCATAACAAAAAATACTAAACAAAAATGAGCATCTTCATACTTAAAAGTAGAACAGAAAAGATCAGACATGAAATTATAAATCTGTTATATACAGCCTGTTTTTCCCTAAGAATTAATACATTCAGCATGAAAATTTCACAGCCATCCTGCTTGTTTGTTTCCTTCTGTTCTCTTCTGCATGTTTTTAAAAAAGCTTCACAGATCCTCCTTTTTTTTTTTTTGGAGTGGTGGTAACCTTTTCACTACAAGAAGTGTCTCTCCATCTCTCTTAATGCCTTCTCTTTTAATTATTCCTCATTTATCCTGCCATGTACAATGCATGACACATAGTAGGAGATTACTCACTGACTGACTGCATCTACTGCCCAACTCTTTCCCACTACCTTAAAAAAACAGTATTAGGAACATATTCTGTTGTCCAATTCTTTGTGACCCCATTTGGGGCTTCCTTGGCAAAGATACTGGAGTGGTTTGCTATTTCCTTCTCCAGCTCATTTTACAGATGAGGAAACTGAGGAAAACAAGGTTAGGGGACTGGCCCAGGGTTACACAGATGGCAGTCTATCTCCTGAACCACCTAGCTGCCCTTGTAGAATATGTATATATATTTAGGCAAAATAAATTCCCATACTGGCCATATCTGAAAATGTATGTCTCATTTCTATATCCTGAGTCTATTTAGGAGGTAGATAACATACTTTCTCAACTATTTTTAGGAACTAGTTGGTCACTGCATTAATCAGCATTGTTAAGCTTTTCTTTACAATGCTTCTATTATTATCATTTTATTATTATTCTTTAAATAATTTATTATTTATTCTTTAAATAATTATCATTGAGGCTGAATAGCATAACAATTATCAATGAGAAATAAACATTTCCAAGAAGGTACACACTGATAGAATTGATTGGCCAAGGTTTCTTCCAACAGGCTAATAGCAGTCTTGCTGTTCTTGGATATGAGTAAGAAGATATGGATGATTTATCCACACCCCCTATTATTATTATTATTCTTTAAATAATTTTATTTTTCTTTCAATTACATGTAAAACAATTTTTAACATTTTTAAAAATTTAAAGCTTTGAGCTCCAAATTCTATGCTCCACTCCCCTCCACCCCCATCTTCTTCCCTGAGATGGTCAGCAATCTGATATAGGTTATACATGCAATGAGGCTATTATTGTAGGAATTGTTCTGCTCACTCCAGTCTGCATCAGATCAAACAAATCTCAGCTTTTTGCTGATTATCATCCTCTTGAAATTCCTTACAGCAAAGTATTTAATTGCATTCATAAACCATCATATTTTCATCAATTTCCCAATCGATTCCCTGGCTTGTTAATGATCATTATCATAAAAAAACCCAAAACCAAACATAGGAAAACAACCCTTTACCCCTTCAGAATGTATGGGAAGAGGTAGTCTTCCAGCCAAATGCATCTTACTTCCTGTGCCTCCTTACCACAATTCCCTCCCTCTCTGCCCTTATCCTTCCTTGGCCTGGAATATGAGCCCCTAATATGCATCCAGTACCATGGGGAACCTGCAGCATGCCTATGTTGTGCAAGGTTCCCTTGTTCTTCATAGCTAGGTGGTGCTATAGTGCACAGAGTGCTGGACCAGGAGTCAGGAAGACTAAGTTCAAATCTGACCTCAGATACTTACTGGTGATGTGATCCTCAGCAAGTCACTTAAGTTCTATCTGCCTCAATTTCCTCATCTGTAAAATGGGGATAACAACAGCACCTGCCTTGCAGAGTTGTTGTGAGACCAAATTGGATAGTAATTATAAAGTGCTTAGCACAGTGCCTGGAACCTTAGTTAGTAGTATTGTTGGTCATTTGCTTCTGACTCTTTGTGACCTCCTGGACCACAGCACACCAGGCCTCTATCCTCTCCTCGCTCCCCAAATCTGTCCAAACTCACGTTTACTATTTCATAACACTATCTGTCCATCTTACCCTCTGCCACCCCCTTCTCATTTTGTCTTCAATCATTCCCAATATCAGAGTCTTCTCTGATGAATCTTGTCTTCTCATTTGTGGTCAAAGCATTTAAGCTTCAGTATTTGTCCATCTAATGAGAAGCCTGAATTAACTTCTTTAAGTACGGACTGATTCGATCTCTTTGCTGTCCAAGGGATTCTCAAATCATCTCCAGCACCACAATCTGAAAACATCGATTCTATGGCCCTCAGCTTTCCTTAGAGTCCAACTTTCACAACCAAACATTGCTATTGGAAACATCATAGCTTTGACTATGTGGACCTTTGTCTGCAAGACAATATTTCTGCTTTCTAGGATACTTTCCAGACTTGCCATAGCTTTCCTTCTAAGGAGCAAGCTTATGGCTGTGGTCACCATCTACAATGATCTTTGAGCCCAAGAATATAAAATCTGATGCTTTATGGAGGAACTTTATGCCTCCCTCTGATTTCCACAAATATGCACATGGAAAGTCTTTTACTCTATACAAGAACGAACTTTTAAAGAAATCTCAGCTCTGCAATGTACAAGCTGGGTGATGTTGGACATGGCCGAGGCACCTTTTATTTCTCCATCAGTTTCCTTTTCTGTAAAATGGGGGTTTGGCCTAATTGACTTCTGAGGTCTCTTCTAGCCTTAAATTTATGATCCCATGAACTCTGGATGAGTCACTGCTCCCTAATACATGGAAGCAAGTATTTTAAACATTAAGAAAGCTTGCTAAAATTGGTAGCAGACTCATACTCACGTAACTTGTGACTTCCCTTCTATGATCCAACTTTGGAGTAAAACTACCTGGGGAAAGTGGCAAACTGTGTTGAGCAAATACAAGGACAGAGTTTAGTTTTAAGGGGAAGGACAAACAATAAAGTATGTGTTGATGCCAATGGTCCAATGGCATTGTTAAAAATAAGCAAGTACCACTGGCTTAACTGGGGACAAGGCCAACGCATTCATTTATTTCCTCAAATGCAAAATAAATCTAGTGTCAAGGAGAGTTCTCTACCTGCCAATGTGGTTAAAATGACTTACATGATGATCGTTATCATTTAAAAAATAAAAACAACCCACAGAAAACCCAAAGAAAATAAGACATAGGGAAACACCCTTCCCCCTCTAAGCTTATGGGAATTCGAATAGGGAAAAACACATTTTCTGCTATGTTTGGTTTAGAGGTCTAACCACAAAAGAAGATTCTTAAGTTACAGCCCCAGGCTCCACTTTTTCTTAATCAAAACAAGCCAGTTTTCTCTGAACTTTTCTTCTTGGCAAGTCCACTGCTTACAACTTGACTGCTCTTCTATGATACAACCAGCAAGAAGCCATTTGAAGTTCAACTTGTCTCCCTCTGCTGCCCTTTCACTGACCTTGGTAAATGAAAACTTCCCATGATAGCACATTCTCAAACAAATATGTGAACCAAGCATCGGGGCAACTCTGCGGCATGCTCACGTAGGATGATACCATCAGCTTAGTAGCTATTTTCCCACAGAAGCCAAGTCGATGCCCTTCATTTTTCTAAATATATTCCAGAAAAAGTCGGGGCAGGTCTGTGTTACAATCAACCAACAGTTAGTTCCTTAAATAGTGTTACTCCTGTACTAGGTCAAGAAGGTAGCATATTTTGACCAAAACTGTACTTCTGTTCCTCCCTTCTCTCCCCGAAGATTCCATCTCTGACTATTCCTTAAGAAGTAGGATGCTTATATGTAAACAGACAAATCTACCAAATTTAATATGAGGTATATTTAATAATCTAGGGCAGCTAGATGGCATAGTGAACAGATAGACCACTGGGCCTGGAGTCAGGAGAGTACGAATCTAGTCTCCCAGATATTTACTAGCTGTGTGACCCTGGGACAAGTCACTTAACTCTGCCTCAGTTTCTCACCTGTCAAATAAGCTGGAGAAGGAAACTGCAAGTCATTCTAGGATCTTTGCCAAGAAAACCCCAACTGGGGCCATGAAGAGTCACGCATGACTGCACAATAAATATCTAATGATCAAATGTGTCAAAATTACAACCAGAACAATTTTCAACTGTTTCAACTTGATGCATAGAGGGTCTATTTTGTGCAAGCCATTCAAAGTGCTAGCATGTAGATAATAAATGACACAGGCCTTGCCCTGAAAGGGCTTACATTCTTTTTTTGGAGGGCAATTGGGGCTAAGTGACTTGCCCAAGGTCACACAGCTAGTTTTTTGTGTTAAGTGTCTGAGGCCGCATTTGAACTCAAGTCCTCTTGACTCCAGGGCCAGTGCTCTATTTACTGTGCCACCTAGCTGTCCCAAAGGGCTTACATTCTAAGTGGAAAGGTAGGAAAGATATATAGCTAAGTATCATATATAGTAAAGAGGGGCAGAAGAGAAATCCAGACAAAGTGTTCTGGCAAAATTTAAGAGGGGAGAGAATTCTTATTGATAATAATGGAAGACTTCATAAGGTGGGTGGTACCTGAGCTGAGCTGGACCCCAAAGGCAGAGATGGATTTCAAAAAAGGCTGAAGGAGCAAGTGAGGAGGAGGGAGTGTATTTCACATAGTGGCATAACACTGCACTAACGCAAGGAGAAAATGAAAGGGTGTACCAGCCAGCTGGAACATAGCATAAGGAGGAATAATATGAGGTAAGTCTTGATAGCTAAAGAGAAACCACATTTTAGGGGACCTCAAATGCTGGGTAAAGCTTGAACTTCATCCAAATGGCAAATGTTAAGTTTTTCAGCAGGGGAACCACATGCCTAGATGTATGCCTTAGGAATATTTATTTGTAGTTTTGTGAAGAGTATCTTGGAGAGAGATCTGTTAGAAGGCTATCCCAGGAAGGAACCTGAGGTGAGGGTAAGGTAAGTAGAGAAGAGGGGATGATGTGAGTGAGAGCAAAAATAGAATTAACAGGACTTGGCAAATGTGAGGTGAGAGAATGAGAAGAATCAAAGGTGACCAGGAAAGGGAGGTGTGCTTTTAGTGGGGAAGATGATACATTTTTGTTTTGCATTCTATCTACTGTGCCACCTAGCTGCCCTGTCATAACAGGAGGGTAACTCAAAAGAGACTAAAGAATAGTCAGGGGAAGAACCAGAAGAGAACAGTGGGATAGAACCCAAGACAGGGGATATTATTTGGAAGGAGTGGATTTTATTTGAGGAGTCAAGACAAGTAGTCAGGAGCCAGATTCAGCACTGTGACAGAGAAACTATTCCCCAGTTACAAGACTGGGATCTACCAGCATAGCTTCAAACCCAGTCTCCCCCCATTAATTTGCATTATCTACCCTTACTTCTTACCTGAATTCCCTCCCCCTACATCAGTGATCATTAGCTGGTACTTTCTGAGAAATCAGAAGTAGCTCCTTATTAGGAAAAGTTGGGGATCCCTCACTATACATTAAATATACATAAATGATGAGCTATATACATGAAAGACCCTGAATATCTTTCTCTTTGCTTCTAAGTGAGTATCAGCCATAAAAGACAGAGTTTAATAAAAACCAAGGGAACTGGAGCAGGTGTTCATTCAATAACTTCCCCTAAGGGTGCTAAGAAATATTTTATTACAAGGAAAGTATGGATGCCAAGTTCAAAGCAAAAGGCTGAGTACAGCTCTTAAATCCAGAACCCTAGTTCATTGATCAATAAATTCTCTCAATGACAAGGAGTCATAGGCCTTGCCTCAAGTTTATTATTATCAATGCTTTTGAATGATCTAGGAATTGACCAAGAGATAAAGAATGATTTTTGGATAAAATTTTTTTTTACAAAAGAACTGGTACTTTACATGACAGTTTCTTCTTTTTCCTCACACAAACTGTTACATTAGAAAGACTAAAGAAAATGTATGGTCATTTAAAAAAAATTAGGTTTGTCAAATAAATTTCTATACTGGTTAGGTTAAGGAAATAAATAAAAGACATTTCCCCCCCCCCCAAAAAAAAACCCAAGTAAAAAAGGTGTACGTGCCGTGTTCTTTTTTTCTTTTTTTTTTTGGAGGGCAATTGGGGTTAAGCAATTTGCCCAAGGTCACACAGCTAGTTTTTGTGTTAAGTGTCTGACAGATCTGAACTCAGGTCTTCCTGAATCCAGGGCCGGTGCTCTACTCACTGCGCCACCTAGCCGCCCCAACGTGCCATGTTCTGAACCTGGAGACTGTCACTTCTCTGTCAGGTAGTTCTCTTCATCACTAGTCCATTCTCACCTCTTAAGTAACTGCTAGATGAGCCAGTAGATAGAACATTGGCCCTGGAGTCAGGAAGACTCAAGTTCAAATCTGGCCTCAGATTCTAGCTGTGTGACCCTGGGTAAGTCACTTAATCCCAAATGCCTCACGCCCCACCTCACTAACTGCTCCTCTCCACCAACCCTCCCCTCCCCCCCGCCCGCCCCAAATGGCTGGATCATATTAAACCCATCTGTTCACTTATGTATGTATATATGTATACAAATATAATTTTTTTAACAAATATTTTTCTCTCTCTTATTTCCTGTTATCCTCCAATGATCAAGGCTGTCTATAAATTAAACCAGGAACATACATGCTCTGTCACTGAAATTCACTTAGTTGACAGCGTGCTATTCCAACTGGGCTTACACACTACTTGGAAGCAAAAGGAGCAATTGTTTACAATTTGAATATTAGCAGAATAATAATGACTATTGGTGGCTCTTGTTCCTAACATGTTACCTGGTGGACTTCCGGCTGAAGTGCTGCTCTGATCCTTACTAACTTGCTTATTTATCACTCTGATAAAATCTGACCAGGTTATAACCTTCCGGACTAGAGTGGAAAGAAAAAATTCAAACAAAACAGCCCGGGAAAACTTGAGCAGACAGGGAACATTTTCAGTTGGAGTTGGGGGATACCAGAGAAGGCTTAGGAGAAGGGGAGCACGTGGGCTGAGCATCAAAAGAAGAGGAGCACCTGAAAGGAGGAGATGAGGCGAGAGTATATTACAGACATGGTGGGCAGACTGCACAAATGAATGGAGGAGGGAAGCGGTATTTTAGGTTTGGAGAACAGCTGGAAATCTAGAGCATAAAATGCATGAGGGAAGTAATGTGAAATAAGGTTGGTAAGAAATTGGTCTAATGACAGTATGGAACCACTTCAATTTCTAGAGAAAAGAATGACAGTAGTTTGATAGCGTTGGACCTGTTTGTGCCTTAGGAAAATTATTTTGGCAACTGTGTGACAGATGGATCAGAAAAAGAGAAAAACTAGGAAATGGGAGATTGACTAGGAGGGTATTACACTCGTCCTCAAAGGCCCATTAGTGAACTGCAAATTCAGTAAGGTTACCAAGCCAGAAAGGTTTCAAGTTTGGGCCCAGTGGTGTTTGCTGCTTGATGACCAGCCTACCTAAATTCACAGAGGTTCATCAACAGGCTGGCTTCAGGGTTATGAAATGTTTATTCATGACATCTCCAGAAAACACTAAATTATAAAGAGGCTGCCATCTTTGTTGGTAGAGGGAATAATTAAACCAATGGAATTACAAGTCCTAGAAGTAGTCATGGAAGTTATTATAATAAAATAACAAATCAATTCTGAAACATTAAAGAACTTCGATCAAAGAAAATAATCAAACACGACTTCAGAGGGCTGATGAAGAACACTGCTGACCTCACGACAGAAAGATGATGGATTAATATGCAGAATGAAAAACACATATTTGGGTGGGGTAAATGTGGGAATTTGTTCTGCTTGGTTATGCTTATAATAAATTGGGATTCCTTCTTTCTTTCTTACCTTCCCAGTGAGTGGGAGAAAAAATAAATGCTTGACAATAGAAAAAAATATTTTAAAAATCACTACAAAAGTTACTTTGGGCAGAGCAAAATGGCCCATTAAAGACTAAGGTCTTTATTCATGCACATAGGGTTAAGACTCAAGCTTTTGGGCACAGGAGACTTAATTTTCACAAAGTCTGAAAGTTGTAGGGGAAAAATCTTATAAGGCTTATATCAAAATAAAAAAAAAACACATACCTGTGGCTAAAAACTGGAAATAAAGTGGGTGTCCATCAACTGGTGAACAGCTTAACAAATTAATAGTAATAATAATACTGATAGCTAACATTTATATAACATTATGTGCTGGGCACTGTGCTAAGCACTTTAATAGTGTTATATGCATGTGACAAAATATTATTGTGCCAAAAAAGAAAAGGATTCAGAGAAACACAAAAGGATTTGTATGAATCAATGTAAAATCAAGTGAATAGAAGCTGGAAAATAATACAATGTCTATAATAAAGGAAAATAATTTTGAAAGGTTTAAGAACTGTGTTCTAAAATCCCATCTTCTACAGTTCTTTTCCAAACCTTATTAGAGTGGCTTCCCTCTCTTAATTCCAATTTATTCTGTCTATACCTTATTTGTAGATGTTTGCTTATAGTTTCCCCCATTAGACTGTGAGCTTCTTGAGGGTAGGGGCCGTCCTTTGCTTCTTTTTGTATTTCTAGGACTTAGCACATAGCACTGGGGATACATGCTGAATAAATGCTGACTAACTGATCAATGACCAATCAGGTCAGAAGCTAAAAGAAACTGGTCATGATGAAATACTTTCCCCACCTTTTGGCAGAGAAAGAGATAGCTTGGTAGTGCACAATCAAATATTCAGTTTCAGATATGACCAATGTGTGACTTTTACTTGACTATACTTATTTGATATAAGGGAGGACTTTTATTTTGTAAAGGAAGAGTTGGGGGGGGGGGCGGCAGGAAAGTAGTGATGGTGATTCAAAAAAAGAAAAAATAACCTTAATGAAATATTATAAAAATACACAAAAAGGAGTAAAAGGATATTCAGAAGGGGAACAGACAAGAAGGCAGTGTTGGTATATCCTATTAATTGAGACTTAAAGAGAATTAAAAAAAAATGCCACCCACAATGAAAGAAAATAAACTGAAGTTACAATAAATCAATCTATGGGCAAGTACTGGTGCCCTTTTCAAGGCTAGTGATGATGCAGACTAAAATCATTGCTGATAATGGGGAGTGTGGGAAAAATTTGCTAGCTGATATCTTCAGAAGGTTTTGAGGACATAAGAATCTTATCTGCATATCTAACTTAATGAGTTCCTGGTTCTTACATAGTACCCACTCGAGTTCAGCTATCTTAGGTTGTTAATTATTATTATTTGTATTTTGAAAAGTACACAAGACTTCAAAGACAAGACTAAGAAAGTATGATGTAGACAAATAGAGCTGGATTATAGAATAATTATGATTATCTTCCTCTACTCTCTCTCCTGGGATAGCAGGAGACACTAGAAATCTAAATGAGTCCAGAAAATAAACCAAGGTCAGAGGGTTAATCGGAAAGCATATGGTTGCTGTAACTGAACCTATGGACGGTTGAAGTTCAAGAAGGAGTCTGCCCGTGGCAGACTGCTTATAGAGCTGAGGATATGCCCTAGGATTGAAAGACTTGGTGACATCATTAATCATCCTATAAACAAGCAGAAAAGAAAATATAAAAAATTCCAAAGGATCTGTCACTGATAAGACCTTGGCTTGAGCTCTTCCAAACAGCTTACTGTGTATGCTCAGAATCTTCATGCAATTTTCCATATAGCACCAAGGAAAGAAAACATGTCTTTTGTAGTATGTGCAGATGGAAGGGAAATAAAAATGTATCTGACCAGCTTCATTAACATGATTTATGTTTTATTTAATTACCTGGAGTCTAGCAATATACTCAGCATTACTCAGAAAATTCTCAACACCAATATTACATATATTTCTTTTATGTAGGCATGCTTGAGGATCAACTCAGGCTATTTTTCTCATCCTCTGGGAAAACTTTTCCTTTAGCAAACTTGGCGACTCACTGAAAATTTCTGACAGTCATCCAAGAATGTCTATCTGCTGTTGATGGGAGCCAGAATTCCTTATGCAATAGAGGGAACAACTGAAGGTTTATTTGGCAAGGGTGACAGTCAGTTCAAAATAATCAGATAAATGATGCTGAAAGCTGTCATCACTCTGATTCTTAGTCAAGGACTGTCACAGTGCCATTTCTCAGATGTGTAGATCATATTTAATGTCGTCAATGAGCTGGGTGCCCACGTTAGTGTATATTTGGGAGAAGAGTACTTGACAGTTCTAAGAACACTTTTGCAATATCTGTGGACTATACTTAATATCAAATGGCAAGGGAAGATTACCAATGGATTCCTAGAGCACAGTGGAACATCTCCAAAGCCATGTTCACTTAGCTCTGGTAGGCTGGATATTTGAGAAAGATGAATAGCAGCGGGAATCCCAAGCAACAGCTGGGTGACAAGCTTTAAGTAGAGAGAATACAAGTGGATGGAAAATGAGGCAGAGACATCATCCCAAACAATACATTGGAGCTCTAGGCTGTCTGGAACAAACAGCAACAGATGAGGGTCCACCAGAATTGAATAAGTTCCTTTAGGAGCCAATCAACCAATAAGCATTTATTAAACACCTATATGCCAGGGACTGGGCTATGAATAAACTGAAAGATGAAGAAGAGTTAAAAATAGCAACAACCAGGTGTATATTTAGTGTGGAAAAGGCTTACTTGTCCCTACATATGAAAATAATATTGCCATCATACTAGTTTACATTGTTTGATAAAAAATATTAAGCTTGCTACTTTAATCTTTAGTCAAAATCCTTAAATGGGATGTCATGTGTATTCCTAAGGTATATGAATTCATGAGAACAGAAGGAAACAAGAAGCCACTGGGACCACCATAGGAGAAATAATAAATGATATAGAATATTAATATTAGCAAATGTTGATGTTAAATAATATTAAATTCCAGCTTAACATGTTTGCTAAGCTGTTAAATTGTCATAAACTATCATTTGATGCAATGATTTAAGAATATCACTGGATTAAAAAAAAGTTAATGCTACATGTATAAACTATGTCAAATCGTTTGCCTTCTCAATGATAGAGCAGGGGAGGGAGGGAATTTGGAACTCAAAAATTTAAAAAACGAATGCTAAAAACTGTTTTTATGTGTAACTGGGAAAAAATTAAATATTAAATAAAAACAAGGTAATGCTAGAAGGGAAGGGAGAAGAAGCATTTATTAAGTGTCTACTATGTGTCAGTCACTGAGCTAAGTGCTTTACAAACAGTATCTATTTTACAGTTAAGAAAACTGAGACAGACAAAGGTTATGTGACTTTGCCAGTATCATACTGCTTTTAAGTATCTGAGGCTGAATTCGAACTTTGGTCTTCTTGACTCCAGGCCTGCCCTGCTCCACAGTGACAACTGCTTTGGCTCTTAAATCAGATTCCCTCTCTGATCTCTTGTACATGGCTCCCTTGATATCCTGCTGGAAGGGGCAGGGAGATGACTAAATTGCAGGCACTTTTCCTTTTAGATTCTATTTTTGCCTCATTTGGTAGCTAACTAATCATGCCTCACTTCCTGCTGCTCCTTGGAAACTCTGTTAGGAGGTTTACTGGCGACTCACCTTAGAATGGTCCAAGATGCAGAGGACACTGTATGACCTTAAGAAAGTTATTTAACTTCTATGAATTTTCCTTTTTTTTGAAAAACAAAAACCACCAAAACCCAATGGGGAGGATAACATTGGCACTGCCTACCTTACTGAATTGTTCTGAGGATCAAATGAGGAGGTATTAAAAAGTGCTCTGAAATCCAAGTGCCAGAGACATGCATTCTTACTATTAGTAGGCAACTGTTTCCTTCACATTACTACTCCTCTGAAAATATGGCAACAAAACCCAGGATGAAAAAGATTTGTTGCTGTTCTTGTATAGTTGTATCTGATTTTTCATGACTGCATTTGGGATTTTCTTGGCTAAGATACTGCGGCAGTTTGCCAGTTTCATTTTCCAGATGAGGAAATTGAGGCAAACAGGGTTCAGTGACTTGGCCAGGGTCACACAGATATTAAGTGTCTGAGGCCAGATTTGAAATCAGAAGACTCATCTTCCTGACTCTAGGCCTGGTGCTCTATCCACTGCACCACTTAAAATGCCCTATGAAAAAGCTACATATTCATAATTTCAACTTTACTGGTGGCTCCCTTCCACTTTCATACTGCCTGTTCTTCCATGTCACCTGTAATTCAGAAACGGATTTTCCATTTCTGGCCAATGAAATCCTTCTAAGTTCTTTACACATACCATGGTTAAAATGTTGCTAACCTTCATGAAACTTTCCCCAAACCCTCCAACTGTAAAGGATTAAAAGATTATTCCCTGATCAAGTTTCTCATAGCAATTTTAAAAATAGAACTCTTTTTCTGCATTTAACATCATGCCTTGTATTAAGTTATTTGTGTACATGACTTTTCTCCCTATGAGATGAGGAACCTTCTGAGGGAAGGGGTTGTATCTTTTCATATTTCCCTCCTTCATGCCTAGCATAAGTGCTTAATATATTTTGTTATACAGAAATTATTGCTGGTGACCTTTGCTACCTTACCCTACTCCCTCCTCGCCTCTTTTCTCCTGACCACATTGTCCCACAGGCTACATTCTAACCAAACTGGACAATTCACATACCTCTGAACATGTCCTTTATTTTCTCTTCTCTACTCATATCATGCCCCCAAACTGGAATTCCTGCCTGTTCCCAATCTCCACTTGTTGCAATCAAACCCATCTTTCAATGCCCGCCTGTCTAAAAGTAATCCCTCCTGCCTAAGAACTCTCATTGCACCCTGCCAATAACACTTCTCTTATTCACTTCTGCATTCCTTATTCTCTTCATTAGGCTGTCAACTCAAGGAGGCTTGTGACAATCTATCATAAGGGTTTGTAATTATAATTTCTGTATCTCCCTAATGATTTATGCTAAGAAATATTTGTTCTTTAAATGATCGCCCAATTCTTGGACTCCAAATCTCCTTTCTCTATATTCTGTACTTTCTGATTTCCATTATTTCCACTCTTAACTTTAATACTTCTATATCTCTGTAGTTTCAACATTGCCTCTTGCAGAACAGATTTTCAAGGGGCTAGCCATGAATTTCCTCCAGGAAAATGTCCCATAGTGTCTAATCCAATGCTGGACAGCTGTTAGTCTCATAGGTTTCACCTTTTTGACCATGGACTGTGTTGTCTCCCATCTAAATCCTGGTTATATCCAGTTCAGGGCCTGTGTTGTTCATTTTGTCAAATACATATTAAGTGCATGGCAGATTCCAGTCTGGAGACCATCACAAACCTCAAATCAGTCCAAGTATTGATTTACTATCAAATGAATAAAGCTGACAATTCCCCAGTGTGCTGTATACTACCCAGCAAAAGCCTCCCTTCATGGTCTCTGTGCTGATATGTACATTAATGCATAGATTTGAGCCAATTTCCTGAATTCACTTTTAAATACAGCATCATAAACACTTTTGAAACCACTCTGAAAAGCTCTCATCTCTACATAATCTTTTCATGTACTTAAGAGCTAAATTAATTTCCCTTCCTGTAAATTACATAATTATACAGTCAAGTATCTCAGCATGTAAAGATTCCAGATTTGTACCATCTATTAGAACAGCCCAATTCAATCCTTCTCTAGTAGAGTCATTTTGCTCAAGGTGGTAGAAGGATGGGATGGAGTTAGTCACTAGTCAGGGGAAGCCCACTTTAAGAAAAAAAATTTTAAATGGATGTATTTTTTAACATCAGTGTACTGTTTCTCCCCCTCCCCCAACAAATAGTATTTTTTAAGTAAAAAAAAAAAATCAGCCTAGGTTATGAACACTTTGAAAAAGTCTGAAAAGATATGCAAAGTGTAACACTTATGGACTTCCCACTTCTTCAAAAGGATGAGGTAGGCGAGCATCTCTTCTTTCAAGTCATGCTTATTTATAATTTTGCAACATTCTCCTGTTTTTTTTTTACATGTGTATAGCTCTTCCATCTGTACTGCTGTAGTCACTGTGTATATTGTTTTCTTGGCTCTGTTCGTGAAGACAACTTTTAAAATGGGACAAGTTTTTTTTTTTACAAAATAACAGTAATGTGAGAATCTCCGTGTGTGTGTGTGTGTGTGTGTGTACACAACTTAGTGAAATTACTTAACATTGGTAGGATCTGAGATCTCAAGTCAGAAGTTACATAAAATGTCATCTAGTCCAAATTGTTGATTTTACAGATGAAGAACATGAGGCGCATGATGGTTGTGGTGCTGAGGGGAAAGAAAGTCAAGCTTAAGATCATACAAGTAGTATCAAAAGTATAATCTGAATCCTGGTCTGCAGAACCAATGTTTCTTCTATCTACTACTTCCTTTCTCTCAGTAATTCATTTGTGATTTAAAGTCTATCTAAACTAGCAAAAACAAAAAACAAACTAAAACAAAAAACTAAACTGTTCAAAAACCCCAACAATGTCTATATGATAATTCTGCAGTTAGGTAATTTTACCAGTTATGAACCCCCTGACTTGTGAATATGCCCATCCTATTCATCTGGCCAGTCTGTGATGACCTGTCCCAATAGATGAGACCTCTTCCTCCAACATAATTATCTCCATCTCACTTGTGCCCTGGATGTGGGGATGGTAGTTTGTATGCAATTGGGAGTAGAAAGATGGTAGTTTATAGCACCATTCATTGCATTCCTTATTTCTGAGCAATTTGGTTCATGTTTTCCCATAGAACAATGTCATGTATGATAGAAAAGTAAGCACATGGTTGTGTATTATGCCCATCAAGTTGTTAAACAATTTTTCTTTCACATTAAATTACTTTTATCTAGTCTTAAATCATCTTAAAACAGCAATTTATGAAATGCTTTCTTGACTCTACAATGTTGGAAGATTCTGGGGGCAGGTCAGAGTAGCGTAATCTGGGGAGCTGAAAGATGAAAACTACTGATTAAATTAAACTAATCTCTTCCTTTCTTTCCTCAGCCTTGACCTCTGTCCATGCCCACATCTAACTAGATCCAGGGCCTAGAAATTTAGGGACTTATGGTAAGGACTGTTTTTTTTTTTTCAGAACTCTAAATATAGTTGTATATTATACTGAATTACTATATTGGCTTATTTCAATATATCAAGCAAGATTTATCAAGAGCAGATTAAATTTGAAAGGATATATTTTTATGTTCTTAAGCCAACCAATTAACTACAGTGGTATAAATAGACTTTTGTTGGCTAGACTTAGAAACTAAGCACAATCTATACATAACATTGATTCTATCAGAAACAAAAAACTGATTTCTATACATCTGATTTAAAAATGAACGCTCAGAAACACAATTTGTTTGCAAGTTAAGGACTATTTGTAATTGGGGTCACTGGTCACCTTTATTTATTAATTTATTCATCCATCCATCCATCCATCCATCCATCCATCCATCCATCCATCCATCCATCCATCTATCTATCTATCTTGCCTTTTGGAGGGCAGTTGGAGTTAAGTAACTTGCCCAAGGTTATACGGCTAGTTTTTTTTTTTGTGTGGGTGTTAAGTGTCTGAGGCCAGAACCAAACTCGGTCCTCTCGACTCCTGGGCCGGCGCTTTACTCACTGCGCCACCTAGCCTCCCACTGGTATCTTTAAATGCAAAATAAAGGCAGAGTGGTTTTCTGAAAAGAACACTGCATTTTGGAAAGGTCTCTGTTCACTTCCAATGACTTAACTTTTCTCAGTCTCAGTGTCGCCATTTGTAAAATATAAAAGTTGGCAGAAATGATGCTTATTTTAAAAAATGTTTTGCTGATGCTTGCTGTCACTTCCCAAAGACTCTTCCCCCTCAGAATGTAACCCTTCCTTTTAACAGATAAGTTTAGTCAAACATAAAGAGGAAACACATTGAGAATGCCTGAAAATGTGTGCCTCAATCCAGACCTACTGTCCATCAACTCTTTGTCAATAAGGAGGAATGGTCCTCTATCAGTCTTCTGAAGCCACCAATGGTCACCACAGAGTTCTGCAGGAAAATAGTTTCCTTTTACATTATTATAGTTATTGTGTAAAATTTTCTCCTGGTTCTGCCTACTTCATTCTGTATCACTTTATAAATGTCTTCCCAAGTTTCTCTGAATTATTCATATTAATAATTTTGCATGGTACAACAACATTCCATTAAACCCATATACTGTACAATTTGTTTGGCCATTTCCCATGATAGGCACCCACTTTTAGTTATTTTCTATTATAAAAAGAATGCCTAGGAATATTTTTGTACTCATGGGACCTTTTTAATTATCTTTGAGCTCTGAGGGGTCTGCTTTTGGGTAAATTTTAAAATCCCTTCCAGATCAAAAGGCTCCTAAATGGATATATAGACCTGGCATTAGAAGGTTAAATAAGCCTGTTTAACAACAAAAGTCCAAGGATGACATAGAACATAAAAGAAGAAGCAAAATAAGAATTTGCATAAGAAATAAAATTGAACTTCCACTAGTACAAAGGATGTGACATTAATCAAGCTTTTTAAAAACCAGTGTTTCAACATTTGTGTTCTTCTGTGAGGTTCAGCAGAGGAAAAATGGTACCAAGCCCTCCCATGGTATCTAGCTGTGTTAGTTAGATATAAATCTTCCTTATCATCCTTCAAGGCTATTTATACTTCATTAAAACATCATGTGCTAAATCATTCAAAAGTGCTCACTAGAAGAATCCTGAAATCTAGCAAGATAAGAAACTCGAAGCAAGACCTTAATGAATAAATCATACTTCAATATTGATCAGCAAGAAGATGTAGCAATATAATTAGCTATTCTTATATGCCACTGAAAGGCTGACTTGCTTCCTGTAGTGCTTTAATTTGGGGGGCTGCCTTTAATGCATTTTTTCTCCTGCTTGCCCAGCTGATCTCCAACTATTTGGAAATATTATAAATCCCTCAAATCAGAGGACCTGATCTGGTCAGCTTTGCCACTTACACCTCGTCTGAAGGTGGATAAATTTATATAACCTCTTCACACTTCAGTTGCCTAATCAGTAAAACAAGAACATTAAGGACTTATCTAAAATTCTTACCAGCTATAACTCCATGATTCCAGGGGAAGGGGACATAGGATGCTATCATGCTGTTTTTTCAGGGTTCAAATCACTGCTGTGACTTTTGACTGGGCTCAAAGCATTCAAATATAGCAATTTATTCACTATTCTCAGTTCTTTATAGTGCTGGAGAGCTGAGGATTAAGTGAGTTAAAACTGGGAAGCTTAAGGAGGGTAATTATAGAATAAATTATCCTGGTTCCTTCCTTTCTTATTTCAACCTTGACATCCCTACCTTTCTCCTCCAACTGTAAATCTATCAGGAGATAGGTCCTAGAAAAATCTGGTATGTGGAACATTTCCTTCACCATTTTATATCTTATGGTAAATGATCATATTTAGTATATTTCAATATATTACATGTAAATTTTATGAGCAGTTAAAAGATGCACACTTATGTTCTTAAGCCAACAAAATAACTGTAAAGCTGTAGAAGATAATTTTTAAAAATGCACATTTCAGATGCTATCCCTATTTTAATCTCATCTTGACCCTCCTAAAAATATTTTTTCTTCATGACTTAATCACTTCCAGAAATTTGGTAAGGATTAGAGGTTTTTAATGCTTTAGAAAGACTTCCTTTCATGGCTAGTTAGTCATCACGATTCATAAGCATATCATGAGAGCCCTCAAAAGTCATCTCATCTAAACCTTTGAATTTTAGAGATTAAGAACTTCACTTCTAGGGCCTCTCTGAAAGTCTAATGTACAAACACAGAACACAAGGTTAACATTCCCCATTATACGAATATTCCACCCAATGTCCTTAATTGCTTTCAGGGGAAAAAGTGAGGTGAAACTGTTAACAAAGAACATAGGAACAATGCCATGAATGGGCACCTGACCCACAGTGTGATAACTGATCTTTGGCTTGGCATGGTAGAGTATGTCTATAATCCCAGCTGCTCAGTAGGCTGAGCCTAGTAGATCTTCTGAGCTGCAGCAGAGCTAAAGCCAGTTGGGTGTCTCCATTAAGTCTAAAACCAGCATGGTAAGCCATAGGGACCAGAGGGACACCAGGCTGCCATAAGGGTCAACTGGTTCAGGATGAAAATGGAGCAGATCAAAGCTTCAAAGGTCAATCAGTAATGGTATCAGGCCCATTGCTACTTCAAGCTTGGGCAAGTTAAAGAGACCAAGAGACCCACTCTCTAAAAAAATATTTCCTATGGGAAAGAAAGATAAAAAGGGGCCATTTTTGCTATTTTTCAAATGAAAACTAGGGTAAAGGTATTTCAAGGGAGATGAATAGATTTCTTTTACCACTTTAGAATTCTATTACCATTGTATCTTGTGGTCTTTTCTCTCTTTCCCCCCATACATTTTTTTCAATTTTCAAGAAAGAGCACATTCTATTCTGAAAAACTTACCAAAATTAAAATAATGACCACCATCTATAAATAACTGGGAGGTGGTGGGGGGGGAGAGACAGGGGTTAAATCATTGTTATGGCTGTTCTTACAAATTAAAGAAGTTTTGGCTGCCCATGTAGTGATTTTTCACCCATGTGAAAATCATATTTAATTAAATTAAGTGTTTTTGAAATGGTACAACAGACAGCAAATGAGTAATAAAGATTCACATACTCAAAATTCATTACACGTTAACTTGGGAGAAGAATGCCAATAACAACAGGGATCTGGAAGCACTACTGACGTGACCTGTCTCAACCTGGAGAAATGACCCATTACAGACAAGTCCTTGAGATGTAACATAAATATGAATGTATTCAATCCAAACTAAAAGCTGACTTTCAGCAGGAGGGTAAGAGTCAAGATTTACATTCTCTTATACTTCAGGTTACAAAAGAGAACTTTTCATCTATCACAATACCAATGTCATTATGGTTTGGCAGCTGAGCCAACAAATTAACCATTTGGTTCTGGCAGTAGTGACTGAGTATCAGTCTGTTGGCTCCAAAAAGGTAAAGAGTAACTGACTGTTATCAAAGGTAAAACAGTAAAAAGTGTAATCTCTTGACCTATTTTTTTTATTATAGAATAACAGCTAATATTTGCATAGTGCTTTAAAGTTTACAGATCGTTTATGTAGATCATCTCATATGATTTTCACAAAATTATAGCTGAGCTTGTTAAGACCAACAGTCAAAGTCACATGTTACTTCAACAATCTGTAACTCATTTATATTATGTCTTATAGTCTACAAAGAGACTGTTAATGTAAAATACTGTATTAGGGAGATTTGGCCATTACTTTCCCCTCCAAAATAAAACTCCATATACACTTACTCAGTGATTGCTAAGATTTACAAATTAGGGAATTTACTATGAGAAAAAGAGATGAGCCCTGGGTGGGTAACAGCACATACTAGCTATGCAACCTTGGGTGAGTCGCTCAATAATTCTTAGCCTTAATTCCCTCATCTACAAAACAGCACCTACTTTACAGGGTTGTTGGAAGGATCAAATAAGATAATATATGTAAAATGCTTGGAAAACCTTAAAGCACAATATTCATTACTAGCTATTTTTTTTCTTATAGAATACAATAATTCACAGCTAATTAAACCATTTATCTAGTTAATTGTTGCAGTTTAATGATGTAGAAACACGCTTTAATGCAAATGTTTTTAATCTGGAATCTATGAACTTGTTTTAAAAAATATTTTGATTACTATATTTCAATATAATTGTTTTCCTTTGTATTTTGTTTATGCATTTAAAAATATTCTGAGAAGATGTCTACTGGCTTCACCAGACGACCAAAGGATCTAGGACACAGAAAAAGATTAAGAACCCCTACTCTAATGTAAGTAAATAGAAAGTTCAATTAAATGATGCTCTAAAATTACAATGACTTTACCTCTTCAAAGATTTTTCTCTCCTTTGCATTCTCCTAGCACTCATGTGCCAAATTTTTGTCTTTCATGCACACTGTGAAATTTCTTGTTTTGTTTAATTTGTGACTCTACAATTCAACTAAACGCTTTACTCTAGAATTCCTTGGTCTCTCTGGCCTATTGCCATCCATGGCTTCTAAAACCCCAACCTTGGATTATCGCCCACCATCCACTTCTTTTTCCTACTAATGTACTGTTAACAGTGCTGGAAGAAGTTCTAGACCTGTACTGACTGCTAATGAATCTGAACTGGCCCCTCACTATAGCAAAGTAATCCTTTATGTCTTTTCTAATTGACCATCTACAGCCTGGCAGTTCTAAACCTCTCTTTAAAGTCTTTTACTCAACACTGCTCCCTTCCCTACTTTCCCTTGGAGTGATAGTCAGAATTAAATGAAATAATATTTTAAAAAGTATTTAATACAGTGCCTGACACATAGTAGGTACTTGATAAAATGCTTATTTCCTTCCTTTTTCTTTTCCTTCTTTCAGCACAGGAACTTACTTCATGCTTTACTGAGAAAAGAGAGGTCATCAGTCTTGGGCTCACTCTTTTCACTTAATTCCACATATTAAGCCATCTTGACACCCCAATATTATTTTCCTTTGCTCTAGTCTCTGGGGGCAGCTAGGTGGCACAGCAGATAGAGTGCTGTGTTTGGAGTCCAGAAAACTCATCCTCCCGAGTTCAAATCCAGCCTCAGACCCTTACTAGCTGTGTGACCCTGGGAAAGCCACTTAACCCTGTTTGTCTCAGTTTCCTTATCAATAAAATGAGTTGGAGAAGGTAATGGCAAACCACTATCTTTGCCAAGAAAACCCCAAATGGGGTCATGAAGAGTTGGATATGACTGAAATGAATGAACAACAAAGTCTGATTAAGAGGTGATCCTTCTCCTTGTAAATTGCTCCAACAGACTGTCTCTACAATTGCCCCCACTCCCAGCCCTAACATTTAATCATTCCTTCCCTGATGCTCACAAACATGCCTATGTCACATTTAAAGTGCAACAATAACTTTGACCCAATCATATCTTTAAGTTCCATTTCTATACTAACTGCTTACCCTGTTCCCTCCCCATCATCCATGATACCATACTGAGGTTGACTTGATAACTGATGAATCCTTGCCTAGAACTGCCTTATCACCAGAAGTTCCAGGATGCTGTTCATCTCTTTTCTGGATTATTTTCTCATCTGCTCCCTCTCCAAGTGGGCGGCCACCACCACTTTCCACTTCCCCTCTATATGTTGCTTTTCCCAATTAGAATATAAGCTCTGTGTGAGTAGGGCCTATCTTTGTTTTCCAATTTTTGTATACACAGTACCTGGCACATACTAAGTATTCTATCTACCTATCTGTATGTCCAGACATTCATCTGTCCATCCATCTATCTATTTATCTGATTGTCTGCCTTTTCCCTTTCAAAGCCAAATGCCTATTAAAAGCCATCTACCATCCTCACTGCTTCCATTTTCCCTCCTTTCAACTCAGATGGAATCTGGTTTCTGGCTTCAGAACACAAAATTCAGAAATTGCTTTCCAAAGTCATTAGTGTTTTCTTAATGCTCATATCTGATACAATTTTGCCTCAGGCTTCCTCTTTCTTGACCTCTCTGCAGCATCTGACACTTTCATCTTGGTCTGGCTACTCTCCTCTGGGGTTTTTGTGGCACTGCTTTTTCTTGGTTTCCTCTTCCCTTTCTGGCCATTCCACAATCTCCTTTGCTGGCTCATCATCCAATGAAGTTCCCTAACTATGGGTCCAATCCAAAGCTTAGCCCTGGATCATCTTCACTCTCATATGACAGCTCCCACGGGCACAATGATCATCTATGCAGAGAGAGTCCATAGATATTCATGATCTATGATTTTACAAATGGAGGAGAAAAAGGGACAGATGTCCAAGATGGACTCAATCCCATACCTCTCTAGATCTTGGCCTTTCCCCTAACAATTCCCAAATATTCTTTTAATACAGAGACTGCAGAAATATTCTCTATTCCAGCTTCTGTAGGAACAGGAAATCAGAAAAGGAACTAATTACAGTTCTTTCAAGTTCAAGGATTTGGCAAATGCCTCCAAATTGGCCAATTAGCATAATGTGCAATATTCTTGGGCAATATTTCCAGGTACATTAACATTGTGCTTTAATTTAATGAGGAGATCTGGCTGAAATCACTGAAATGAAGCCACTCATTTAAAGAATTGCTGGTTTTGAAATAACCAGAACACAGATGCTTTTTCCTCCTGGAGAATGCTTTATAACCTATATCTAATAGACAAAAATGTTTTGTAAATGTTTAACCATGTTATTTTCTCTGAGGAACAGATGGAAAAATAAATGAATAATTGTAGATATATTTCAGGCTGCAAAGTACTATGAGTTCCAAGCATTATTAGTTATGATTGAGGCCAAAGCTTCATTGACTTAAAAAAATTTACTGAAATATTTTCCTTATTAATCTGCCATCCTCTTTTCTCCATCTATGACTGAACATACAAGCTCAATCTGCAAGGGTGGTCCAGCTATTCAATCTCCAAAAACTGCTAACTATTTCTATGCAAATTATATTTCCCGGTCATAAATTCCTTAGTATGTTCCAATTATATGCTTCTAATTAAAGCTAGAGATGGTAGACTAGAATAAATCTAAGGAAGAAGCATACTGATAGAAACTTAATGAGCTACAGTTTTAAGGGTATCTTGTAGTGGGTTTTAGATTTGGATGATCTGACTGTGTAAAGGTTTTGACTCTCATTCCTTTCACCTCATTGCCTTAAAGAAACCAAACATGAGGAATAAGAGGAGTGAGGGAACAGGAAGCAGGCTATAGGAGGGCAATCCTTAGTGAAGGAAATGAGACAGAACACAAAGAAGGATTCATGGGGCCAGACAACAAAAGGAGTTCCAGATACTTGTCCCTCTGTAGGTCAGGAGTCCTGAAACTGACTAACAGGAAATGGACGAGGCAAGACTGGAACATGGAGAAATTAGCATCTGTCTGTTCTGTGACCCAGAAGACAATCTTGATTTAGAATGCTATGGCTGGCAGTCTTAAATCAATGTGATATTGATATTCAACATTATACTCATTTTACAAACCTTGAGGTGACTTAGAAATGTGTGAATTATTATTTCTACTATTCCTATACAGATGCCTCATTATGGTGTGCAGGTGACCTTGGATTGTTGAAAGCTATAGGTGCTGAGTTTTGGAGTCAGGAAGATCTGGATACGTCCCCTTAGAGGGTTCTGGTGAGGCTCAAATGAGACATTATAATCAAGGCGCTTTGCAAACCTTAAAGGGCTAAGTACTTGTCAGTACTTAGTCAGTACTGTAAACAGAGCACAAGCACTGGCAGGTTCTACCACGCAGGAAAAGTTCCAACAACTGGTCTGGCCACTGATTATGAATTTGTCATCCAAGAACGAACACAGTGCCTGG
This sequence comes from Petaurus breviceps papuanus, assembly GCF_028583685.1. Classification (NCBI taxonomy): domain Eukaryota; kingdom Metazoa; phylum Chordata; class Mammalia; order Diprotodontia; family Petauridae; genus Petaurus; species Petaurus breviceps. Next base: position 7,697,475 of record NW_027187345.1, read on the forward strand.
CACACTGTAGGTGCTTAATAAATGTTTACGGATTGGCCCGTGTACCCAGGTTTGAAAAGGCTCTACTATGGAAGGTTAGCCACCGAGTGGGGGTGAGGTGGGGTGGTTAGTAATTTTAATAACTGAAATTGAAACACAGTTGGAGTGTAAGCTGTAGGGAAGAAACGCACACAGAGAAATTACTTATTCTTTAAAGCATCAAAGAAGTATACTTAACATTTATATTAATAAAGGACCTAGTATCAAACTAAAGGTCTAGCCCGACCATAAAAAACTCATCAACTTTAAATAGAAAGGACCCAGAGAACCTTGTAAGGACAGAGAAAAAAAAATTATCTGAGTCACAAACTTCCTCTTATGAATTATACAGATATATACCCACACAGAGGTATACATATTTGTGTGTGCATATATGTATATGCACATGTATGTACATATGTTTGGGAATAGAAACACATACACTCATACATGTATGCATATATGGAGATAGACACAGAGAAACCTAGATTGTAATTGATATATGGAAGAACTCCAGTTGAGTAGAACTTCTCTACTAATGCAGATTATCAACTGCTCAACAACATCAGTCTTAAGAGAGCTGCCTGGGACTCAGATATTAAACAACTTGCCCAAGGTCAGAGCCAGCATATATTAGAGTCAGGACTTAAACCCAGTTCTCTCTCACCGAGGCCAGCAATCTATCTACTACACCACACTTTTCTCTACTGTGTATATCCTTTGGAAACATATTCATATGAACCATCTTCCTTCTCCAGAAAATACATGGCTATTGGTCAATGTGCTGAAGAGACGACACCTAGGTAACTTATGTATGTGGTATGAAAATTTCCTGTCTTTTCCAGGGACATGTGCAGCCAACTTTGAAATAAGATTTCTAAATAACACCCTTAGCATGGATATCCTGGAGAAAATCTTGATAACAAGAGAACATAGAAAGGAATTAGGCAGCTGAACTCAAGGAAGGTTCGAATAGGAGTAAGAATAAGATATAGAAACTGACCTGTATCAAGGCAAGAGAAATAGAATCATTTAGGTGGGAAAAGGAAGTGTGCCTCTGGTGTAGATGTAAGAAGAGCCAGAGGAAGAACAACAAGAAGTTGAATGATATGTGCAAAAGGGTGAAAGGAAGGGGAAACTTGGCAATAGCCCTCTGAATAGAGGACAAGAGGTGAGAAGCAAAATGACACCCGGCCAGGAGGTCCTCCTCACAGATTATAGGTCAAGTCTAGTCTGTTTCCTGACCCAGGGCAGAATTCGCTACTCCAATTCCAAAAGTGTTGCAATCTCAACCAACTGGCCAGCTTTCATTTAAGGCCAAGTGTATTGTAGGAAGAAAAAGAAATGGGAAAAGTGCAGGGATTTTTTGTAACTTTCCACCAATGCACTGAAGATTTAACCCATGAATATGGAGTGGGGGATTCAAGGGAAGCAATCACTTTCTTTGGATCACAATGACTTCTGTAGAACCTTTAACAGACATCCTAAGGTGAAGGTGTTGTGGATGCTCTTTTTGACTTGTGGTGGGTGCTAACATGTTAATAGATATAATGTTAACATCTCATTTACAGTGTGGTTTGGGGTGTAAATGTTAAAATTCCTCACTGATCTAACCAAGCATAAATCACTTAACAGGATGAGTGGAAATGGTTTTGACTTAAACCCACATGGTTTGGATTAATGCACCTCAGTGAAGGTCCATAAGAAACAAGTTTGTAGCTTTGAATCCCTAAGTAAGGGTGGAGGCTTAAACAAAAAAATATCACTGCTCAATTTGGAAATAGCATCTCTGGCCTGAACCTGATTCAACAGGAAACTAAACATTCAGCACATACTTTTACAGAAGAGGGAGGAGAAGAGAAAACAAAATGAGCTGAACTGAAACGTGAGAAAGTACAACATAGCAATTCCTTTCCTGGGTGGGTCAGCATCTCTCCTTTTACATCCCCCCAATCCAATAACTCTCCACCCAAGCCATTAGCCGTGAATGACCTCATTGGTTTCCTAAACACACTCCAGCAGTCTTCCTGCTCTCCCAGTGTCAAGCCAAGCAATGATGTCAACAGTGCACCTGTGTGAGTGATGTGGTCCAGGGTCAGGGTCACAGGGCTCAGAGATAAAAGCCTCTCTCCATCAGTGTTAATGAAATGAAGCTTTTGTTTTACTGCTCATCTCTTCGGTTTAATTTTCCTGGAAAGACTTCCTCATTTTAAAGGGATCAGAGTCAAGTACAACAAGAGGTTACCACCATATCTACAAGTAGTGTTTCCACAAAGACCCCTTTCAAATACTTCACCATTAAGATTTTAGGGAGGGGGTGGGGGAAGGGGAGACATAGTAGAGTGCTGAAGAGAAGGCAGGTATGTGGTATCTTATTCTGGAAGAGCTTAGGGAAGATGAGTAGCAACCCACTGGCTATTCAGCCTTGTTAGTGTAAAGCGATTATTCCTAAAAGTTCTTGTACTGAGTGGAGAGGTTATTTAACCCCCAATGTGTTGCCCTGATTTAGCTAAGCTCTATACACTTTCTCTTATTCCTCTTCCTATGGATAAAGGAAAAAAACAAGTTATTTACACTTCAAAGCCCTGTTATAACCCTGAACATGACAGATATTTAATAAATATTGAATCTTCAATAATATTATTCTATTTCCTTCTCTTTTACTTCATGAAAGTACAAATTAACTAATTTAAAATTTAAAAATTTTAAATTTAAAAGAACCTGGGGCAAATAGTGAATAGAGTGCCGGCCCTGGAGTCAGGAGGACCTGAGTTTGGACCCGGCCTCACATACTTAACATGCACACACACAAAAAAACTTAGCTGTGTGACCTTGGGCAAGTTACTTAACCCCAATTGCCCTCCAAAAAGCAAAAAAATAAAAATAAATTTTCCTTAGAAGTCATATCAAAACATAATAAACTCTAACAGCTTAAAACTGAACTAAGATTTTCAGGCCATCATGTATATAAAAACTGACAATATATAAAAAAAAAAAAAGATGTATCAAAACCCACATCTCCCACCCCCACCCAGTGATACTAGTTTTGAATGTCATATGTAACAATGATAAATGTAGTAATTTAGTATGCTTTTTGAGTACCATACACTGTATGCTTTAAAAGTATTTTGAAAATATAATAGTCATTTTAGAATGATGGGATTAGAAGAAATCTTCAGGGTCATTTATTTTGTTTTTCTACCATAATGGTAACTGTTTTGCCTGTTTCTCTAAAATGTTTAAAAAGATGTACTGAATGGATGGACCAGACATTTTACACAAGTTTTACTAGAATAACAAAATTTGTTGCAAACCACTGGGTGACATTTACTAGGAGCAAATGAAAAACGGCTTTTTGGGAAGAAAACAACTAATTAGTACAAGACAGAGAAGGACGAACTATGTATTATTAGCACAGTAGAATGAGGTTTACAAGTTGTAAGTGTAAGCTGAATGCCAATCAATTATGAGCAATTGGTGTAATGCTCTATAGTATGTTATATAGATGTGAGCATCACCACATTCATCACTACTTTAGGTCTTTATCATTAACAGTGAAGTGATTTGGACTCTACCAATTAAGAACAGAGCTCAACAGGGACACAACTCAACTGATGAAGTGGCTGAAAAGGAGACTATGAGGGAAAGAAAGCTTGTAGAACATGAAGGAAGAGAAAGGCTTACCTTCCTTTTTTTTCTCCCTTTAACATCTAAAAGTACTCACTGGACTCCCAGTTACACTGATAGCCTCTCTACCCAATACAAAACAAAACTGTATGAATGACGTGGTGCTGAGATGATGTGCACTATTTTTCACTGTTGAAAAGAGAGGCTAACAGGTGAAAGGGGAGGGGTGGAGGCGATGATCCCAAGATGGTATGACTGAGAATACCAGAGAAGAGGCTCAGTAATTGGATTATAAATAGTTTTGCTTCTTTGAGAACTACTTTGCAATGATATAGATATTGGTATTTGCCTGGTTTCCATCCACTTTAAAGTAATAAGAGGAGATACAGCTGAGGTGTAAGGAGGAAAAAAAATTACAGAAGAGCAGAATGGCCCCTACTCCTTCCTTGCAATTTAGCGTTTTTTAGTATGTATTATGTGTACAGGCACTCAAAAATTGATATGATGACTAACTGGTAGTGACTTCTATCCCTCCCATTAAGTAGCACACCATTTTCTTGACCTTACTAGAGAGAAGCAGCATTGTTTACTAGAAAGATCTCTGGATCTGGAATCTGATGACCTGGGTTCAGATCCCAGCTCTGTCACTAGATGACTTTGTGACCCAGGATAAGTTGTTTTCCTTTTCAAGAGTCAGTTTCCTCCACAATGAAATGGGTGGGTCGAAACCAGACGACCTATAAGAGCTCTTTCAATTCTATACTAAGATCTTTCCTTCCATCCTCTCGAGCATCACCTCTATTTTATTGCCTACATTTACCACTCAAGAAGTAGCAGTTACAATCACTGTCACATTTGTTCAAATGGGATTAAAAAAAAAAACCAATCAATGCTCTTCCCGTATTAGGAAATTCTGGTGGGAAGTGAAGAAATTCACTCCCTGCACACTCACTGCTTCCTGATTGCGTCCTTAGAAAGCATTCCTCTCTCTAAGGCCACAATGTCCCTGTGACACAGCTTCCTCGAGTCCAGAAACTCTTTTTCGTCAGGAACTACTTCCTTCCTTGCTCCTCACGTTCCATTGTCCCAGAGGAATTCCACAACAATAAACCCTACTCTCATCACCATTCCTCAAATGTGCTGCTATGGGAGGAAATCAGGCTGTGTTCTGGGAAGAGGAGATAACTGAGAACTCTCTCTTCCGGAAATTCAGTGAGTCTCTTATTCCCTATTCTTGGGCCATTCCACACATTCATGTTGTAGCTAGTCATAACTCACAGTGATGTCAGAGGCAGTTTGGCTATTGTTCAAAAGCAAGATGGAGCTGGAGATCAAAGGCTAACCTTAGAAGCTTCTAATTTCTCTAGATATGTTTTGGTTTTCTCACAGACAGTAAAAAGAACAGACCATATATTAATTCTACACATTTTGTAGTTAAAAATAAAGAAAATTGGCATGTTCAGCCAATAACTGCTATAGACTTTGTATGTTTTCTTTTGTATGTTTGCTAAAGCTTTTCTACCACTATTAAACTCACTTCTGGCTACTTATATCTAGACTAAGAATCTGTTGACAGAAGGGACTGTGTTCTGTACAATTCTGTATTCTCTCCAGACCAAGCACCTATGCAACCCCAAATACAGAACTAGTCCCTAGGCAAGGCAGCTAATCTCTGTTTTTCCCATCCCTGCTTTGGACGCCCTCCTTTGTCCTTCCTTCTAAACCTACCCAGGTGTGTAGTGGCCTCAGGGCTGAGTGGCTCTGCAAGGCATCATCCCATGTTGGCCTGCTCATCCTGCTTCGAAATATGGACATAGCCTTCCTTTTAATGTACTTCATACCCTCCCATCTTATGCCTCTTCAGTTTTTGCCCACCCTATGCTTCTTCCTTAGTTAAGACTGGCAAATCAATTAGGGCTTATATGACAAAATGCTAATATGTTAATGTGTCACTCCTGCCATGGAACACATGTGAATTAACTAAGGAGACTTCTAGAGAAATGTTTAACACAAAGAAGTCATTTCAAGTGGTGTGGTGAGCCAGCAGGACATATTAGTTGTAGATAGTCCTTTTCCCACCCTTCAGATAAACAGGTAGCCTCTCATTTCATACATGCATATGGGATTGGCTGAGTTGGATCCCCTACGGTGACTTGAGCAAAGTCTTTTTACCTCACAAGGCCTCGGTTCCATGGTCTTAAAAATGAGGGGGTTGGAGTAGATGCCCTCCAAGGCCCCTGGGTAGGTTTAGATGTAGCTCTAAATTTATATTCTATAATTTAATGAGAATAGAACACCATATTCTCTGTGGCATTTCATCTTCATTTTCACTGAATATTTAATTTTTTTTTTCAAAATACCTGCAAGCTGTAAAATATCCCTTATATAGATCTTTTCTTTCCTTGCCTAGTTTTTTTTTTCCTTCAGGATTTCCAACTACTTAAACATGAGGAATGAATATAAAACAATATTATTTCCATTTTGTGGGGCAGCTAGGTGACGCAGTAGAAAGAACACTGGATACAGAATCAGTAGTTCACCTTCATGAGTTCAAATTTGGCCTTAGATACTTCCTAGCTGTGTGACCCTAGACAAGTCACTTAACCCTGCTTGCCAGAGTTTCCTCATCTGTAAAATGAGCCGGAGAAGGAAGTGGCAAACCACTCAAACCACTCCATTATCTTTGCCAAGAAAACTCCAAATGGGGTCACAGAGAGTCAGACACAACTGAAAAATGACTGAATGTCATTTTGCAACTGAAGGAATGAATATAAATACGGCAAAGTAATTTGCCCAAGACACCATGGCTACCAAGTGGCGGAGATGGGGAGTGTGAAAGCAGCTTTAGATTCTGGGCCATCGTACATTGTATCTGTGTTTATGTATTGGCTCTGTTACTTGCTACCCATGAGACCTTGGACAAGTAACGTCATCTCTCTGGGGCACTTTCCTCATTTATAAAAGGAAGAGACTGAACCAGATGTCCCTTCCCAGTCATACCTGGCGATTCTCTACATTTAACCCAGACATTCTCACTAAAGGACTGCTGCTCATTACACTGTCCCAGGCTAATTTACAATATGGAATCATTTCTATGGATTGTTTGATTTCCTCTGCTTCATAGGATGAGAGTTCTATTCCTTGTTTTATCAGTAACAGGATAACTAATAAAGTGCTAAGTTTAAGAAAAAATAAAGTCTAGGTGCTCATCAATTTCCTTTGAATTTGGTTCAATTTTCTAAACAATTCTACTAGTTTGAAGTATGGGACTACTTTTACCATGAATAATGCCTCACCTTTTAGTGAAACCCATACGGATCAGTACCCAGTAGATATTTATAAATGGATGCTGAATCAACTAAGTTTGGGCATGAAAGACGTTTTAAGAAGTCAGATCTACTATCAAAGCACAAAGATCTGCTAGCAGTAGGGTTAAGTAATGTGCCAGAGGTTCTGATAGAGTGATCTGAGTGATGGCGGCACAGTTGGCCATGTATGCCTATTTAATGGGGGGGAGGAGGGACTGTTTTGAAGGATAATAGTCATTTGCATATCTAAGTAATGGTATGCTTATTACAAAATTAGGTACATTACTTTACTCAATTCAACAGCCACTTATTAAGCATCTATCATGTATTCTTATCACCTCATCAGATGCTAGAGGTACAAAGATGAAAAATGACTTAGTCCCTCTTCTCAAGGATCATAATGCTCTTAGACATAAATTCAATAATAAAAATACATGAAAACAACCTGCTCTGGATAGTTTGCATACTATTCCTTTTTTAAAAAATTTATTTCAATTCACTTTATTTTTTTTTTTTGAGGGGATAAGGCAGGACAATTGGGGGTAAGTGACTCGCCCAAGGTCACATGGCTAGTAAGTATCAAGCGTCTGAGGCTGGATTTGAACTCAGGTCCTCCTGGCTCCAGGGCCGGTGCTTTATTCAATGTGCTACCTAGCCACCCCATTTGTGTACTATTCTTAAAGATAAATTTAATCTTCCCAAGTTATTTTATCCTCTGTAAACAATTAAATACTCAGTGTAAATTACATTTCAGGTATTAAATATGAGATCTAAACAATTTTTTTCATAACTTGATAATAGAAATTAAAATTATTTTTGATATAGGAAGTAACAAGAGTTCTCAAGGCAATATAAACCTCAATTTCCCCTGGGCCTGTATGATTTCCAAAGAAGACAATAGAATTGGAGGAATTCAATTTTAATAAAAACAAGGGATGGAAAAAATTTGTGGGACACCTCACTCACTCACCGTTCCAACCAATGGGTAAATGAACCCAGCACCAATACTGGCCCGGACGTCATTAATAGGTAAAATGAAACCAGTTGGGACCCCTTTCTTCTCAGGCTCATGGGAAAGAGATAAATGGGTTTTTGCCATGCAAATGGGCAAATTTCCAAAACCCTGAAAGAAAAGAAAGGAAATCTGTGAATGTGTATATTTCTTAAAGAACCAAAATACTTCTCTATACTTGTTCAATCTTAACTTGCATTTAGAAAAAGACATGATGAATGTCAATCCTGTGCTAGGCAACCAGTAGGTGTTCAATAAATACTCACTGACAGACTGCTATCAGGGTACACATTTTCATTTTGGCCTAATCACTATATATGAAGCTGAGAGCATCTTAATATCTCATCCTTTTGAGAGCTAAATACCCTTTATACATAGATTTGTGACAAGGTGTGTTTGATTTCAGAAAGGAGGTCTACTCTTAAAGGCTGTCAATATGCTATTTATAGAAAGGTGATCTGGACAAAGGAATCCTTCAACAAGAGACTGTTAGTCATGTGCTTACTAATTCTGAATATATCAGGATGCAAAGGGTCCCCACTGTGTTAACTTATGAGTCATGGCTTTTTGATCTTCAGTTATACTCTAAGAACTAGAATGAGGTCACTCATTAAAACTTCTTATTTTCAAGGACCAAGGGCTAAACTTGAGTCCCAAAGGTGAAAGGGCAGGAAGTCACATGTGGCGTCTGACAAAAGGACAGTGTACCCAAGCACGGTTTTGATTAAATAGCATATAGTGCCCCCTTTTAGAAATGCTTTCCTAATTAATTACAACTCCAAAGTTGACACATAACTTTTAAAATTCATTTCCTCAATTGGCCCAGACAAAGGAGGAAAATAAAAAACCTAAAAATCATGCAGAGGTAGAAAAATTAAAATTTCTTCCAATCAAGCCCAGAATTTGTTTTTGTAAGCTTACTGAGAATTATGAACATAACTGTCTCTTCAAAAGATGGCCTGCCCCACTTTTGCAGACTGAAAAGCCTCTTGCCAAGGAGTAACTGGATGTGAGGCATTCCATAGCCCTTGAGATCAATGCAATCACTCCATCACTGTCACTCTACAGAACATGAAAGCAAAATCTCAAGTGGACCAGCAAAGTACAGAGACCATTCTAAGAATACTTGATTTGCTTATGAAACATGGAAAGTCTTGGGCAAGAACCCTGGCTAAATCCAACGTCTCCGTAGTAACCATTTTTCACCGATGGTATAAAAAAAAGACAAATGGTGATTAAAACAACAGGGTAAGGAGATGAGAAATTCAAGTATAAGGGCTATGCACAGATGCAGAACAAAGTGTCTGAGCCTGCCCATGCCTCTTCCCATCCTTTTCTTGTATGAGAATACTACGTTCTACCAGCCTCTGTAAGGAAAAGAAAAGACACTTGGCTTGGTTGACTCTTTTGGGTATAGGCGAATGCAAAAATATCTCTAGGACCACAGAATCCCTGCTATAATCAGCTAGATTATTAGTCCTACTGAACAAAAGGGCCAATCAAAGGCCTCTAAATACTGTGGTATGGCAAGTTCCCATGTGTAATGGGAATGCAAATTTGGAAGATCTTCCCTGCCCCTAGGCTAAAATGCACCTGAAGCCTGGGGAGGGAGGCTTGTTTTTCAGTAGATACTTTTTGATTGGCCAGTGAGTCAATAAGGTTGTTACATTCTCTGAGCCAGGAGAAGGCTATATAAGCCCTGATGTGTTGAGAAGTGTTCTGTGATTTGATCTGAATTCTGGGAAGCCGTTGTTGAGAGTCCCCCGGCTTTGAAAAACCCAGATGTGGAAACCCAGATGTTGACTGGGTATGGATGTATTGGTTGGACAGTTTGGAAATCTGTCTACTTGATGTTTCTGTCTTGATAATTATGCCTGTACACTTTGAAGTTCGGGGTGCTGACCTTTTGCCCTGAACAAGGTAAACAATATATGGTCTGACTGATTAAAGTAAGCTTGTTAACCCATTTTGAGTTGCTTTCCTTTAATAAAGCAGATCCAAGAACCTGTGTTGGCAGACACCCTGGGGAAGCCGGGGAGCTTGCTGTTACACCATGTCACCTGATGCAGGACTTTTGGGGAGTAATACGGTCAAACCAACCAAGAGAATCCAAACTAAACATCATGGTCTCAACATGCTAGATTCCTATTTATTCATGCCTGGGTAATGCTAACATTTCAGTGTCCTAGCCTGTGGGGGTAGTTAGAGTCACAGATAACAACTGATTCTAAAACCAGACTCCAAGGCCAACGTTGATCTGCTGAGTGACAAAGACTTGATCCATCATCTTAATTCAGTTTAACAAGCATTTATTAAATGCCTACTATGTTAAAGGCACTGCAGATACAAAGATTAAAAAAAGAATGTAATCTCTGCTCTCATTTGGTAGAGGGTTGGGACAAGTACAAAAATAACTATAAGGCAGATAAGAAAATGATTAAGTGCCTAAAAGAAGCCAAATCGAACAATCAAGGATGTTCAAGGAGGGTGACCGTCAGCTAGACTTTGGGGAGAAGTTTAACACCTGAGTTGGACCTTCCAAGAGCTGATCATGTTAATATCTGGAAAAGGATGGGATCGAGGAGTGTCCTTGTCAGGCAAGGGAGACACACATGAAGAAACAACAAGTGAAAAGAACCTTAGAAAATTTTGACCAAGCAACAGTGAGCAGTCTTAACTTGCAAGAAAATACACCAAGCATGGCACTTATGATGAAACATTTGACAGGTAGGTAGGTGGAGGGCCTTGTATAAAGATGGTCAAGCAGTAATGATAGATGCAAAGGATGGCAGCTGGAATTCACAGTGTTTTAAGTTTTCAAAGTACTTTATGGAATGCTGTTTCATTTGATCCTCACAACTCTGGAAAGTAGGTATTATTATTGTCCCCAATTTACAGATGAGGAAACTGAAGTTAAGTTACTTGCCCAGGATCAGGAAGGCAGTAAGTGCTGGAGGTCTAGTCTGAATTCCTGTTTTTTTGATTTTAGGTCTAGTGCTTTCCATTTTGCTACTTAACTGAGGGCTCCATTGAGGTGAGATAGCATAAATTTGTAGCCGACTGAGTTCAGGACGTTTTTATAATTTCCTAGCCTTACCCAAATAGGAACAGAGAAGGTAAGAGGTTAAGGGTTATTTAAACTGACAATCACCAAAGCAGAAGTAACACAAATTCAGTCACTGGTTTTAGGGATTCAGATGCAAATTAGTCAGACTTGCAAAATGGATAATATCTTTAGCAATAATTCTATGAGGACCCCTCCCCCCTTCTAATTTTTAATTTATTCAACATTTTCAGCCAAGGACCTTATAGTAGGTACTTGTTGAAAATGAAAGCAGATTAAAGAAAGTTCAGTTAATATAATCTAGACAGACACCTGCAAATTTCAAGCTTCAAAATTAATGTTTTGAGAATGCCCGAGTCAAGTTTTTATGACACCCTCCTACCTCCCCCACATTACTTTTACCTGTTGTGTGTAACGATCTATTTTAGACTGTGCCTCAGGAGAAAGCTCGATATCTTGGGCTCCATAGACTTTCTGAGCAATGGTTCTTATTTTTTCAACAATGGGAAGCTGTAAAAACACAGAGGGGAATAAAAAAATATATTAACTGCAGCAGACTGACAGAAAAAACTTTTAAAAAGTTTTTTTGTTTTGTATTAAATGAACATACATTTCTCATGTCCCTTTCCCCCCTCTAAAATGATAAAAGACAAACAAAACCCTAGTAACAAATATGTCTAATCAAACAAGACAAATCCTAGGAAGTGGGCGCAAAGATCATAATCAGTACTCTGGATTTCTGATTGGTCGGTACATGGATCAAAGTTCTTAAGTTTTTAAAGTTGTTTGTTTTGACAATATTGGTCCCCCCCCCCCCATAAACTGTTCTCATTCTGCCCCGTATCAGTTGTTTAAGTCTTCCCAAGATTATCTGAACCTATCTATTGTCATTCAAATATCATAATGTGTTCAGGCATTATTAGTGGCATGCTAGGGCCAGCTCCTAACTTAAGAACTGCTTTTAAAATTTTCAGTGTGAACATTTACATCCCAGAAATTGGCAAATGCTACAAATAAGAGCTTGATTTTTTTTAATGTCTAGACTTAAGAAAATGTTATTAATACAGAATAAATTTAAAGGTACATTGTATGTATATTTTCCCTTCCAGAGAGCTGATTGTTAAACATTTGCCAGCACACTCTCACTTGTACCCCACCTCCTTCCTAGGCCATTCCCCAACTAATGTGAATCCCCTCAGTTTCCAGTTCTTTGCCACACTGAAAAGAGCAGAATATTTTTTGTACATATGGGTCTTTTTCCTCTCATAGTTTAATGACTTACTGGGGTGAAAGAATAAAAGTTACAGAGGGTCCCATCAATTTTTACTTTTCCCATCAAGTTTGTTAATAAGATCCTGAAGAACAGCAATGGCAGTACCAATAATTTATCTTAGGCCACAGTCTTGACTTTTTCTATAAACTGTTAATTATATTCTCTCTTAAGGTCATAGGTCAACCCAGAAAGAAGAAGCCTTAAAAGCTTAGTCTGTTTGGAGACTGGATGAATAGCTGCTAGTACCAGAAAATTATAACTCAGAACCACAGGAGGAGGAAATAGTATTTCTTTTATGTGCTTTCATAACAGAATATACAAGAGTTCTCATTAAGAGAATAGTTATAATTTTTATAGTCAATAAAACTTACTATGAAAAAAGAATACAAGCTTAGCTTCTGAACTAAATTTAAACTAAATTTCTGAACTAAATTTAAAGAAAAGGAATACAGGAGGACTGAAGGATTAGCCAATCTTGTCAGGTTCTGATAGGTTTTCCCCTCTGGAATACTATGTTGATACTGACCAGCTGGTACCACAGTGGATATAGGACCAGACTTGGAGTGTAGTACTACAGGAAGTACTTGAATCTAGTACTACTAAGGAAAACCTGAATTCAGATCCTGCCCACTTATTAGCTGTGTGAGCCTTAGCAAGTCACTTAACCTTTCTCAGTCTCAGTTTCCTCATCTGTAAAAAAGGAAGAATAACTACCTACCTCTTGGGGCCACTATAAGGATCAAATGACATAACATATGTAAAGTGCTCTGTCAACCTTAATGGGCTATTTATGTAAGTGCTTGTTGGCATTGAGTCCTGTCTGACTCTTCATGACCCATTTGGGGTTTTCTTGGCAGATATACTGGAGAGGTTTAGCATTTTCTTCTCTAGCTCATTTTATAGAAGAAGAATCTGAGGCAAACAGGGTTAAATGACTTGTTCAGGGTCACACAGCTAGTAAGTGTCTGAGGCCATATTTGAACGCAGCTCCTCCTGACCCCAGGGCTGGCACTCTATCCACTTTGCTACCTAGCTGCTCATCTGCAATGATATGCTGACTTAAATATACTACATATGAATGTGTGACGTCTGAGCCACAGTGTATAAAAGTCTAGAATTGGGACAGCAGCAATAAAATCTACACTCTTAGTATTTTTGAGTAATCATGCAGAGAAAAGGAGAGGCACAGAAGACAGGATATAGGTAAACACTCAGAGTGCTAGCAAATGGTAGACTACGTTGGCTGAACCCAAGTGGGTCTCCAGTCTAGTCTTCCTTCCCCTATACACATTATGTCACCTCTCAGTCAAGAGGATAAGGAGAGAGCAAAAAGGAGGAGTTAGAGAGGTAGGAAGAGAATCAGGAAGGAATAGTATTGATGAAGTTGAGTATTTACTAGGAAGTATAGTAATGATAGAACAGAAATAGGAGAAGTACAGCAATATTAAAAGCTGCAGAAAAAAGACGGAAGATAAAGATTGAACAAAGACCTAGGACTGAGCAATAAGAAGGTCACTCGTGCCTTGAGAGACAACAGTTCAGCAGACAGCAGAAGCAGGGTTGCAAAGGCCTGAAGAGACATACATGCTCCTATCCCTGTGTTTTTGCATTTATCATTCCTGGAATTCACTTTCTTTTCATTTCTGCCTCATAAAATCACTCTCTAGTTAAGCACTACTTTTAAAAAAAAGTTTTACTGATGTCTTATTTTTGCATTACAAATATTTATAGATTACTCTCACTTCCTGAGAAGTCTTTGTTACAACAGTGAAGAAGAATTAATACAGTGGCCTTATCTGAAAGTTCATATAACATTCTGCATCTGTGGAACCCCACCCACCCATTTAAAAAAATTAACACAAATCTATACAAATTTCTTTTAAGTACTATATTCTATATGAAATTTTTCCTGATCTCTCAAATTGTTAGTTCCCTTCAATCCAAACTACCTTTATTTGAACTACTTTTTATTTGTCCTGTATATAGTCTTCTACCCCAAATATAGAGTGCATATGTGTATGTATATATTCATACCTATATATACACACATACAATGAATATTTGGGGTAGAAGACTTTATATATGGTTTAAATACATATAATGTAGACAGGTATACACATACATAATACATACATACATACATACATATGCCTTTGTAATGGAAATGCAAATTTAAAGATCTTCCCTGCCCCTAGGCTAAAGTGCACCTGGAGCCAAGGGTGGGAGGCTTGTTTTTCAGTAGATACTTCTTGATTGGCCAGTGGGTCAATAAGGTTGTTACATTCTCCGAGTCAAGAGAAGGCTATATAAGCCCTGATGTGTAGCTTTGTTTTGGGGCTCACTTTGAGAAGTGTTCTGTGATTTGATCTGAATTCTGGGAAGCCGTTGTTGAGAGTCCCCCAGCTTTGAAAAACCCAGATGTTAATTGGGTATGGATGTAATGGTTGGACAGTTTGGAAATCTGTCTACTTGATCTGTTTCTCTGACTTGATAATTCTGTCTATATACTTTGAAGCTCGGGGTGCTGACCTTTTTCCCCTGAACTAGGTGAATGATACATATCTGACTGATTAAAGTAAGCTTGTTAACCCATTTTGAGTTGCTTTCCTTTAACAAAGCAGATCCAAGAACCTGTGTTGGCAGCAACCCTGAGGATGCTTGGGGTGCTTGCTGCTACAGCCTTCTACTCCAAATAGAATGTAAGTTCCTTGTGGGTAAGGGCTGTTTTATTCTTGGATCATGTTCCCTATTCTACACTGGAGCCAAATTCTTTTGTAGTACCTTGTTTAATTCTAGGCATGACATTTTCGAAGGGATGACAAACAGGGATATGTGAAGAGAAGGGTAGTAATTAGGAAAGCGTGATGGTTCTGCAGATTATATCTGATGAGAACTGGTTGAAGTATCCAGAGATAGCTTGGGAAAAACACTAAAGGGAAGAAAACGCTCTAAATATTCAAAAACATTCTCTCCCAATGGAGAGAAGATAGAACAGATTTGTTCTATGTTCTAATTACTCTGGAGAAAGAAATAGGACAAATAGGTATAAATTACTGCGACTGAGATTTTAATTAAACATAAAGAACATTCCAACATCAGAGATTTCCAATGCTGGAACAAGATTGCTTTGTAAAGAAAGAGTTTTCCATTGACGAAAATATTTAGCAAAGGCTACATGACAATCTTTCAGGGATTTAGCTGAAGACCATAAGATAACAGATCTATGTAGAGCTGGAAGAAACATCAAAGGCATCTTAGTATAGAGGCTGAGGCCCCAGGTCAGGCTGATAGTAGGTGCCAGAGAGGGATATGAATTGAGGTCTAACTTGAGAGTCAGTGTTTGTCCACTAATACCACCTCCCTATAAGGGTGGGATTACTAAAGAGGTTGGAATTTAGACCAGAAGACCTTTAGGGTCCTTTCTTAGAAGATTTAATGACTTTATGTAGAGAAGAAAGTTTAATTGGATTTAAGTCTACAGACATCAAAAGATTATTCCAGAATGAATTCAACAGCTGCCAAAAATTTTAAGAAATCTCAAATTGTTTTAAACATGAGGCAGCTTTTGGAAACCTTTGAAGAAGTGTTGTCATTTGGTCATTCAGTTATGCCTAACTCTTAGTGACCCCGTGGAGCATAGCATGCCAGTGTTGTCCGTGGGGTTTTCTTGGAAAAGATACTCGAATGATTTGCCATTTCCTTCTTTAGTGGATTAAGGCAAACAGAGGTTAAGTGACTTGCCCAAGGTCACACAGTTAGTAAATACCTGAGGCGAGAGATTTGAACTTAGGTCTTCTTGACTCCAGCCCCAGCGGTCTATCCACTGAATCACCTAGCTACCTCACTGAGGCAAGTGGCCTTTCCATAAATACTAGATCATATAAATATTAGCAATAACAAGGTAGGACCCTCAATCCTGCAGACAGGCTTTGAAGTGCTTTCCCTCAACAATATAAGTTAATATGACATCCTCCACAGTTCAATAAATACTTGGAAAAGAACCACGCTTTTAAAGTAATGAAAACTAGTAGATGCCTGCTTTTCTGTCAGCAAGAAGGGAAAAAAAAGCAGAGGAAATTCAGTGGTCATTTTTAACCAGGACAGGCCAGCTCTCCCAAAAACCTTCATTGTACAAAAATAACGGGAAAGACAAAACGAGCAGCTTCCATCCCTCTGACCCTTTCCTGGAGAGGCTATAAAAGTATAGTAGCCTGGTACAACATTATGAGTGATCCTATTAAGAGAAAGGCTTATAATGGAAAGGACATTTTTTTAAAAGGAGGTGGCACTATTTCTGATGCTATGTAGAGGAGGAGGGTCTTTATCTGTCGTTCCTGACATAGAGTATTACCCTCCATCCCAACATATACCCCAACCTTTAAAACTGAACCCTGTTTCCAATTTCATAGACAAGGAAACTAAAGTTCGATACCCACAGTTACAGAGAGAGAAGGTAACAAGTTTGGGTCTCAAGCTTCAGTCGCTTTCCATGAAACTACTACCTTTAGCTGTCAGACCCCTGTTGTCAGCTACTGAAATATTACATACCATACCCCCATGTCATGTTTGGAAATGAAATGTTTTGGCAATTTTTCTTACAATTAGGATCTTTTACAAAGCAAACAAAATTACTTATTGTGATTTACATTCAATTTGGATCCTCAGGTGTGGATAATTAGTAGACGACTAAGGATGAAATGGTAGTGGCTCACATATCCAGCATGTCCCTCCTCCAAATTCCTCTTACTGTAGATGACATGACCTTCCTCCCAGTCACCAAAGTTCATAACTTTGGTTATGCATAACCTAGAACAGAAATTAAACTGTAGCTAGGTGGCCCAATGGATAGAGCACTGGACTTTACTTAAATCTAGCCTCAGAAATTTACTAGCTATGTGACCCTGGGAAAATCACTTAAACCCTGTCTTCTTCAGTCTCCCCAACTGTAAAATTAATAAGAGAGAAAGAACCTACCTTCCCACTGTTTTTGTGAAGATCAAATGAGATCTTTATAAAGTGCTTTGCAAACCTTAAAGAACTATATAAATACTATTATCATGAACTTTTAAATAATGTTTTGATGACTATATTTCAATATAATTGGTTACCTTGGTAATCCTATATATTTTCTGCAATTTAAAACATTCTGAGAAGGGGTCTGTAGGCTTCTCCAGACTGACAAAGGAGCCTAGGAAATGAAAAAATCCCTGCACTAGATTCTTCCCTCTCCCCTTGCTCCTATATTCTAATTAGTCAAGCCTACCACTATAGGTAGGTTCTCCCCTTTTCTTTCTTTTCTTCATTTATATGGCTATCATCCTAGTTGAGACCTCATTACTCCTCTTCTGGATTACTAAAAAAATTTCCTGATTTCCTTGTTTCAAGTCTTTTCTTTATGCAATCTAGCCTCCATGTCACTGCAATGCTCAAAAACCTTTTGTGGGTCCCTCCGTGATTCCCTGTTAATATACTCAGCTATTATTTGCTTAAGGTTCTTCACAGTCCAACTTCAACCTACCTTTCAATTCTCAGTCTTATTATTTCCCTCTGTATACTCTGCTTTCTAGTCAAATGAGACCACATCAGCATAAAGCCATTCTCCTTGCAGTAGATTAAATCACTCTTCATCTTTCCTTTAATTCAATTCAAATTCAAGACTGTTCTGATGCTACTTCATCCATGAAATTTTTCTTGATCCTTCCTCAAAATCCCTTGTACTTAACTCTAGATATTTATACCCTGTCTTTCTCTCCTCTTCCCTCCCCCAAGACAATAAGCACCACGAGGGCAGGGAATATTTTTATTTTGCTCTTCTATCCTCAATGCTTAGTCACAGTGTCTGACATGTAAAAGGTGCTCGATAAAAGCTGGTTGAAATAAATCAAGTTTATAATGGTCTCTTTCTTAAAATATCTTGTTTCAAGACCCTCACCTCCCCAACTAAGTGTGTCCTTTTCAAAATGTTTATTTGGAACAGTCTTCCGAACTCCAAATGTGTCAGGCTGACAATTTGTTGTTTAGTTGGGCTTTCTTTACTAAGGCCAAACCACTGCCGTGTACAGACAACTAACAAGGGAAGGAAATAAGCATTTATCAAGCACCCACTATGAGCTAAGCCCTTTTACAAATATCTCATTTGATCCTCCCAATAACCATGTTAGATGGATGCTGCCATTATCCCCACTTTACATATATGAAACTGACAAGGGGTTTTATTTTCATGAGTTGGGATGGAGACGAGGGTCACACAGCTAGTAAGTCTCTCTGGATGAATTTGAATTCAGTTCTTCCTGACTCTGATAATGCAAGCTGAACATCAGGTATGTGATTATGTGAGTAAGGTATGAAACACACCCCCCCCCCCCCCACATGAGTTCAATTGTAATTCAGCAGGATTTCTATTCCTTCTCGACCTCAATCATTCCAGGGATGCATGTATAGGACCAGAAGAGTTCCTGCCATACCAACAATGCATTCCATAAGCACGATGCCTCTTAACCTGTACCTCACTAGTGCTGAAATAGCTAAAAACATAGATGATGCTGTATTTTTGTCTTTAGGCTCTTTTCCAGGTTTCAACTTGCACAATATTATCTACAGAAAGCCGGAGATAAAGCAACATAAACATCCTGGACTCAATTCCCGGGAGGAGCGTCCTGAACGGAACATTTTAGTTTGTACAGATAGCAATCTTGGGACCCAAAATTCCCCTCTCCCCCCACAAACAATGATGAAAATTTTTTTTCATGTCAGTCACACTAGTTAATGAAATTCAAAAAACAACAATACCAGAACACCTTGATTACTACGCCTGTCAGACAGACTAAAAACTGCTACCATCAAAGTATATGCCACTGTCTACAAACTAAAACCTTTTGTCACATGAGAATTTTCTCCAATCTTCCATTCTGGTTTTAGAAAGTACTTATTATCTCCTCTGAATAAAGAAAAAAAATAAAAGGAAAATGGTAAAATATCTATCTATGCAGACTTTGTTACAGAACCTACAGTTTATTAATATAACAATAGATTAAGTTAGTATATCTGACCTATTTGGAAGTCAATATGGTATATCTTTGTAGCAACAGATAAACCCAGCTTATTACAACGAAGCACACTTTTCAATTTAGTAAATCCTACTTTTCAGAAACTCATGATACATTTAAAAATCTTAGGTGGTTTATTTAATTTCATACAAAATAAAAACTGCCATTTCTTGATTCTATAAATATGTCCTAATTAGTACTGTTCCACCAAAAAGTCTAGGTTTCCATTTCAGTATTATTGTTTGATTTTATATTATTAGTATTTTATCACTAGAAAGAAAAGAATTTTAAGATACCTCAAAGGACCAAGCTGATCAACTGATATTAAATTGACATTAAAAAAAAAAAAAAACTGTAAGTCAAAGAAAACAGAATAGGATGAAAATTTTTATTTCAAAGCAAAATTATGTTTTTGCACCAACTGACACACCTGATCTAACATTAAAATGGGAGGAAAAATGGTATATGTAGTAGGCATATGGCCAGCCCTGGATGGACAAAAGACCATCCTGATGGAAGATTTGAGTTCAAGTCCTGACCCTGACACACCCTAGCTCTGTGACCCTGGCCAATCAAGTTCCTTGGCTTCTCAGTGCTCAAGACAACTCTCTAAATTCACAATAAGCTCCAGAAGAGTTTTTGATCTTCACTGGGGGAAGGAATTTCTATACCATGAATTCTCCCATGTCAATGAAAAAATTGACAGCAAAACAAAAACCCTTACTTTCAGAGGAATCTGGCCAACCTCAAACACACTCTTCCTCAACTTCTTGATAAAAATCTTTAAAAGTTTTACTGGTAAAAAAAGAAAAACTACCATTTATATAGCTGGGTTAAAGTACTGTGGTATCATTCAGGTATCCTTATATCCCTTAGGCTTTTTAACACACATTATTGTTATGATCTTGGCTCATTCTTAACAGAATGTGAACACCTGAATTCTAATTTTTAAGATTAAGATTTTTATATGATTCTGACAGTCCAGTATTAGGGCAATTGGGTTATATGAAAACTGAACTGAGAAGAACAAGCAAATGTCATCCTGTGTATTTTAGCCCACTTGGCTGTGATAGTAATGGAATGTGGAGATTCCCAGTTCAGGACTTTCTTTTCACATCAAAAAGTCCATCCCACAGGTGGGATTAACAAGCTCTGGGTTTTAACACAATCAATTTGAAAACCAAGCCCAATACAGGGGAATCTCCACATTCCATTACTATCACATTGGCCCATAACAGATTTGTTTCACTCAGGGTTAGGGAAAAAGTGTGGCCCTGGAGAATCCCTAAGTAACACTTTGAACATTGGTTAAAGAGTATTGGAGTGGCAGTACTACTTTCAAAAGTCACCTGAATGCAGGTACTCCTAAATATATGTATGCACTGTGGTATGCATCACAGCTCAGAGTTTGGAGTGAGGGAATTTTGTGAAAGCAAGCTCAGAGCCTTGGGGACCAAAATTCAATTGTAGATGGCCCAGTAGATATAGTACTAACTAGGCCTGGAGTCAGGAAGACACCTTAGTTCAAATCGAGCCTTAGATACTTATTGGCTGTGCAACCCTGGGCAAATACCTTAATTCATTGGAGAAGGAAATGGCAAACCACTTTGGTATCTTTACCAAGAAAACCCCACAGATAGTAGTGGCATGCTATGATCCATGGGGTCACAAAGAGTCAGATGTGACTGAACAAGAAGACCTCCTAGAATACTATTATGCTTTATCCCCCCTGTGCTTCTCAGCTGCCTCACCTTGTAAAATGTAAAAACAGTATTATCTCATATATAAAAGGAGAACAAGAAGGTGGTAATTATATTGCAATAAAACTGGAGAAGTTCATTGTCATCAAATGAGTAGTTTGATTAGGAGACAGGAGATCTTAGCTGAGGTAGATAAGACAACACAGTGGATAGAACACTATACTTAGGGGTCAGGAAGATCTGGGTTCAAATTTAGCCTCAGAGAATTCCTAGCTAGGTGATTCTAGGTAAGTCACTTAACCTCTCTCTACCTCAGTTTCTGTATTTATAAAATGGGCACATACCTCTCAGGGTTATTAGGAGGATCAAATGAGATATTTGTAAAATGTGGAAGCCCTAAATACATGCTAATCCACTGAAGCCTTGAGACACTGGACCCATTTTACATGTCCATATCTCAATGTTCTTCATTTATAAAAAATGGAGGTAAGATAAAATAATTTCCAGGGTCTCCTTCAGTTCTAGCATTTATATGCTACAGAAAGAACTAAGTTTTCCCAAGAAGTACAAACTTGAAAAAAATTAAAATTTATTAAAACCATTACAAATAATTGGATGTATTGGAATATCTTGTTCTAGGTTTCTGAGGGACCAAACAAGCTAAATGAAATAGACTGAACCCCTTAAGCCTTTAGTTGTATGATTTAAGGTAGCTTTGTCCATCAAGAACTTCCAGTAGTTCCCTATTTCCTTTAAGAGAAATATAAACTCCTCGGTTTGGCATTTAAATATCCTTTATGCTCCCCCCCCCCAATCTACCATTCTAGACTCATTATATAGTTATTCTGCTCCCCTCTATGTTCTCTTTGTTGTTGTTCAATTATGTCCAACTCCTCGTGACCCCATTTGGGGTTTTCTTGCAAAGATACTGGAGTGGTCTGCCATTTCCTTCCCCAGCTCATTTTACAAATAAGGAAACTGAGACAAACAGGATTAAGTGATTTCCTCAGGGTCACACAGTTTAGTGTCTGCGGATGGCTTTGAACTCTGGAAGACGTGTCTTCCTGACTCTAGGTGTGGAACTCTATTGCGCCACCTAGCTGTCCCATTTACTCTACAATCCTGTTTTTCTTCTAATTTCAGCTACATTGGTTTTGTTTGTAAAAAAAGGTTTAATCTTTTGTAATCAAAATTACCCATTTTACCTCCTGTGAACCTTTCAATCTCTTATTTGGTCATGAACTCTTCCCTTAGTCATAGATCTAACAGAATTTCCTCTTACCCCCTGTGAACCTTTCAATCTCTCATTTGGTCATGAATTCTTCCCTTAGTCATGGATCTAACAGATAATTTCCTCCAGGATCTCCTAATTTGCTCATAGGTGAGATCAAGATTTAGAGGAAAAACAATTTTTTTTAATTTTAATTTTATTTAATTTTACTTTTTTTTGAAAAACATATTTGTTAAAGCAACTGGCCATTGAAAATTTTCACATATAGGCCAATATGTGTTTAGGTAAAGAAGACCAGGAAAATTATGTCTAGTCACGATTATATAATGATTTTTCTATAAGGGATCCTGGAACATTCACTATTTTGCCTTATGTACATTATGGCAAATTCGAGTTTATAAAATTTTTAATTTATCCAGAAAATTAAGATGATAAAATTAACCTCTGTTTTGTTGTGACTTAAGATGCCAATGATAAATGCTTTGCCTTGACATAATTTTCATTTCAAAATAAGAAAAGATTTATTTTACAATAAATTAAAAAAAATAGTTCAGAACACACATCCATCAATTTCTGTAGAATTCTCTACAAATAAGTTGTCATCAACCTAACATTTCCATTTTGTAAATGTAAATATCAAAACAGAGAAACTGTAACTTAAGAGTAATATAAGAAAAAATTTGAGATCAATCTACTTAGTGTTTACTTAGACCATACTTTTTCCCACTGAGTATAAAAGGGCTTAAAAGAAGAAATAATTAAAATAAGTATGTTCTTATAAGATCTGCTTTTAAGAGAAAATAAAATTGAAAATTACAGAAGAGATATTTTTAAAATTTTCTAACATTTAAAATCCATTATCACAAGGGTAATCTGAAATGAGATGCACATAAAGTTAGAATAAACTTCTGCTATAAATAGATGGGAAGAGAGGAGAGGTAGCATAGCTTTATATGGACAAAAATGTTTAAATGTGCATGAAATGTTTAAACAGAAGTGATCAGATGATAAACTTATAAGTTGAATGGGAAGCTTTAGACACAACTGTTATATTTACTTCAGGTCTTTTTGTATGGGTCAAAACTGGAACACATATTTTAAGTGAGTTATAAATACATTACAGGTAAACACAATAAAGAGAGAACTCCTGGGTACTGAATAAGACTTCAAAAAAAATGTTGACATTCATTTACGACGGACACCTTCTAAGGCCTAAAGCAGTTCTGGAATTGTTACTAAGAACAACAGGTTCCTAAAACATTGATCAAAAGCACATCCATGACTCCCAAACCACTCTAGGCTCACAAAAAGTGTAGGTATTTGCTTCTATGAGACTGGCCCTCAGAAGACATGATAGCCATGAGCATTAAATAAGCAATTAATTTTAAGGGCTCCCTAATGAATCTCACTATCCTTTGCCAACTATAGTTTTTGCAGAACTGCCTGGATTTTGGAGGTAGATTCACTGTTCAGAAATGTACATTTTTTTAAATTCAGCATGAAAGATTACTATAAAGAAGTCACAAGTGTAGTCTATTTTATTGCTCAAATATCAATAAAAATATTTATTAATCACCTATTGTGTGCCAAGTACTATGCACTGTCAACATAAAAGCAAGTAATTACAATATGGTGAGAAATGGTGAAGAGTGGAAAGGGTGGCAGTGACTTGGCCATGATTAGTGAAGTCATTAATATTTACTTGATGGTGAGATTATTTTTATAACTATTATTTCTATTTTTAAAAACCACCATTTATTTATTTACAACATTTTCCTTTTTGAATTTTGAGTTTTTGAGTATTTGAGAAATGAGGGCTTTATCAGAGAAACCTACTGTAAAAATTTTTTGATGTTACTTCATTGTCTATGTCTTTTGGCAAAATGTAATTTCCCAGATAATCTCTTAATTTTTCACTTTTGGTTTGTTTGAGATCATGTTCACTATCCTTGCCTCTTTTCACTTCAGCTAAAGCATATTAGATTCTACTTCAGTCCTTTATTTTAACTCTGAGTGCATCTTTCTGTTTCTAGTGTTTCTTGTAAATAACATATTGTTGGATTCTGTTTCCTAATCTATTCTGCTATCTCTTTGCATTTTATGGGTGAGCTCATCCCAGTCTCACATTCACAGTCATGATTATTGTGTATTTCCCTTCATCTCATTATTTTTTGTTTCTCTCTCCTCCCCTCCCCTTCAAAAGTCAATTTTATCTCTAAACACTGCCTCCCTTAATATACTCTCCCCTTTATCACTCTCTCTTCCTACCTTTTCTTTTTTTTTCTTCTTTTTTTGCCTTTTGGAGGACAATTGGGGTTAAGTAACTTGCCCAAGGTTATACGGCTAGTTTTTTTGTGTGGGTGTTAAGTGTCTGAGGCCGGAACCGAACTCAGGTGGGGCCAGCGCTTTACTCACTGCACCACCTAGCCGCCCCCTCTTCCTGCCTTTTCTTATACACTTTGCCTCCTATTTCCCTACTGGGTAAATTACATTTCTATATACAACTGAGTGCATTTGTGTGTGTGTACACATATACATATATAAAATATACACACCCGTATACACATATGTATGTATATGCATGTCTCTGTATACATTGATCTATATCTATTCATGCTTCTTTAAATCAATTTCTGTGAGAGTGAGGTTCAAGCACTGCCTGCCACCCCCTACTCCTTTGTAAAACTCTTGAATGCCTCTTTTATGTGAGAAAATTTTCCACAATCTAATTCTTCTTTTCCTAGTCCATCCCTGTCTCTCATCCCCTTCCTTTTTTTTTTTTTTGGATCATTCTACCCACTCCCTCTGTCCATATAAATTCCTTTCAATTGCCCTAATAATGATAAAAGTTCTTAAGAGTTACATCTACTATTTTTTCATACAGGAATGTGAAGTTTAATTTTATTGAGTCCCTTATGATTACTCTTTTGTGTTTATCTTTTTATGCTTCTTTTGAGTCTTCTGTTTGAATGTTCTATTCATTTTTGGTCTTTTCAGCAGGAACGCTTGAAAGTCTTCTATTTCATTAAATATCTATTTTTTTTCTTCTAAAGGATTATACTCAGTTTTGCTAGGGAGGTGATTTTTGGTTGTAATCTTCACTCTTTTACCTTCCAGAGTATCATATATAAACCTTCCATTCCTTTAACATGGAAACCATTAAATCTTGTGTGATCCTAACTGCAGCTTCACAATATATAAATTCTTTCTTTATAGTTGCTTAAAGTACTTACTCTTCAATCTGGTAGGTCTGGAATTTGGCTATCACTATTTTCACTTCGGGATCTATTTCAGGAGGTGACTGATGGATTCTATTTCCATTTTATGGTCTGGAGCTAAGATATTTAGGTAGTTTTCCTTGGTAATTTCTTGAAATGTGATATGCAGGCTCTTTCTTTGATCATGGCTTTCAGGAAGTCCAGGAATTCTTAAATTATCTTTCCTTGATCTATTTTCCAGGTCAAAGTTTTTTCCAATAAGATATTTCACATTGTCTTCTATTCCTCCCCCCCCATTCTTTTTTCTTTTTTTTTTATTGTTTATAGATGTCTCATGAAGTCATTAGCTTTCATTTGTCCAATGCTAATTTTTAAGGAATTATTTTCTTCAGTGAGTTTTTGTATCTCTATTTCCATTTCCAAATATGCTTTATAAGGAGTTCTTTCCTTCAGTGAATTTTTTTGTGCCTCTTTTACTGAGCTGTTAATTCTCTTATAATTTTCTCATATCGTTCACTTTTCTTTTCACATCTTTTCCTCTATACCATTCATACCTCTTTCTTTAACTCTTCCAGGAATACTTGTTGGGCTTGGGGTCCAATTATCATTTTTCTTTAAGGCTTTGCTTGTAGTTGTTTTCACAATGTTGTCTTCTTCTGAGTTTAGGTCTTGGTCTTCCCTGCCACTGAAGTAGCTTTTTATGGTTAAGTTCTTTGTTGTTTGCTCATTTGTCCTATTTTTTGACTCTGAACTTTATGTAAAACTTGGGCTCTGCTCACTTGAGGATGGGACTGTCCCAAACTTCAGGCTTTTTTACACTGCTATTTTCAGAGCTAGTTCTGGGGGTCTGCAAGATTTTGGTGCTTTCAAGGTGTGATCCTAGGAGAGGAAGGGTCACTTCTCACTTAGTCTGCACTCTGGTCTTTACCAAAGAAGAGCTCCTGTCCCTTGTAGCTGCTTACACTGGCACTCCTTTCTACCCTGGAAATGCAATTCAGAACTACATATGAGGAGTAGAGTTGTCAATCAGTGTCAGCTGTATCCAGTACCAGCAAAGGATTCCCTGTAATATTTTTCTGACCAGTAGTCTAACTCCCTCACTATTCTCTGAGCTGAGAACTCCTGAAACTTCTGCTGCTGTAGCAGAGCATGTGTGGTCTCCAGAGAGACCTCTATCACACCTTTACTCTAGAGTTACAGACTTCTCCTGCCTACCTCTTAGATTTTCTTAGACTGGAAAAATATCTCATTCTGACTTTTAATTGGTGCTGCCACTCCAAAATTTGATTTGAAGTATTATTTTAAAGCTGTTTGGAGGGAAATGATGGGAGAGTTCAGCTGGGGGGCTGCCTTTAATCCACCACCTTGGCTCTGCCCGAGAAGATTCTTTTAATGAATATAAAGTAACTCTGTATTTCCATTGTATTATAAATATGAACTTTATAAATTGCACATGTTTTTGTAAAATGATTCATATTTTCCCATTGGCTTTTTCCACAAAACTGTAGGTGTATTCTCATGGAAAAATTCCCTGGTCCTAAGACTAAACTAAAAGCCTTTAAAATCACAGATTTAAAAGAGTGAGGAGAAGATAAATTTCAGATAAATTGATAGAAAACATTACATTACTCTAAATCTAGTCTTTATTTTCTTTTTATCACAAATTAAAGACTTTCTTTAAAAGTCCTGAGCTTTTAAGTTAGTACTTCTAAAGATATTTTTATCATGTTTTACATGTAACTACTTTTGAATGAATAGTTTAAGTGGTTACTTTTAGTCTGAAAAAAGAATTCCATCACTTTCACAAGGAATCACTTTAAAAATCCATCATCTCAATTTTAGGTCACAAGATGGATGCATGATAAATAGCTGAGCTGCTTGTAACTGACCTTTCATTCTCCTCATCTTTCTATACATGGGACTACTGCAGATGAAGAGATATATTTTTAAATACTCATAAAATAGCAATCTATTTTTTTTTTCATTTTAAAAGTAAGCACTTCAGTGACATTATAAGACTCCTATGATCAGTGAAGATGAAACAAGAGAATTCCTAACTCAGAAGGCAGTATTTCTAATTTGATAGATACTATTTCCCAAATTTGATAGATACAAAACAGATATTGTCATTTATAAGCTCAAATTACAAATAGAAAAAGATTGTAAAACAGAATTAGTTTTTCTTTTCCCTAAATATTTTTGTATGTATTTTGGGAAACAACAATCAACATTTCTCACTGGAGCATGGTGAAAGGAACAAATTGGTTTTAAATACAGCAATGATGGAAAGCTTCTACAGGACAGCTTTAAGAGACAAGGAATACCTGAGGCACAGAAAAGAAAAAATCCAGATCACAATAAAAAAAGAAAAAAAAACACAAAAAGATTATTTCCATACATGTGAAGAGATTTTACATGAAACCATAAATCTCTATTTTATACTTAAAAAAAAGTATGTAATAAATTCTACATGTTACTTTCAAAACTATCCTACTTTTCTGCACTCCCTCTATAGGCATTGTTTAAAAAAAAAAGGTACAAAGATGAGCAGGGAAACAGGAGACATTAGATTTGATTTTAGTAATAGCTTTAGGAAAGGCAGTATGGGTATAGTGAATAGAGAGCTCTTGGAATCTGAAAGATGTCAGTTCAAGTCCTTCTTCTGACAGATCATAGCTTTGTGACACCATGAAAGTCACTTAACTTCTCAGTGCCTTGGTTAATGGTTAATGCTCTAAGATTGTAAGGTGCAGAGGAGTTGCTGATCAGGTTCATTGTATGGAGTTTCCATAGCTCCCTTACCAGCATTCCTCCCCCAAAGAATTAGCTTTAGATCAGAAAAAAGTAAGTGGAAATAAGTGAATGAAGCACTTAGTAGGTATAAGAGAGAGAGAGGTTTGGTCATGGTGGCCAGAATCATACTAATAGAGAACCAAGAAGAAAAGAGAAATCTGTATTTCCCCCCTTAAAACATTTATTATAATTACTACAAGAATGTAGTAGTGAATACATCAAGGATTACTGAAGTTTTGTAGGAAGAAATAAAAAGAAATAGGCAGAACAAGAAACATTTTTGGACATGAACAATATATAGGAACTTTCCCACTTCACTTCTTCCATAAAACTGGCCAGATCTTTGGCATGGGACTGAGATGATTTAGGGGAGAACAGTGGCTAGATGAACTGAGATAGTAATAATGATCATAGTATTACAAGATTCAGAGTCAGATGGGGTCTTGGTTGATCACTGAGAAAAAAGTTCTAACAAAGAAATATTTACTCATCTCTTCTGGCTACAAGTGAGAGGCTGAGTATAGAAAATCCTTTCCAAGCAGAGAGAGACCAAAATCTACAGAGCAATTACAAAGAATAAGAACGTCTGAATGATGGATGTGTAAGCACTGATGAACTACAGATAAGCAAGAAGACCAAGGAAGAAGCTAGGCAGGATGTCCAAAGGACCTCCAAAGTGAGGGATACCAGTAGTAAAGGAGTAATTATGTGAACTAAAGTTCTTTCCCCTTTGTGCTTTTCTAATTGTTTTAATAAATATGCAATATTTGTTTTTCATTTTGAAGCTCCAATTCCAGATGATCGAGGGCCAACTAAAGGTTGAATCTCAAAGCTCAGGCAAAACTTGGAACATGATCAAGCTGGAAAGATGTAAAAAGAACAAATAACCTTTCAACCACTCCCCATCACTATAACCATCCCAAAAGAAAAAAAAAAGATCCCACCAGAACAAACTAATATTTCCCCTACACAGGAACCTTAACTGCAAGAGTTCACAAATTGCTGTCTCTACCTGTGGCCTGAGGCTTAGACTTTTGATTTATTTTTCTCACTCTCCATCCAACTAGAGCTGTATTCAAGAGAATGACTTCAAGAAAAGACCAGGAAAGGGATTTCAATAAAAGCAAACACAATCCCACCATACTATCAAGGTCATACCTTGAAATTTTTCTAGTGCCATAAGAAAATGACAAATACTTTCTGAGCATATAATTCAGCAAAAAGATTCTGCTTTCACAAGTAGGCTTTTGGGATGAGGCTTCTTTTTATTCAGGAGACAGACTTTCAACTATCAAATTACATGGTCCCCAATTCCAACTGAGAAAATGGAATGAAGCCAAATGTACTGGCATAATTTGGTGATGACCATGGATTGGGACAGATGGGACAACAGCTTGGAACATGTCTCCATTTTTATAAGACAAGTAAGCATCTTGAAAGACCAGCTCTGCTGATTGTGAAAAATGTCACAGCATAACAAAGTTGCATGGACTTAGAACAATGTATTAGAACAATATTCTCGTTGGTGAAGTCCTAGGTAATAATAATAATGAGAACAGTCAGGTTCATAAAGCTCTTTTTATATATGTTATCTCACTTGATCCTTATAGCAACTCTAAGGTAGGTATTATTATTTTTTTTGGGGGGGAGAGGGAAGTTAAGGTAATTAGGGTTAAGTGACTTGCCCAAGGTCACACAGCTAGTAAGTGTCAAGCATCTGAGGCCAAATTTAACTTCAGGTCCTCCTGACTCCAGGGCCAGTGCTCTATTCACTGAGTCACCTAGCTGCCCCTAGCATAGGTATTATGTCCATTTTCAGATGAGGGAACGAATGCTGAGAAGGATTAAATGATTTGCTAATGGCCTTATGGCTAAAAAGTATCTAAGGTAGGATTTGAACTCAAGACTTCCTAATTAAACTCTACTGCTCTATTCATCATACTACCTATCTGCCTCAGATCAATCAGTCTTCTGCAGGGAGGAAAAAAAGTTCACAGGAACTTCTGCCCAGAACAGAGAAATGGCTTATTTCCATATTTATTGGATATTCTGCCTCGTGTTGCTACAGAGATATTTCTGTGGAGCCTTTTTTCCCCCTTAGTTAATCATGAGAACAACATCAAATATGAAACTGGAAAGGGAATTATTATAGAAAATTTTGGAAAACATTTCTGTATATGTTTACTTCTGACTTGTTCACATTATGCACCTAAAGATGCTCACTTGTGTCCAGAATTTTCAACCTACAGGCTCAAGAGAAATACAAAGTTAGTGAAGGCAGGACCAATGTACGTTTTGCTAATACAAAAAGTATGCCAGAACCAGCTCATATATCTTGGGCTGATTGTTAAATTTTCAGTATGAGCATTCACATCTCTGATCTGAAATCGGCAAGTACTATAGATTTATTGTTTTGTTGCTTGTTTAGACTTAAAGAAAGTGATGGGGAAAATAATAATACAGATTAAATTTAAAAGTATGTTTTGCTTACATGTCTCCCCCACTCAATCTACCCTCAAGCCAAACATTCATCTAATAAAAAAAAACTCTGCTAATAATCCTTCACCAAAGTGCTATTCTAATATCTTATTGGAGGGGTGACTCTGAGTTCTTTTTTTTGGAGGGGGGAAGGCAGAGCAATTGGGGCTAAGTGACTTGCCCAAGGTCACAAGGCTAGTGTTAAATGTCTGATGTCGGATTCTGAGTTTTAGTTGGGGAAACATAAGCTCTAACCAAGTTGGAGAGGTTTTGAATATGGCACCAGTGATGTCTATTGTTAGAGGACCATCCTAAACTAAAGTTCAGAGAAGTTTAGAACCTAAGAGTTGATTATCATGCAATGATTTATTTTTTTGCTCATAACAATTCATTACACTATAATTCACACTAAAAGTGTCTTGAGTATCATAGGAACTTACTAAAATTAGCTGGATTAATCCATTTACTAAAATACAGAGGGATTGCAAACCCCATCAGCAGAAGGAATATACTTGACTGGGATGAAGCCATGGCCTTTATAGTCATTTGAAGAATATGTAAAATAGCTAGTTACTGGGTTCTGTCAAATATAAACTCTTCTTTCAATTGGTTTTAAGTTTTTATAAGCTACATATTTTGTTTTGAAAATTAGGTCTTTTGCATTTAACCTTTATGTCTGTTTGGTGAGATGTCTTATCACACCTGAAGCTAACTCTTAATTGGTTCTATATAACTGAATAAGTTCTCTAAATTGATTAGTAATGTACCTGAGGTTTATATACTGCTACATTTAAATTTCCATTTAACCATGGATGGCTATCATATGATCTCTACCCCTCTCCCTTTCAAAAGCCAACTTTAGGCAGTTTCCTTAATTCCAGAAGGGACGTCCCTTCTCCAAAGAATAGAACACTGCATCGCCTGGCTGCCCTTTTCTATCTCCTCTGTAAAGGCTCAGCTCAGTCTCCAAATTCAGGTTGGCAACAATTAGTAGTAACTTATCCACTTTATCCATAAAAGCATCTCAGCAACCACACCCTGAATACCAACAATTTCCTGTGTCTCCCAAGTCTCCTCATGTTTCCTCCTAGGAGGGGAAACCAACCCTACTTTCAGTAATAGGAAACCAAGCGTGGGGGTGGGGGTGGATATACTAAGGCAGAAGCCATCATACTGACTGAATAAGAACCTAGATAGAATGAAGTGTACAGAGACAGGTTAGGCTGACAGGCAGCTCAGCTTACACTGGGAAGCAAAGAGCTGTCTAGAACAAACGCCCAAAGGGGAGGATGGGCTGCTCTAGCAGGAAGAGTAGAAGAGCTCCAAGGCGTCTTGTAAGAATCCCTCTGAAACACAAGCTAGCCCATATGGAGCTGCCCAGCATGGAGCTAGATCTAGGGAAAAAAACAAAAAGGTAGAAAAGAAAGGCTACAAAATGTCATAATCTACAATTTGGAGTCCCCCAAGCATGACTTTTGCAAGACAGAATTGTACAATATAAGGTCTGAGCACTGGATTTCACTGCAAAAGCTTAGAATGTTACAAGGTGGGATTTAGTAGGGGCTGGATTATGCAAAGCCTCCCTCTATCTGTTAATACAAACTAAAAGACAGAACATAGAAAGTAAAGTCAGTAGTGCTTGGGCTTTTCATAAGCTATCATGGAACTATCAAAAGTGTAGATTTCCCATCTATTACCATTTCTTACAGTACTCAATCTCTCCAAGGGGTAGTGAATACAAATTGACTAGTAAGAATTGCTTCTTTGTTCCTTGTGTAGACTGGGTCATGAGGTGATCATCACAGACAGAATGTTGGACTTGGAACCAGAAAGATCTTAGTTCAAATCCTGCCTGAGACACAAGACAATCACTTACTCTCACTCAACCTCAGTATCATCATCTGCAAAATGGGGATCATAATGGGTCTTACCTCCTATGGTTGTGACAATAAAATGAGGTAATTAACATCTGTGAAGTGCTTTGCAAACATTGGTGCTATATAAATCTCAGTGAGGCAGCTAGATTGGCTCAGAGGATAGAGTGCTTGGCCTGGAGTCAGGAATACCCAAGTCCAACTCCAGTCTCAGACACTAGGTGTGTGACCCTAGGCTAGTCATGAAACCTGTTTGTCTCAATCCCTGGGAAAAGGAAATGGCAAACCACTCTAGTATCTTTACCAAAGAAAATCCCACAGACAGAATTGATGTGCTGTGTTCACAGAGTCATGAAGAATCAGACATGACTGAACAACAAAAAAATGCTAGTGATGATGATGATGGGCACACAGAGGTAGCAGGGTATCAGAGAAGGTATCACTATGAAGACGTTTTGATATGACCATCTGAAATAAGAAGTAAATGATTTTGCCAGTAGAAAGATTATTAGGATATTAATTAGGAGACTGGAATCTTACTACTCCCATTTCTTGATACTGATTAAATTGAACGTGTTAGGATGCAGCCCTTATGGTCAGTCCTCAGTTTCCCGTGGTATAAGGAATAAAGGTAAAAATATCACTACAATGAACTCTAAGCAACTTTTGAAATATTTATGTACTAATATTTTTTGTCATGAATGTTTATGGAAGTTTCTTCTTGTATAATGGAACAAAGATAGAAATCTCATTAAAATAAACTCCAAGCAACTGTTGGCATTTTTGTACTAAAATTGTTGTCAAGCTGGACATTTGTGAAAATAAGCCACTGGCTGTATGGCTGGAAAATATTTTTTGTTAAAAAGAAATTTCTATTTCAGCAATGTGACTTACATAGAACTATATCACAGGTTTTGGAGTTAAAAATTAATAATGAATGATTACCTAAGGTAATTTTAGTTCCTGTCATAGAAACTTTTTTTTTTAAAGCAATAGTTGGTGGTAAAAATACTGGAAATTAAGGGGATGCTCATCAGGTGAGGAATGACTAACCAAGTCGTGGTATAATAACTGTGATGAAATACTATTGTGCTATAAAGAAATGATGAACTGGTTGATTTTAGAAAAACATGGAACGACTTGCATGAAATAATGAAAAGTGAAATGAACGGAACCAAGAGAATGTTATATACAGTAACAGCAATATTGTTCAAATAATAAATGTGAGCTAAGTTATTCTGAGTATTATAAATACTCAAATCAACTACAAAGGACCTATCAAGGAAGATACTATACACCTCCAGAGAAAGAATTGATAAATAGATGTATGTGTAGTATGGTCCATATGTGTAGATGTGTATATATATATATATATATATATATATACACACACACACACATATATGTATATCTGGATATCTATCTATATCTCTATGTCACATGGTGGCCTTTTCTAGTATGGGGTGGGGAGGGAGTTAGGTAGTCATTTTGGAAGTTAAAATGTAAAAAAAAATTAAGTTCAATTCAAAAACAGTTCAAATATTTGTAACATCCTTGACTTAAAATCTGAATAGGAATTAATAGAATCATTGATTTGCAGGTGAAAAAAGCAAATAGTGTTTTGCCCTAAAAAAAAAAGTAGGCATTATTTCTAACTAGGCCACCTATGATAATCATGTGCTTACAAACTTCTTGTTTTTTCTCAAGGATCCTGGATCCTAACTTCATCTTCTCAATGAAAAATGGCTAAAAGAAAAGCTAAACACCTATGTCATTAAAATATCAGCAGAAAATAAAAAGGGGTCCATTTCAGGATTAGTATATTTCTGTTAGTACTATTAAAGAAAACCCAACCATTTTTTTTCCCTATTTAACCTTCTTTTCACCTGCAATGATTTTCTTGAGAACAGCCAGAACGTATTTTAGTGCGGTGGGTAGAGTAGGTAGTAGTATGTGAAAAAATGTACGATTAATCAAAACAGCATGGGAAGAAGCTGTGTGTGGTTTGAGCACGCAGCACAATTGGACTGGCCAACATCTGTAAAGAGCCACTATCAGAGACAAATAAGGATCGGTACCAAATAAAGAATAATGCCAATATAACAGCAGTCCATTAACAGCCCACGTATAACATAGGACTAAAATATAGTAATTATAATAAGACAGTTCAGGTTTACATAGAACTTTCCAATTCACAAAGCCACACTCTCCACTACTGCTTTTTGTGGTAGGTAATAATACGGTTAGCAATTAGTTTATGAAGTGCTTTACATAAACCATCTTATTTGGACCTTGAAAGAACCCTGGATGGTAGATGGTATTATTGGCCCTGATCTACAAATGAGGAGACAGAGACAGTAAAGAGAAATGTTCATGAGTGTATGAGGCTAGTTTTGAACTTGGATCTTTCTCACACTAAAACTGGTGCCCTACCCACTGCATCATCATGTAGTTATGTAAAAAAATGTTTGTATTTTACGTTTTTAGACTGGGAGACTAAGGCTCAGAAAAGCTAAATTACTTGCCCATGGCCCCATAGCTCCTAAATAAAAACTAGGATTACAACTCAGCAGAAAAGAAGCATGATTTTTTTAATTACTTGTGCAACTACTAGGAAAGTGTACTAATAAATTGTGAGGGTTCAAAAGATGTGAAGAATACATGTAGCCATGAAATATATAAGAAGGACATAGTATTGTATATAGCTATCTATTTATAGAAATCTATATGTAGTTCTTGGTAGGAAATACATAAAATACACACAGTATCTCTTTACAGACAGATAGATATAAAGAGATACTGTGTGTATTTTATGTTATTTCCTACCAAGAACTATATATAGATCTCTCTGCAAATATGTATATATAAGTATACATATAAAATATGACATACATATTATGTGCATAATATGTACATGATATACACATTATATGTACATATAATATACAAAGATTACAAAATATATATCTAAATATCAATATGTATATACCGTGTTTCCCCGATAATAAGACACTGTCTTATTATTTTTTTTAGGAAAGAAAAACACCAGAGGGCTTATTTTCAGGGGAGGGCTTATGTTGTCCTGCCTCAGCTCTCCTCCGCGGCACTGCTCTCAATGGCGCCAGCAAGCAAATCACTGGGGAAGAACAGGATGACGCGCTCACTCCTGCAGCTCTGATTGGATGCAGCTCGGAGCGCGGCATGCGTTTCACGGGGGGAGGGGGGGGAGACGGTGCATACAGAGGGTACCGTAATGTAGCGCAGGGGATCACCTTCACTACAGTAGCAATCTCAATAGGGCTTATTTTCGGGGGAGGGCTTATTTTAGAGGAATCTTACACAGCAAGGGGAGGGCTTATTTTCGGGATAGGTCTTATTATCGGGGAAACACGGTATGTGTATAAATGTGTATGTATCTCTAGCTATAGGGAAACATCTGTTACAAAAACGGAACCAGGAAAATTCTTAAGTAGAAGAATCAGGAGGGCCAAGATTAGATTTCTGAGAAGACACAAGTCTTGGAATTATTTATCTAGGGATGACACAGCTAACCTGACTATATAGATCCATCAATTAGAAAATTTTAAAAATTAATGAAATCATACCCAATAAATTTGTAAACATCTGAAGATGGTAAAGATGGTAATGGTCAAGACTGGAGGGATTGTAAAGAAACAGGCACAATAATATGTTGTGAGTGAAGCTATGAATGAATCCAATTATTCTGGAAAATAATTTGGAATTATGCCAGAAAATCCATTAACCAATTCATACAAAGCCTCTGAGACATCAATCTCACTGCTGAGAATTATGTGGCACAGAGTTCAAAGATAGATAGACAAATCCCATATATACCAAAATAGTCAGGGCAACTTTTTTTTTGGACAAAAAAAAAAAAAAAACCAAACAAAAAACAAAAACCCAAATCAAACCAAAACTACAAATAAAATGGGTATCCATTGATTGGGGAATGGTGAAGAAATTATGAAAAGTGAGAAAGGCAGACAAATCTGTGAAGACTTACATAAGTTTTTTAAAGAATCAAATAAGCAGCTCTAACTCACTATTTATTGGAGAAATATAAATTAAAACAACTCTGAAGTACATTTCACACTTTTCAGATTGGCTAATATGACAGAAAAGGAAAATGATAAATGTTGGAGAGGTGGGAAAATTGAAACAATAATGCATTGCTGGTGGAGTTGTGAACTGATCCAACCATTCTGTAGAGTAATCTGGAACTGTGCCCAAAGGGCTTTAAAACTGTGCATACTCTTTGATACAACAATACCATTACTAGGTCTGCATCCAAAAGAGATCATTAAAAACAGGAAAAGGACCCACATGTACAAAAATATTTATACCAGCTCTTTCTGGTGCTGGCAAAGAATTAGAAATTGAGGGGATGCCCATCAAATGGGGAATGATTGAACAAGTTGTGGTTTATGAATGTGATGGAATGCTACTGTGCCAGAAGAAATGATGAGCAGGTGGATTTCAGAAAAACCTGGAAAGACTTACATGAACTGATGCTGAGTGAAGTGAGCAGAACCAGGAGAACACTGTACACAGCAACAGCAACACTGTTTGATGATTAACTATGACAGACTTAGCTACTTTTCTCTTCTCAGCAATACAATGATCCAAAACAAATTCTAATGGTTTTCCCCTTTTGTTCTGATTCTTCTTTCATAACATGACTCATGTGGAAATATGATTAATAAGATTGTGTATGTATAACCAATATTGGATTGATTGCTTGCTGTATTGGGGAGGGGGGAGCAGAGGAAGAAAAATCTGGAACTCAGAATCTTATAAAAGGAAACGCTGAAAATTATCTTTATATGTAACTGGAAAAAAATAAAATGCTATTAAGAGAAAAAAAAAGAATAAAATAAGCAAAACCAGGAGAACAATATCCATGATGATTATAATAGTGTAAAAAAGAAATTACCATACTGATACTTTCTGACTATCTGCATGCCATGACACCTGAAAATTTTTTTTGCCAACCACCCCCCACCCCCATTGGTCTATGGCTCCACTCAGCATCTCTCTGGATTCCCAGTTCGAAATACTCTTCCAATGACCCCATTTGGGGTATTCTTCCTAAAGATACTGGAGTAGTTAGTGCACATCACTAGGGATACAAATAGAAAAGAGAGTCCTTCCTGACAAGGAGCATTTATTCATTCATTTACTAAAAGTCAAACTGAGTAATGGTTAAATTGTGGTACAGAAGGAGAGATGATGAAATGCACCTCTCTCCTTTTGGTAGGGAGGTGGGGGACGCTGAGTGTGGAATGATGTGTACATTATCTGGTGAAGTTGCTGTGTTGGCTGATTTTACTATACTATTTTTCTTAGTTAATGAGGAATTGCCAGTAGGGGTGGCGTGGGTCAATCTTTCTAAAAATGGACTAGCCACAGCTCTGGAAAATTCAACAGGGGAAAATTTCTTATAGTGGAAATCTATGATGACTTTTATCAAAAGTTCACATGATGTATGAAAATCACATCAGTCACAGTACTTGTGACTGGGAGGTAGCCACTGCTTACCATATTCCTCCCTGCTTCCCTCCTAACCTTCCCCTCCTTACTTGGATATCATAGAGGAACCTGAAGTGACTTCCTCGGTTTGCAGCTTCTCTCACAGCACGAGCCAAGTCCACAGACCCTCTACCGCCGATGGACCAGTGATGGCAAGGGACGGCATCAAAGGCTCCAGCTCGTTTTGCGAGTTCACAGACCAAGTCAATCTCAGCATGTGTGTCGCTCCTGTTGGTGATGGAAATACTAGTTTTGACACTGTGTTTATTTAAGGGGTGGTTTTTAAAACACCAGAAGGACGTACACCATATACAAACAAAAAGGACTTCAGATTTTTAACCATTCTAAAAAATGGCTTAATATTTTAGGCTTAAGCTTATCAGCTGATATTCATTGGTTCTCAAAGCATGGTCTAGGGCCCTCACAGTCTGAGACCCTTTCAGGGGGACCCATGAGGTCAAAACTATTTTCATAATAATACTAATATATTTTAATTTCTAATATCACAAATACTGATATAATCCACATAAACAAAAACCCTGGGGAATTTTCAATTTTTAAGAGTGTAAAGGGGTACGGAGACCAAAATGTTTGAGTACTGCTGTTCCACTTTCATTGATTCTTTTTTTTTCCCCAAAGGAAAGGAAAGAAAGAACAGAAAGTAAAATTATTCTTTTTGGGGTCTGCAGGGCTTTGTTAAAAAAAAAAGTGAATTGTAAAAAGAAAAAACTAAACAAAAAACTGAGGTTTTAAAAAAAATACTCATCTGGTTCTCCTCATAATTAAAAATGTGTAGTATGATGCATTCGCTTCTTCTGGAAAAACAAACAAACCCTAAAAGATCAGTTATTGGTAGTATTCTCTTTCCCTCACCTCATAAATATGAGGTCTCAAAAGAACAGAGAAGTGCTGCTTGCCCCCAGGTAAAAATAATTGAAAGGGAAACCTGATGGTCCAATCTCATTTAAAATATGAGGTTTGACTTACTTGAAGACATTTAGAGCAACCACAACTGGAACTCCAAAAAGTTGTGCAATCTGAATCTGCTTCTTAAGGTTACAGCATCCATCAGCTACCAGCTGAAGGTTCTGTAAAAAAAACCATTTGGCCCAGTGCATCACTTCTCATTAAGCCTTGTGAAGCCAAGAAAACCAAGAACAGCAGGACTGCATTGGAGGGGGTTTTATTTTTATTGTTTGTCTTTACTTTTTTTTTCTTCTTCTCCTATTTACAGTTACTTTATGAGAACATTATGAAACACCTTTTCCTCAAAAGAAGAGCAGTTGCTCATGAAAAACTCCATCGGTTGCCTTAAATGTGTAAGTCAGGCTGCTACTTCCTGGGATTCATGACAGCATTTTGTCTTATTGGCTGTCATACCAGGAACAACATGCCAAATATGTCCGTGGGCTGGTTGACACAAAGCACAAGTAATGGTGTGAATCAGCACCAGTTTTCCCCCTATCATATTTTTTGCTCCATCTTAAGGAAAAACCCAGTACAAACAGGCTATGGGAAAGGCTATTTATAAGAAGACAGGCTTGAAACATATTATTTCTTTCAAATTCTGAAATCCAATTTGATATCCTTTTTAAAAAAATAGACTTCCTGTTTGTGACTCATGTTGTGTTCAAGAGAATATAACAACAACTACGCCAGGCTTCATTCATCAACAACCCAATAATTCATGCTTCTGCCAAGCACCCTGCCCTCGCCTGCTAGGCGGCCCATTTTTACTGGATCAAGTCTGTGAGTAATTCTGAAGATGAAGCACCCTACTGCTCCTGTTTCTCCTGGGCTAATCTGGTCCTTTTAAGTTAAACTATGAAACTATGGTTTTTCTTCTAGAATTCCAAGTTTGAATGCAATTCAGAGGCTATTACCGAGATGCCTCCATATGCCACAGCAGGAACAATGAGGATTCTGGATTGAAATAACAACCTGCCAAAGTAAAGAACTTACCATAAAGTAATTTTGCCTATCAAATACATTTACAAATTTGAGTTTCCTGATTTTTTTCAGGGTAGGAGAGAAGGCCTGGTTTATTTCATGGTATGCTGGAGACTGAAAATTCTTTGGTTCAAAATGGTCATTTATGGGCTGCTTCCCAGTTAAAAGACACCATTTTCTTTCAAAAGTTGATGAATAAAATTATTCAAATGATACCGCACAGCAGATTTTTATACAGTTTCCCTTACCTCTTCAGTATATTCTTTCTTAAGAGGGACACCAGCAGTCACCTAAAATTAGTAAAGAGGTAAATTAAGGAAAATGCCATAAAATGTTTAGTTCAATTTACCAACATTTTAATTCCACCTCCATAACATCTTGTCTTTTTTTGATGGGAAAAATATCTATGGATTCTGACAAGGTATGGGGTGAACATGAGCAAACACTATCCCCCTGGAGCCACAAAGCTGATGCAATCTTATGTAGCAATAAAATATATTGTCCACAACAAAGGAAGTACAAAGATTTCAGGCTGCAATGTGGTATAACATTTAACACGTTTGTTACCATTAGCAGATCTTGATTTTTTGAAACGATTCATTCAGCCCTTCTGTGTACCATATGCTATCAAAAAGATCAAAGATGAAAATGCCAATGTAACACAATGGAGCTACATGGCTAGGGAACCTGCTAATAAACTAGAGACTTCACAGAACTGACTTTTTGGAATATTTCAAGTTTTTACAATTTTCAAATTCTTAGAAATGAAAAAACACATTTCAACAAAGTAAATATTAGAGGAGCAGGGCATTTCCTTTGAAAAGACAGCTATCTTGAAATAAATTCATTGCTAAAACAATTCAACACTAGGGCATAATGGATAGCAACAGAACGACACAATTTTCAGAAATTTGATGAGATGATGTATCAATGAACAAGAAGATCACAAAGCCAAAAAATGAAAGACATTTAACATTAATTCATTTACTGTAATTCTTCTGTTTCTTTTTCATGATAAGGACCTTTAGCCATCCCAATATTATGCAGTTATAAACTGAGCTAATTTTAAAAAACTAAAATAAATAAACTTAAAGGTATATAACAGCTATGTGGGTGTTATTTAGTATCTTTCAGCCTTTAGGAAGCATGGGGTCGTTGACAGACACAAAACAAAAAAACCCAGGACAAAAATACTGAAATAGATTAGCAGCTCTGCATGAAAAGTTTCAAGTATTAAGCATTTGTTTCATGAATTTTTAAAACCAAACTTTTATGGAAATATGTAGCATGCACTTACACTTGGGCCACCTCCATGCATCTTCAATGCCCTCACCGTTGCAACCAGAACCACTACATTGGGAACCAAGCCAGAAGCTCTACACTTAATATTGAAGAATTTCTCCATGCCAATATCAGCTCCAAAACCAGCTTCTGTGACTGTTGGGAATAAAGTAAAATAACATTATCTTCTAAGAACATGATTACCAGAGTAGCTATTAAACAACGTCATTCATCTCCAATGAGTGGTAAACCAATTTGAAATTTTCCAAAGCCCTAAGGCAATGAATGGATATTGCATTTTCTTGGGAGGTAACAAAATATGGCCAGTGGGTGTTCCTGGATCTCCATCAATTCTTTTTTTTTTTTTTAATTTCAAGGGTTACCATTTTCTTTTATGGATAATAAAACATACCTTTAAAAAAAATCTTTGACTTTTTCCATAGTAGTTCAAATAATACCAAAGGAAACTGGATAGTGATATTACACATATGAAGGAAGAAGCTATCAATTAAGCAGCAAGCGTTCATTATGCACCTAATATATGCTACTACCGCCTGATATGTACTAATCAAGGTAAAAATGAAACAATCAATGATTGGTCTCAAAGAGCTTACATTTATCTTTTTTGTGTCCTCTTTGGCACCCTGGGCTTAAGGCCATGTACCCTTACTCAGAATATTTTTAAATGTATAAAGTAAAATATGTAGAACTAGAAAAGAAACTAATCATACTGAAATAAAGTTAACAAGGTTAACTTTTTTTCAAAAGTGCATGGATCCCAGCTCTAAGGGACAGAAGATAAATATATTTAAGTAAATACAAAGTTTATATTAAAGTATCTAAAAGGTAATTTTGTGTAGGAGGGCAAGTCACTAGCAGTTAAAGGATCAAGGAGGGTCTCATGTAACAGGTGACAGTTGAGCTGATTTAACTGTCAAAAAATACAGGTAAAGAAGACATTCTAGGGATGAAGGACAGACTGGGCACAAGGCAGGAAGACAATATGACATTTCCATTTGGAATTTATTTAGATAAAATGAATTTTGATGGCTGGTTGAGTTTGTGTTGAACAATTTCAATCGGATATATCTGGGTCAGAAATATTGCTAATGAGGCTGCAGGCTATAGGTCTGATTCATCTATGAGCCTACCACCTTCTCTTTGTGATGATGCCATAAACACCTTGTTTGCATCTGCCTTGCAGACAGTGCCATTGGTCCCAATGGTTTATACTCTTGCCATCATAAAGTGTGAATGACTCAGTGAGAATCCATTGCCACCAGTGGAAAGGCACATCATAAAATAAGTGGGTCATCAGCATTATGTACATAAATGCACACAAGTGAAGAATTCCCTAAAATCATACAATGGTTCTTTTATTTGTGTATTTTATGTAATAAATTACACTAATGCAAACTGCATATGTAACTGCATAACCATATAATGAAATCTTGGGAGAGTGAGTAGTGTGATGTAAGAGTGTCACTAATTTTAAATTTAAAATTGCTTATATTATAGACTAGGATAAAGCTCTAATCAAAAGTTTTTCAATTATGAATAAGTGTTTTCAAAACCCAATTTTGAGAAGAAAACTATAACTTGGTGCTTTACACCATTCATTCTTGAGGATTTTATTTTATAGCTTTCTGTGAAGTAAGTGATCAAAACACCATGATAATATTCACACACAAAAATAAATTCTGTTTACAATTGAGTACTTAGCTCTTGATTATGGTGCAAATTACTGAATGACTATTAGAAAATTTACCTTTCATAGTCTCTGTGGCTGATAGACTAAAGATGGTACCCACTGATGCAAAATGGGCCCCTTTCTACCTGCCAGATGTTAGCATATTCCATTTAGTACTGTAGTTCTTGGGAATACAAATCACAGATTCTGAACTGGAAGGACCACAAGATACTACCCATTCCACTCCCTCATTTTCCAGATGAGAAAACCAAGGTCCCAAGAGTTAAGTGATTTATTTACCCAAGTTCATATAGGTTTTAAGTGATAGGACAGACTTGAACCATGGTTCTCTGACACCAAATCCTTCACTCTTTACATTTTTACCAGTTTTTTTTCTCAAACTCTTTTCTCATTTGCTGACTTCATTAACATTTAAGATCAATATAGGAGAATATCACCCAAGGACCCCAACAAATTTGTAGAACTGTGTAATCTGAAACCACTGTGAAAAGAACTGAGTATATTTTTTTGCTATGACCATGCAACCCACTCAGATATGGCTAAGTCAGAAGTCGTGAAACATGTTAATGATGAATTTATATTCCCCTTCCTCCCATGGCTTCAGTTTCTCAAAAAGTCACACATACAAGTTTGTTACAAAAACTACCAATGTGAGATCAGGTGCAGGGTCATATCCTTCCTTCTGGGTTCCCAAAGCAAGTTGTACCTTCTCTTCTGTACTTAGGGTGGGATACTTTGTATCATGAGCATGCATTGATGCACTGTAAGCTACTCATATTATATCTATAAGCACCTTTAGGGCAAGGGATTTGCTCTGTTTATCATGGCCTCAGCACACAGCAACACATCATTCCCAATGCAAAATTCCTCATGCCTGACTGGGTACTGAGAATCACTC
The DNA here is from genome assembly GCF_028583685.1 of Petaurus breviceps papuanus. Lineage (NCBI taxonomy): Eukaryota > Metazoa > Chordata > Mammalia > Diprotodontia > Petauridae > Petaurus > Petaurus breviceps. The sequence continues at coordinate 7,741,507 of NW_027187345.1, forward strand.
TTCCTTCAATTATTTACTTTTATATTTTTGTTTTTTCTCCTCTACCAAAGGTGGGAGGACCAGGAGGATTTACAGAAGGACCAGATGCAGTGTCTGATAATGAAATGAAAACCTTAAATACATACACTGACTTTGCTATATTTAATTTTAGATGTTGAGACCCAAACTAGAAAAAAAAAACCAATCCATAACAATGCTAGGATCAGCAGGGAAAGCTTAATTCCAGCTGGAGGAAGGAAACAGGATGCAGTATCAAAGGTGAAAGGATGATGGCTACCAAGGGCAAATGAAGAGAGGAGCACACAACAATGAGAGCAGGAGAAAGTGACAAATTCTGGTAAACAGAAATGTTCATGCTCAAATGCTCAATGCAATAATTTTCATCTTATTTCCTCCTTTGAGGAAACACAAAGTTTCCCAAAGAAAACAGGCAGGTCATACAGAATTATAAAGGTATGAAGTAGGGAATATTCGATCATTACATGATACAAGAGCTGCTGAATTAGCCATAATGAAGACTTACTAACTTGAAAAGAGCTACACATAATCTGTGATGTGTTATTACATATATGGGACTGCAGTGAGAAGGATGGAAAGAAATCCCTCTCGTTTAGATGCACGACACATCTTAGACTTTTCAGACACGGTGGGAACTATTTAGCTTATGAAGAATAGAATTTTATTAAGTTTGCCCAGTGGTCTGAAAGTTAATACTAATGAAGGCTGTGATTTAATAAGTTTTAGCATAAATTCAGCATAGTCAAAAGCAAATAATTCTTTCAATAGTCTTTTTTTTGGGGGGGAGGAGGTTATAAGTTATTCAACTTGCTACAGGAATAAAAACAGGAAACAAGGGAATGATATTCTTATTATGTAAGCACAAGGTTCTTAGATATTGCTTGTGTAGCATAGCTGGAATCAAACTCTATAAACCCACAATGAGCCCAAAAGGGAAGTTTTAGTGGATTGGAACTAGGAAAGGAACTGGCTATTCGGAGGAGTACTGCCAGGCAAACCTGCTCTGAATCAAAGAAGCCAGCTGTAGGTCAGGCTCAAATCCCTTTATACCTTTGAAGTATGTTTCAGGCTAGAGGAGGGAAGTAGGAGGAAGGGGGAGAACATGGAAGCTGGGCATTACCAGCCTAAAAGAATACACCAGAGAGCAGTATGTGCTGAATATCTACTGGAGACCTGTCAACAAGATGGAGAGTATGTTTGACTCACCAAATACCTGAAGAAATATTACAGTGACAAGAACCAATAAGGGCTGTGCTTTTTTTTTAGGGGGGGGGGAGGTGTAAGTTGGGAGAAGAAGAAAAAAACACCAGACTGCTGGCCTTTATTTTTAAAGTACTGTTTTGCCTTCCTCATCTCATACAGTATTTCTAAAAATCAAACTTAATTGATATCTTGTTTTGATATTACCTACATCTCCCAATGTATCCCTCCTTCCTTCTTGTCCCTGAACATAATCCCTTTTAATAAATATATTTAAAAGAATAGGGGAAAAATCATCTAAACCAGTGGTTCCACGGATCCATGAGGGTCCTTAATTAAGACTTGTTCAGGAGGTCAAAAATATTTTTATAATAATACTGTTATTTTCCAATTACAATCCTCCAACTGGACATAGTTTTAAAAGGGCAGGGTGGATAAGCATGCTGGGTCTGGAGTCTGGAAGACTCATATTCCTGCCTGGCCTGAGATACTTACTAGCTGGGTGACCCTGGGAAGTCATTTAATCCTGTTTGCCTCAGTTTCCTCACCTGTAAAATGAGCTGGAGAAGGAAATGGCAAGCCACTTCAGTATCTTTGCCAAGAAAGCCCCAAATGGGGTCATAAAGAGTCGGACACAACTGGACATGACTAAACAACAACAAAATCTATTTGAAGCTCAATTGTTCCTCATCTACTTCAACCAAAGCGACATCTTAGAACAGATTAATGTAGAAGCAGATGTAAGAATCCAGCTGTCATCTATTAAGTTAGATATTGGAGAGTTTTGCAAAAATATGTAAAAACAATTTCACTCTTCTCAGAATTTTTTTGTCTTGAAAAATGGTCATAAAAATTATTTGTGTTAACATATAAATGGTTTCTCACTCTGATTTTAAATGAATATTTTAAAGATTTATCATTTTTCACTTCAGATACAGTAAAACAGATAAAACCTACACAAATAAAAACTTTTCCATTTTTAATAGTATAAAGGAGCCTTGAGATCAAAAAGCTGAGAATCACTGATCTAAACTAACCAAAATGTCTAAACAGTTTAACAATGCATGCAGTGTTGCACATCCTTAGTTTCCCATCTCTGCAAAGAAGCATGGGGAAGGGGCTCATCTTTCTAAGCCTGGTCATTATAATTTTGCAGTGTTAAAGTTTTGATTGTTTTATTTCTGCTTTCCTCTACATTTTAATTCATGTGTAAATGGTTTTCTTGGTTCCCTAAAGGGAATCAGTTCATATAAATCTTATGTTTTCTCTGTATTCATCATATTCCATATTTTACAATGTCATATTTTATTACATTCATGTAGCAAAAGCAACATGATGTAGTGAACAGAGTACTGGATTTGGAGTTAGGAAACTCTAGGTTAAGAAAAAAAAACAATATACAAAAACAAAACCCATTAGATATTTACTAGTTGTGTGACCCTGGGGAAAATCTCTGTGTCTGTTTCTTCATCTATAAAATGAGCATTGAACTCAATGGCCTCTAAAGTCCTTTTGGTCCTGTGAACTTGTCTTTCTATTATTCAAATGTTAGGCACCTATTTTGTTTTTGGAACTTTGCTACTATGAAAAAGTACTTTTGGTATGTCACAGGGACTTTTTTTGGTGGGGGGAGAATCAGTGACCTACTTGGGGCATGTATCCAGTACTGGAGTCTCTGCATAAAAAGGCATAGGTTTTTAGCCGCTTTCTTTTTTTTCAATTTGGATAAAGAACTGCATTTCCTTAATGGCTAGAAATGGAATAAATCATGTAGTCCACCACCATCATCTTATTCATAAGTAGTCTGAGACCCAGAAAAGTAAAATGGCTTGGTCAAAGTCATGGAAAGAGCTGGGGTTAAAATGCAGGTTTTTTCATTTCCAATCTAGTGCTTAACAATACTGTACTGCCCTGAACATCTGGCATCCTGTTAAACAGAATACTCCCTCTTAATGAGCACTTTGGGACATCATGTGACCCTAAAATATGGCAAGGTCCAAGAAAGCTTTCTAAAGAATTTGGTTCATTAACAACAGGGTATTTTCTTAATTCAAATTTTTTGAAAAGTGACAAACTTGGGAAAGGTGTCATCTTCTTATTAACCAGAATTTTCTATTCTCCATTCATGTTAGATCAATAAGAATTTGCTGCAACATGGTAGGTACCTATCTGTTAATGGTTATGGGATAAGTTAACACATTGCTCAGTTGGCTTATAATGTGAGAGAAGGGATCAAGAGGCAAAAATCCAATAAGGCATTCTAGTCTCCTTGGGATCCAACTCATTCCATTCCTTTGACAGTGCCAATGAGGTTTTACAGGTGATGGTCAATATCTATGCTTTTTCTTTTTAACCAGCAGAGCAGGAAATTAAGCTAGCTAATACAGTTACCAAATATCTGGTTGGATCCTATGCTGGGGGGAACTGAATAAATGGTCTGGTAGTAGGCTGAGTTATAGACCTGTCTAAACACCTGACTTTCCTATAGTACAGTGACACTGGATAGAACTCTTATGTTAAAATCTGCAACTCCACTATCTAGGCAACCACTTAGGAAGTACTACATTACCCATCAGTGAAAGGGCAGAGTTCCCACCACCCCGTTTTAATAGAGGCTTGAGTGGTTTAACCATGTCATCACCATCTTCCTTCCTTGGAAGAGAAAGGAATTTGGTTTAGAAGCATTTAGATCCTTACTTTACTTTTAATTAATAATATTATTTAAAATTATTCTCAGACTCTATGAGCTATATCACAGTGAAGGGTGTCAGTGTGACTTGTACCCAAATCTCTGGCCATTTGGATACACAATAGTAACTGTTCCATAATGGAATAACTGCCTAGTTAAATGTCACTGGGGTAACACTATTCCATTCCAAGACCTGAAAGAGATCAGAATTAATGGTGTAGTGGTCAAAATAGATGGTCAGATTTCACAGCCACTTTTTAGAAGCAGTAATATCACTCCTCATGAAAACTCATTTATAAAGCTATAACTCAAGAGTCTAATACAGTATTCTGAGTTGTCCATTACCTTTGGACATGACCCTGGATTTATGGGCTGCCACAGGGCTCACAAAAGAATTAGGACTTGCAACCTGCTAGTCTAGAAATGGAGTGAGATAAGAAACCTGTTTGCCCAAGGAAGCCTGCTTTGCTTAATCCGAAAAAAGAGTTTCTTGTAAACAGAGGTGGAAGTAAAAGCTGTAACTTTTCATTCAGTCAGCACTGTACCTTCTCACATCAAATCAGAAATAAAAACAAAACCTCTGTACTGGAAGAAGAGGCATATGCTGGGATAAACTTCAACATTAAAGCTGTGAGCCACAAGTCCTTAACAATACTAAAGGAGATGGAAACTTGATGCTTCCGAACTGCTTCTTCACTCCCTTGTGTAAACAGATCTGGTCTACTGCAGCTGTCTGCTGATAAACTCAGGAAAAACAGTTCAAAGTCACAGAAAAACACAAACCCTGAATCTGGAGCTTAAGGTGGGTTAGCCTTTGAGGCTTTAGTTTTTTTCCCTTTTTCCCCAATGACTAGTCGGGGGCGGGGGAGGGGGGGGGAGGCAGCAGCCAAAGTAAAAGCAGGATGAATCATTAATTTATCTACATTGAAAAGTCAGGGTCATTACAAAAGCTGTCAGGAAGAATGAACCAGATGTTTGGCCATTTTAAATTCTGAAGATCCTTGCCAGTTGAATTTAAATTTAGATTGATTAAATTTCTTAGAAAACTGAAAGTTTTCCTTGTTTTTGGTGTTTGTACTTGTAAGCCCAGCCCATTCAGGTTCCTGTAATGCCTTAATGATCAAATTTTCATAGCATGTGCATATAAAAGTCCCTCTACCAAAGGTTTGCCTGACCTACTGGGGCACATATATCAGAAAACAAACCAAAATGAGGGGAAACTCAGGAAAACTGTGTTGGTATTAGTATCATGACAGTCAAATACACAAATTTAATGTGATAATTTGTACTTTTTGGGCTACAGAGGGGGTAGTCCAAGAAGTTACTTTAAAGAACAGAAACAGAAGAATTTATCCATAGCCTATTTTAGAATATTCTTTATAATTATTATAATATAAAATAATAATTATACTAATTATTCTAGGAATAATTCTTAAACAAAAGACCACGGGAACTTATCTCTTATATAAATCAAGTCTTCAGAACCATTTCCATATAGCTTTTTAATATAGGGAATCTAAATTTGTTCTAGTTGTGTTCTCCAAAAAATGAGTTAACACTGATTTTTTTTTACAATCCTGTAATAGAATTTGCTGCAATTTTATTGAGCGTGTGTGTGTGTGTGTGTGTGTGTGTGTGTGTGTGTGCAAAGGAATTTGAAATTCTCCAGCCATCTCATCACTCCCTGTAGTGCTGGGTAGATGCTACTTGGTAATAGTGAAAAGGCAGGGCTGGAAGAGGGAAGAAATTCAGATTGAAAAGAAGTGAGAGCTAGGGGCTCAGAGAACACAGCTGTAAAAGTGGTAAAGAAAATGTGGATAGAGTGGGGGGTGGGGAAGTTGTAAAGAATGCACCTAAGGGAAGGTGATTTGGGGAGAAGTATGCTGGAGTGGTATGATAGGGCAAATGATTGACAGACTTTGGGAGGGGGTGGGGGATAAGCTGTACACAGGTGCTGCCACATAGCAGCAATGTGGTAGGTCTGGGTCACATTAGCTACAGAGAACTTTCTGTTTACATTATTGTAGTGACTGGGTACATTGTTCTCCTGGATTTGCTTACTTGATTCTTTAAGTTCATTCAAGTCCTCCCATGTTTCACTGAATTCTCCATTTTCAGCATCTTATGGCACAGTAATATGCCATTATATTCACATACCATAAATTCATTAGCTATTCCACAATCAATGAGTACCAGTTCTTTTTTTTGGTTGTTTTGTTGTTCATGGAAAGTTCAGCTCCAAGTATTTTGGACCAGTTTAACTATCTTTGAACTGCGAGGTATGTATTCCTAGCAATGGGAACACTAGGTCAAAGGGAATATATGAAGAGGTTAGTGACTTTTCTGGCATAATTCCAAATTATTTTCCAGGAAAACTGGAATAATTCACAGATGAACTGTATATTGTTGTGTCTTTCTTCCCAAAAAAGATGCGTGTGGGAGGACAGGCAGGGAAATATCATATTTCTTTGCTGTATGTGTGCACCATACTCCCCCAACAGGAGCAAAAATGCAGAGCATAAAATACTCTATATTAAAACCAAATAATTTTGTGCCATTAACACTAGCAAGGAAGACTTTCCATTACTAATAACTCCATTTTTAAAAACACTTAAAAATTTCAGTAAAAAAAATTAGTTCTGCAAAACGATAATAAAAATGAAATAAAAATAATACTCAACTTCTTTCATAAAATTCAGCCCTTACAAATTTATTCTCTAGTTTTTGAGATATTGTTGATCTGACTGTGGGAAAAATTATTTATACCATGCTATCAATGTTCTTAGTATCCATGCAAATTTTTGACAGTGACCAAATTTTAGCTAAGGTTTAAGGATTTCAATGCTCACATGGGATAAGCCCAGGGGTGTGATAGTAAAAGTTTAACAAAGAGAGAGGGAGAGAATGGATGCACATATTTTTAAATATAATATGCATGATTAACAATTTCTCAAGTCTAGAAAATCAATAAAATATCAAGACCTGATAACCATTCCTTATTTCTAAAGCATAAATGCTCTCATCCTGAAAATAAAATTTAACAATTGGCTCTCAGAGCTGGCTCCAGCATATTCCTTAGACTTGTTCTCTTAAGTATATAATGACACAAAATAGGATAATGATGAAAAATGCATCTAAAAACCTAAGGACTTTTTATTCACCAGTGAAACTATACATACTTGACCTCAGATTAATTGTAATGAAATAAGGCCTCTCTCATTTGCCAAATTTCAATAATGGATCAAAGGGAAAGCTTAAAACTTGGGGAAGAGGGGGAAAGTAACATCCCATGGAAGACAACTGCAAAATTATTTAAGGCAAAGTGTTGTGGAAAAACTACTAGACTTGCAGTCAAGAAATTTCAATCAGTTAATCAACAAGCATTTACTACGTGTTAGGCACTAGGGATTTAAAGACAAACATGAAAACAGACTCTACTGTCAAAGATATTATATTCCATTGAAGGAGACAACATGGAACTTGATAGGAAATAAATACAAAGGGCCTAAGGCACTAATAGTTGGGGGTAAGAAGGGGTGTTCTAAAGGAGAATCAGGAAAAACTTCAAATATAAGGTGGTAATGTGAATTTCCATTTAAATCCTGACTGATATTCTGTGACCACAGGAAAGTCCCTTTTAGAAACTGGAGCCTCAGTTTCCTCATCTGTAAAATACTCATTGTAGTATTCTGCATATGGGGAGCTGTGAGCAAAATGAATTGTAATTCAAAGATGCCATATGAGTATGAGCTGTCATTATTTTTGTGTTTTCTTGGCCATAAACAGATCTTCTCAGAAAGTTATTGAAGTCTTGGAGTACAAACTGAAGTATAATTTTCTGTCTTCACCTTTTTTGAAATATGGCTAATATGGAAATATGTTTTGTATGACTTCACATGTATAATTGATATCATATTGCTTGTCTTTCTCATTGGGTATAAGAGGGAATACAAGGAAGGGAGAGAATTTGGAACACAAATTTAAAGAGAAGAATTCCAAATATAAATAAATAATAAATCAAAATGGTCTCAAAAAAAAAAAGAGATAAATGAACTCTAAAAAAAAGTTATTGAAGTCATCCAGCCAGAAGAGCCCTAAAGTGAATGTGTATGTGTAAGTTAGATTGAAGGGCTGTAAGACTCTAGAATATATGATCAAATAAGGTAATGGAGAAAATGTTGGAGATTTCCAAGAGGAGGGAAATAAGATAGAAAAAATATAGCCTTGATGGTGTTCCACCAAACAGTAACAGGGAAAAAAACCAACAGAGAAGATGAAAAGATTCCTCACTTACTAAAACTCTCAGAACAATCTGATCGTTTCCTTTATTTCTTGATGAATTTCTAAAACTAATCATTGGTCTAAAATTACATGGTCATTTAGTGGGTGTCCCAGATAAGGATTATGCTCATTATTCCTCTGAGCACAGTGTGAACCACCTTTGAAGAAGGGGCAACATGGTCTATAAAAAGCAATGCCGCATTATATTGGAAAGCCCTGGGCAATGGGGTCAAAGGTGGGTCATCAATCTGAGAGCTGTGGTATGTGACTGTTAATACTACCGTGTTTCCCTGATAATAAGACACTGTCTTATTATTTTTTTTTTTTGGAAAGAAAACCACCAGAGGGCTTATTTTCAGGGGAGGGCTTATGTTGTCCTGCCTCAGCTCTCCTCCGCGGCACTGCTCTCAATGGCGCCAGCAAGCAAACCACTGGGGAAGAACAGGATGACACGCTCACTGCTGCAGCTCTGATTGGATGCAGCTCGGAGCGCGGCGTGTGTTTCATGGTGGGGACGGTGCATACAGAGGGTACCGTAATGTAGCATGTAGCGCAGGGGATCACCTTCACTACAGTAGCAATCTCAATAGGGCTTATTTTTCGGGGGAGGGCTTATTTTAGAGGAATCTTACACTGTAAGGGGAGGGCTTATTTTCGGGATAGGTCTTATTGGGGAAACACGGTATGCTGTAAGAAATGATGAGCTCAATGGTCTTAGAAAAAGATGGAAAGACTCACACGAAATAATGCAGAGAGAAATGAGCAGAACCAAGGGAACACTGCATACAGTAAGAACAATATTGTTTTAAGGACAACTTTGAGCAAATAAGTTATTTTGACTATTACAAGTACCCAAATTAACTATAAAAGGCATATGAAAAAAGATGCTATCTGCATTCAGAGAAAGAACTGATAAATAGAAGTGGGTATAAAATAATTTTATGTACACACACACACAACTATTTGTGTCTAATGGTAGCCATCTGTAGGGTGGGGGAGAAGAAAAAAAAGAAATTTACATGATAACTTTGCTGTATATTTAAAAGGAACAGTGAGTTGTCGATAGTATATTTGCAGTTTCATGGGCAGTCATTTTTTTTTATTATACTATGTTATGGAAATGCTTGTCTTATTCCATACAATAAAAATAAATAAATATGAATCAAGAGTTAGTGCCATAATTATAAACTGTGCCACTAAGAAGCAGTTTGACCGTAGATGATTCATAAAATTTATCTGCAAAAATAAAGAGCTTGTACTAAGCTCCTTCCAGTTCTGTAACTGTATGACCCTCCATCTGCCTAGGCACAACAGAGCTTTGCAAGGGGGAAAAATATAAATATCCTGAAATGCATTTCAAGTAGTCTGTTCTACAGCACAAGAAACTTATATAAGAGTTATTAACCTTTGGGCATGCCTCATATAAGGCTAGAAAAAAAAATTCCATAGATTCATTCTGTGAAAGACACCTAAAATTGATGTCAGGGACTCACGTTTTTTCTTGGAAGTTACTGAGATAATGCATCAAAAACTCTAAGAACTGCACAGAAGAGGCCTAACCTAATTAAGCACCTTATCTCTGAAACACTGTAAAGCTTCCAAGAAGAGATACAGAGCTAGTCAAGAGGTTGGCCTAACCCACACAGGAAAAACCAAGTAGATGAAAAATGTCTATTGTTCATATTATGATGTCACCAGAAGGGACAATCTTTAAAGCTCTGTGCCAAATATATATACATATATGTATGCATGTATGTATATATACAATGCATACACACACACACAAGTAGAGAGTTATTTCTAGAAAAGCAGAAGATTCTGAGTTAAAATATCTCAAACAATTACACTTCACTTTAAATTTCATTGGGGGGTACCAACCAATGAATTGAAGATACCCTTTGTAACTATTCATATTTTTAATATGTTAAAATAAATATTAAAACAAACTGTAAGATAATATCAAAGTAATTATTAATGTTAAATTAAAACATTAAAACAAGTATTAAACATTAAAATAAATATAGTCAACTTAAAAAAAATGTTACAGTTTTAAGAAACAAACAATATTTTAAAAAATGTTTCATGGATGCCTTTTGCTTTTATAGCAATCATTTTGAATATATTTCCTCTCTCTTGCCCAAACTCCTTAAGGGCACCAAGCTCTCCCTTGTAATTAAAAAAAACACAATTAAGCAAAAATAACTGATACAGTGACTGTATCTGACAATGTATCCAACATTCTGTTCCAGTAGAGCCCAGATTATAAAAAAAAACCAAACACACAACACTAATATGGAACAAAGACTGATTTGTTTGGGGAAAGATCTCGAATAATGGTCTTAGTTTGCTCATGTAAACTGAAAGAAATTTGACTTTTTTTCTAGTTAAAGTTAACAGTATTATGACTTTCTATGATACTGTGAATACCCATGATCACATATATTAAAGTATACTGAAGTAAGAACTACTAAGAAATATATTATTATTCAATTAAGAAATATTATTGTTGTTGTTCAGTTCCCTCAGCTCAGTTTGAATAGAGAAAAACTATTCCATAACTATATACTGTACCAAACTCATATAATCTATTCTACCTACACCTGCCATTGTGAATACAGGCATGAGAAGAGTGAGGATGGCTCAGGACATCACTACAAGAGAAATATCTATCTTATGACTGTGGTTCATTGGTAACATTATGATTCATTCAAAATATTAATCATGTCTTTTTATGTTTACTCATTTCCCTTGTCCACTTAGAGGTTACATATCTTTTAAAACAATTTATATTTGGGGGTGAGAGGAGGCACAGTGACATTTTTACAGGGAGGCATAGAGGAATGGCAGTGTTTGGTTGTTAGAAGTGCTGAGAATTCTATGTCTTATGTCTGAATGTACCTAGGAGATGGTGTTTTTAACCAATCAGAGATGTCATAGAGACACTACTGTGTATTCCAATTCTTTCATTAATGATAACCTCAGTTTTCATAACTGTAAGATTAAGGACTTGTCTCTTATTCTCTCTTTTTTATAGTCTCTTTCAGATTTAACATCACACTATTAAGATCTTTGATTCGGGAGGGGATATCTGGTAGGATCGCTATTTTGGGGGTGGTGAGTAGGGGAAAAATGGGGAGAAAATTTGTAAGTCAAAATCTTGAGGAAATGAATGATGTAAACTAGAAGTTAATAAAGCATTTGATTAAAAAAAAGACCTTTGATTTGTCTTCCTTCACGATGATTGTTCTGACATTGCTGCTCACTGATGAAAAAACATGAAAAAGCATTACAATTAAAAATTTTTCCTTTTTGGCCAACCAAATTATTCAGAATTTTGGGAAATGACATTTAAATTCATAGTAACATACCCAAGAGAAATGGAGTTAAAAGTAATGAAATATTGGGAAAATTGGATAGTAAAGATTGAAAGTTACATTTTAAAAAATCATAACTTTGTGGATTTAAATCTCAAATTTTAACTTTTTTTTGAACAATGATCATGAATTATTATGCCAAGAATCTATTCCTGACATTATTCAACATATTAATCAATTCCCAGAATGAAGAATGTCTAGATGGCATGCTGATCAAATTTATGTATGACATGAAGCGAGAAGGGTTTTTAACAACTTAGATGAGAGATGATGGGCCAAATTTAGTGGCATAGTAGTTTTAAGGGATAAATGTAAAGCTGTATATTTGGGTCCAAGAAAATGTACTTCACTGGGCAGCTATGTGGTGCAGTGAATAGAGCACTGGCCCTGCAGTCAGGAAGACCTGAGTTCAAATCCGGCCTCAGACACTTGACACACTTACTAGCCATGTGACTTTGGGCAAGTCACTTAACCCCAATTGCCTTCCAAAAAGCAAAAAAAAAAAAAATCTACTTCATGATGGGGAAAATATCTCTAGTGACCAAGTATAAACGCCTGGGGGTTAAAATCTTAACGACTTAAGGCAATCCTAGACTCCATGAATAGAATAAGAGTATCCAGAATGCAGGAGATGTGTCTTGCTATACTGTGCTTGGATTAGACCACAACTAGAGGATTCTGTTCCATTATTGGTGTTGCTAGTATACTGCTATTGATGAGGGGGAAGAATGTGAACTGAGAAAACTAACAGTGATGGTGGGCATCCTGTGGACTATGCCATATAAAGAATGGTTGGAAGAACTGGAAACATGATATATGAGAAGATTTAGACTATTATAGAAAATTAAGTATTTCAAAGACAATCTTTTTTTTTTAATGGATTAAATTTGGTTGGTCTGTCTTAAAATGCAGAACTAGGAGCACACACATATATATATATATATATATATATATAATTAACAGAGAGGAAGATTTTAGTTTCATAAAAGGGAAATCTTCCTAAAATATTAACTATCTAAAAGTTCAACTGACTGGCTCCAGAGGTAGGTTTTAATAGAAATCATTAAGATTATTCTACATGTAAGCATTAGAGAACAGAAATACAATACTGCATTTTAATAGTGGCTTTTTAAAAAAAATTGAAGTATGCTGAAAATTCTCGAGTAGGTAAAAAAAATTGCTATATTTTTAAGGACACCCAAAGACTTATTTGGTGACAATGATGGCACTTAGGTAAAAGAAAGGTATCTGACTAAATACAGTTGCCATTAACTCTATGAGCCTTAAACAGCACTTTAAAAAAAAAGTGTTCTCTCAAATTCCCAGTAAAATAGGTCAATATCATTTTCAGTTTCACACACCACATGAGTTAGCTGAAAATCTAATATGACACTGAATCTATACTAAATATAAAGCTCATGTACTTCACTCATGGGAGAACCCCTTAGGCCCTTACCTAGGACCTATTTACTCTTTACATAATTCTGACAAACTTGGTTATCTGGTTTCTCAGCCTGCGGCAAAACAGAAGCAACAAGTTTGGATGGGGAAACTGACAATAGCAAGAAATGAGGGCTCATCATGGGAAGAAAAATGAAATTACAAAGAGCAGAGAAGAAGAACTCACAAAAGAGAATATGAAGCAATTTTACTTTGGCTAAAGCACCAATATTTCAGGCGGAGGAGGCTGGTCAAGTGTCTATACTATTACAGAGAGTAACTCTATACACAGTGACTCTACGTACAATAACTGATGTTATTATTAATTATAAAAATATTATTATAATTATATTAATTATAAAAATAACTGATGTTAATAATTAGAGGACCATACTAAAGATTTAGCATTAGAAGGGACCTTGGAGGTCATCTAGTCCAACATTCTAAATTTTACAAATGAGAAAACTGAGGAGCAGAGGTAAGTGATTTGCTCAATGTCAGAAAAGTGGCGTCTATTAGTTCCAGGTTTTGAACTCACAGCCTCCTAATAAGAAAAAGTAAAATTTTTTTCATATGCTTTGTTTACAGAGAAAAAAAGATGTAATGACCTCTTTTGTATAGATTGCCTTCCCTCACTGAGTTTCAATAATCAATTCACCTATGCCTATACCTTTTGAAATTTCCAACTTTTTTTAAAGAGTCATCAACTGCCACTGCCTACTCCAAATTAGTTTTCATTGACTTGGCATATATTTTGGAGATGCAGTTCCCCATATCCTTCCCCCAATTCTACATTTGCTCCTTGAAGAAAAAAGCAGTATTTTTTTTTTTTGGTGGGGGGAAGGATCTTTGAATTCCCAGGTCTGGAACAAAGTAGGTATTTAATAAAAGCTTTAAAAAAGTTTACTTGGAGTTTTAAAGAATTAATTATGGTTTTCTTTTAAATGGGGAACTAGGGCAGTGTGCTTGAAATAGGATTAGCTTTAAGAAAGTTTCATCAAACTTTTTAGAAACACATCTTTTGCACAAAGGAAAGCATTTTTTTTTTTTTTGCATCAAAGTCCCTTCTAATCCTAACTCTGTTTTTGTTGAGTTGTTTTTCTGTTGTGTCTGACTCTTTGTGACCTCATCTGGAGTTTTCTTTGCAAAGATGCTAGAACAGTTTGCAATTTCCTTCTCCAATTCATTTTACAGATGAAGAACTGAGGCAAACAGGGTTAAATGACTTGCCCAGGGTCACAGCTAGTAAGTATCTGAGGCTAGATCTGAACTCAGGAGTACTCTTCAATAAAGATTGCACACAATCTCTGCTATGGCATTAAAGAAAAAAGTAGAAACATATGGGCCCTTGAATTCAACACACATATTTAACATATCATCCATTCTGTTGGTGCCAAAAGAAATCTTAACCAAAACACAAAGCTGTATGTTGATCCTTATTTGGGAAAGACAGACTCGTAGGAATGGGGGTGGAGGTGGAGTTTCAAAGTTTTTTATAACAAGAAAAAAGTCTAGGGGATATTAGCCATTGAGTATATGCTACACCCTTACAAATTTGTGGAGTGGTTTACAAGCCTATGTTAGACACCATTTTATCATGATCTATAAACATTTAAGCCTTTAAAATCAAATACCCTTTATACTAGTTGAATCACTTAACAGATACTTCAATATATTTACCTTTATAAGAGCTCCAACTGATAGCTACACAGCTTAAAACAATCTATTTCTAGTCGAGGGTTTTATATTTATAGTAAATCTGAAGTTTCTATGACCGTAATATGAGAGTCTCATCTAAGGGCCAAAACACATAATAGATTGTTTACTTTGGAACCAATGATCTATACTTTTGGTAAGACTGAAGTCTCTTGCTCATACTACAGTGTATTTTAACATCTCATAATATTTATGTTCTTACAGTACAATCTGTCATGCAGAATGTAAAAGATTTTTTCATAAAGGCTAAACCTGACTTGGACAGGAGACTTACAAAGGAACAATTGATGTGAATGGCAAAAGACCCCAGCATCTTTGCCAAGAAAACCCAACAGACAATGTCTGTAGGGTCACCTACAGCTGGACATGACTGAACAACTAAATGACAGCAGCAGCAGGTGCCAAGCACTGTGCTGAGGATGCAAAAAGGCAGAAAAACAGACCCTGCCCTCAGGGCTCTTACAATCTAATGGGGGAGATGACATGAAAACAAATATATACAAAGAAGCTATATAGAGGAAAAAGAGGAGATAATTTACAGAAGGAAACACTAGATTTAAGAGGGTGTAAGGGTTATGGGATTTAAAGATCTTCCATGCCCCTTTGGACTTGCTGACGTAGCAGGAAGGGGCGGAGCAAGAGGAAGCGGAAGCCAAGCTAGCGTTCCTGCGGTGGCTGGTGGTGGTGGTGACGGCGGCAGCAGCAGAGGCAGTGGCAGCGCGAAGCCCTTTTTGAGTTA